>NC_140127.1:76757276-77249776 GCF_964035555.1 Netta rufina | reverse complement strand
GATCTTAACACACTAACCCTAAGTAACTGACCAAAAATAAAACCCTAGGACCCTAACCCTAAAAAACATAGCAACACTTCATCCCAAAAAAAAAACACCTCTAAAACCCCAACACGCTAACCCTGAAACCATTAAAACCCTGTTAAAACTCCAACCCAGTTACGCACCAGTTACCTCCCTTAAGGGATATAGAGGAGCTCTCTCAGATACGGCAGTTCTACTTCTCGTGCATGCAGCAGGTGGTCGGTCTCATTCTGGTGCTGATGGTGTTGAAAGCTGGGGCAACGGTGGTACTGCTGGAGATACCACAGCCACCGGAGGTGGATTGTTAGGATAGGGAGATGGTAGGTTATCCAACGGCTCCCGTTTATTATCTTTTTCTTTTTCCTGTTCTTCTTCTTCAAATTTCTTATCTGCTTTTAGTGTAAATATTGAGGCTGGAAAAGGACATGAAGTCCTCCTGATCCATAATCCTGCATAATCACTTTCTTCCCGGCAAAAAGGTTCCCTCGAATTAACATGTGTATTTAAGGCCTGACAAATACAGTCTTCAAAGGATCCAAAAGCAGGCTGAAAGATATGTGGTGTTAAAGGCTCCTTTGGCCATTCTATCACACAATACTGGACCGTTTTTTATTTACTTTTTCCTTTTCTGGGGCCCCTCTCATTCCAATTTCTAACCGTTATTCCTAATGGACTTTCTGGTGGTATGTCTGGTAATTTGCTCCCTGTCTTCTGGTCCCTGGTCTTCGATTTTGTCTGACCCATCTAGGAATGTTACTGTGGCAATTCCCACAGCCCTTGGTTACCTTAATAAGAGTGTCTTACAGAGGATTTAAGATCTATCACCCACCCACAAATCCTATAGGAATCCCTTCGTTCCTTCACTGGCCAAGTCCCTAGCAGGAGATTGGAACCGTGGTTAGAAGACCTCCACAATCGCTTCGGAACTGAATTCTGTCTCAGTCACACTCTTACACACAAAGTCAACCGAAACCCACCCAACAGAACAGTATATGCTTTAAACGCTTATGACTCCATTGTCTTCATTCAGATCTTCACACGCAGAATTACGGGCAAAATATAGTGCTGCAGCCAGCAAGGGAACTGAAAAAAAAATCAAAACCTTTGCTTACCTTTATTCAGGTTCAAGATGCCATTAGTCAAGACCTGACTCGAACAGCAGCCACCAAATGGTGGGGCGCCTCTCCTAGATAAAGTAAGAATTCAGGAACCAAAGCCCTCCCGGACAAGCCCCCAGTTGTCATACATGACTGGGTCCCAAATTGGATTGCAATTAAATTTTACAATTTATTAAATGAATACAGGTAAACAAGCAGTTGTGCGCAAACAGATATACTGTGACAGCTGCCCTTCAGCACGTGCCCAGAGGCAGACTGGATGTCTTTGCCAAAACAGTCCGGACAATGTATTAGTACACCCATGCACTGCCACGTTAGCTGTCATTGCTAACTGCCAGGCAGGACAGCTCCAGACCAAACACATACACACACAGGCACGCCACAAACACTAAAACAAAACACACAACACAAGGCGCAAGAAAAAGTGACCCCCCAGAGGGAAGCCCTATGGCAACAGCAAGTCAGAACAGGTGCTCTGCAGCAGACCCAAGGAGAGACTCAACAATCAGTCGCATCGTACCCGAAGGCTGCCGCACACTCTGAGAAACCAAACCTACCAGTCCTGAGCAGCTCCCCACCTCCTCCTGTCAACCACGCTCAGCACACACACTATTTGCCCCTCAAAAAAACAAAACCTTAGAACATACACACACAAAAAAAAAAAAAAAAAATCTGAGATCCATAAATGCCAAAAAGACGTGCACGCACACCAGCCCCTGCAGAGGTAATCACAGACATACCCTTTGCAGAGGAAAGAGCAGACTCTGATACAACCCTGCTCAGGCTCTTGGTAACGCTGCATCTAAACTGCCAAGCCACATGTAGCATGAAATGAAGCTGGTTTTAGTCCCCTGGAAAATTACACAACTAGGTTTGTACATCTAGAGATTAAAATATAGCTCAAAAAACAGAAGCGTATCCCACCATCGCAAAGAACAGTGAGCCAGCAACCTCTACTAAATATCCCTCTGTTAAGTGAATTCCAAGGACTTAGAAATCCAGAAATCCATAGACTCCAGCCTGCCTAGAGAACCCTGCAACTGACTGAAGGAAAACAAAACACTTACCCCAAAGAGCAGCCCAGGCAGAAGGAGCTCTCTGATGTCATGCCTGGGGCTCATATACCATTTGGCCCTGCCCAGCACCCAAACCCAATCACATTGTAAAGGGGAGGGACAAAGCAAAAGAAAGTAGGAGCAGAGCAGGAGCAGCAGATTTTCATTTTCTTTTTTTTTTTTTTTTTTTTTTAAATCTGCTTTACCTGAGCAACATGCAGAGGACAAGAGACCTGGGGTGTTTCTAGAAGCAACAATCCCCATGCTTTTGCTGCAGCTTTGAATATTAAAAGGACAACACAACCAGTCAAGTAACTGGAACTTTTTCAAATGGAATTACGTCAAACAGGTTCATCATCACTTGCAAAAACAGAGAACCAGCATTCACTAGCATGCCAGAGCTAATACCCACCTCCTGCACAACGCTCACTACTACTAATGCAACATATCATTGTGCAATACCTCTCTGTTCCTGGTTCCTTTAACTCACCTGCTCAGTAGCTCCAACTGAGAAATGTGCCCGGGCAGCACCGCGCTGAAATGTGCCCGAACAGACTTATTCTTTAGACATGAAGCAGGTGACCCTGCTCAGTCTCTTGGCAGTACTGCACTTATGCGGTCAAGAAACATTACCCCACGGTTTCCCAAAAACAACGTACCTGGCAACCCCTCATAAACATACCTCAAATATGTGAATTCCATGCACATAAAGCCTAGAAGGCTTTATGGTCTAAAGACTCGACAGACAGCAAACACACAGGCAAAAGCTCCAGAAATATAACAAACCGCCCCTAACCCTGAGAAAGACCACTGCTTATATGCCCAATGCTGCCATTTTCAGATACATGCTCACACAGGGAGCCTCCATGATACATTTCTCCTAAACCCTGCTCCATCACTTTGCCACCAAGGTTGTGACTTTGATAAGATTTGACATATAGGCAAAGACTCACAAAAAGCCCTGTAATTCTGCAAAAATCATAAGGGACCCAGAACCACAAAGCAAACACACAAAATAACATCGCCATACTATCCGTAAAACTGCTGTAATAACTACTCACCTGAGGAACAGCTGCGTGCAATACAGGCACCTACTACTTAGATTGCTTTACTATGACAGATCCTACCAGTTGCCACCTCAAAAAGATATGCGTACCGGTTTCTACTTGAAAATGCATCAGTCCATAGACTCTGACCCACCTAAAGAACCCTGCAACTGACTGAAGGAAAAACAAAGCACTTACCCCAAAGAGCAGCCCAGGCAGAAGCAGCTCTCTGATGGCACACCTGCAACTCGATTACTATTAGGTCCCACCTGGAACCTGAAGCCAATCACATGGGAAAGTGCAGGGGGAAAGCACAAAAAAAGCAGAAAGAAGAGGAACAGCAGCTGTGGTTTTATTACCTTATTTATATGGCTTAGCTCAACAGCATGCAGAGTGCAGACATGAGAACTGGGGTGTTTCTAGAAGCTACAATCTGTTGTCGACGGAAGGAAGACACAGACGCTCAATATGAGTGAACAGTGAACTTCAACTTTAATGGATAGCTCAGTCGCCTTTTATCTAGTTCGAACATAATCAACTCATACATATTGCAAAAACTAAGCTCAGGATTGGCTAACACTTTCCTATCTTGTCAGTTAGTTCCTCCCTCTTTTAGCTACCATCCCGCCTTCAGGACTTTCCCAACCACACAAGGGCATCGCGTCCTTGGGCCTGATTGGTTCTCAACCGGCTGCGCACATGCCCAGGCTCATATGAGTTGAGTACGGTACCTCCCCTAGCCCATGACCTCCTAACTGCTCAACATCCACGTGTCCTACCTCACTTAACCATTCCTCCACAATTCCCCCATTTTTATTTTGTGCTACAAATACCTTCTCTGTGAGTTGCTCTAGTTTCTTAGTTAGGCAGTTAAAGGTTACATATGCAGCAATTATAATCAATATAATTATAAGTAGAAAGCAAAGTCCCTCTTTAACTAACAAAACCCATCCACCCATGTTCCCAAAAACAGATTTAAGCCAACCTTCAAACCAACTATCTTGTACTACAATTTTTTGTGTATGATCCCTTAACCATTTCAACTGGTCGTGAATTGACTGACCATGGTCGGAAAGATTAAAGCAACACATTCCTTCTACATCTTCACACCCATGTCCCTGAGCCAAGAACAAGAAATCAATAGCAGCCCTATTTTGCAGCACAGCGTGCCTTAGGCTTTCCGTGTCTTGCGACATTTCAGAAAGAACTTGTGTGGTTACATTTGACTGTTTAACAGCCCAACAAGCAAGCTTATTTATGCTAGCCAAAGCGTGTGCAGTTCCTACAGTCAGAAAAAGATCCATTAAGCAGAGTAATACGGGCAGAGTATGGTGCTAACATTTCACTCAGTTCCTTTGGATCCCCTATCGGGACCCCAAACAAGCATGTTCTGAAAGGGTACATAACATAACACAACTATACAACTTAACCCTAATAACACTACAATTACTGTAAGCACTTAATGGTAACACAATTAATAGCAAGTAACACAACTTAGTAGTAACACACTTAAACCTAATCACTTGATGGTGATCAAAGGCTGTTCTTGATAGTCATCGAGGTGTCACAGCCCACGTCATTGTCAGAATGATTATCAGGAACCTCTTCCTGGTCGTCTTCGGCATGTGCAGATTCTAAAGCTGCTTCAGTCCACTTTGCAGTGATCCACTGGGTACCTGTTTCTGGCACCACTTCAAAATCTCTATAACATTTTATAACATTTTTGCAAGTAACTCTTTAACCACATTTATCACAATACTACATGCAATGATGATTGACACCACAGTGAACAAAATCCTTAATCCCTCTTTGACTAATCCCAGTAACCATCTATGCATTGTTTCAAACAAATCAGTGAACCATTGATTGAAAGGATTGATACCATATTGACTCTTTCTCATGTGCTCTTTCAAGAAAGTAATGGATTTGTGAATTGACTCATTACGATCAAAAAGTTTTAAACAGTACGTTCCCTTAAGTTTCTCCAAGTGGCTACTTCGCACAATGACTCCATACTTCTGAAACATGATTTTGCTCGACCAGTACTAATTTCCTATGATTTCAGCCTGCACTATGGCAATAAATGCGCTCTCACTAACACAGTACACAGCACACTCACACACCCAGAGGCCTCTGGCACATCTCACTCTCAGTCATACCACAACCTCAATCATACCACACGAATATAATTTAGAATGATAAGCAAACAAACAAGTATTGTCTCTCATTGTGTTCCTCGTGAAGTGACTTGCAACACTTGGTTTTAAAACCTTACCCTTACACAAATACTTTCAACACAAAATACCTGGACATTTAAGAATAACACATACAATTATTAACACTCCAGTTAGTATCCCTTTTTCATTGCAAGGTAAACCTCTTATAAAAAGAATGCCAGAGAGAAGCAGTACAGCCGCCACTGCTTCCATGGTTACATCAGACAGGCTGCAGGGTCCTGATGTCCGTCCCTCTGCTCTGTGCCGACTCGCCACACGGTGAGGATCAGCTGCCGTTTGATTCCGCGGAACTCCGAGCGCAGCGCTGCTCGTGGCGGTGACTGAGGGGGGGGGAGGCTCCCACTGCCCCGTAGCCCCCTGAGGCAGCGTTATCGTTCTCACTGAAGGCGGCAGTGGGCAATCCCCAGCTCCAACACTTCCCAGCAATCCCAGTCGCTCTGTAGCAGCAGTAGCGACCCTCTGCTCAGCCTGATGTATAACTAAGGCTTTAGTGACTGCTCTCCAAGGCTTCAATAATTTTTTAGCAGCCTTATTTTCATTAATAACTTCAAACAATTTGTCCCCAAATTTACGCCACTCTGTTTGTTCAAAAACTGTATCAGGATTGATAAAACAACCCTGCATTACTCCATATGCTAATAATCCTGGTAAATCCTTTTTGCAGTCTATATCTGAAGTGATCCACTTTTCTAAAAAGCATTCGAGCAAAGCATACGCCGCTTGTCTCTCCATACCTTTATATACGTCGGTTGCAGCCTTTGCAAAGACCTCGGCGGCGCTTCTCCGGCGGGACCCTTTATAGGCTCATCCCAGGTGCGGGGACTCCCTTCCACCTTCCGAGCTGTGGGTGCGGGGGCTCCAAGTTTTCGTCCCTTTCACCTTTCAGACCTCGGCGACGCGTGACCGGCGGGATCCTCTCCCGGGTGCGGGGACTCCACGTCCTTTTCACCTTCCCGACGCGGGTGAGGGGATTCTTGTCCCTTCCACCTCCTGGGCTGCGTTGCAGGACCGGTTCCTCCCTTATTCCGTCCAACCGTGGCCCAGGATCACCGCCAGCAGTGTCCAAATCCCGTTCAGATCGGTCCCTGTTCGGGCGCTATTTGTTGTCGACAGAAGGAAGACACAGACGCTCAATATGAGTGAACAGTGAACTTCAACTTTAATGGATAGCTCAGTCGCCTTTTATCTAGTTCGAACATAATCAACTCATACATATTGCAAAAACTAAGCTCAGGATTGGCTAACACTTTCCTATCTTGTCAGTTAGTTCCTCCCTCTTTTAGCTACCGTCCCGCCTTAGGGACTTTCCCAACCACACAAGGGCATCGTGTCCTTGGGCCTGATTGGTTCTCAACCGGCTGCGCACGTGCCCAGGCTCATATGAGTTGAGTACGGTACCTCCCTAGCCCATGACCTCCTAACTGCTCAACATCCACGTGTCCTACCTCACTTAACCATTCCTCCACAACAATCCCCATGCTTTTGCTACAGCTTTGAATATTAAAAGGACAAAATGACCAAGCAAGTAGCTGAATTTTTTTTTTTTCATCTGGAATTAGCTCAAGCTTTTATTTACATAGAAAGAAAAGTCTAGGAGCAGAACTGATTACATGCCAAAAAAGAATTCAATTCCATTCCACTCACAGGAAAAATCACTTACTTCAGTAAGCTGAGAACCAAAAGGCTATGCTGATGTGTTAAAACACATTACAGGACACTGGGTCCAGGCCCTCCGCTGCACCCACTTAAAATCCATCCCTACACTCACCAAGGTACAACCCCAACCCAAACACAGACGCAGCATTTCAGCTTCAACACAGTTTTGGGAACTGGTAGAAAGGACACCTCATCCTCAGCAAGGTGTGCACAGGCTACACAGGACAGGGCTTTGGGCACCTCTTTGCCTACCAAAGAAGACAGCCATCAGCACCTGCTTTGTTCAGATTCTAAAGACTAACATCACAGCCCACATTGCCTGGGACACATGATAAACAGAAGAGAAAGCGACCATACCATTTTCAAGCCATCCCTGCACGTGTCACTCCTCGATGATCTGCAACCTCTTCTCAAATCCTCAACTGCTTCTGTGGAGAGCCTGCCATGGCACCTGCAAAGCAAGATGGATACCCTTCGCAGTCACCTCGTGCTACTTGGCAGTTCTGCTCCAATCCAGCTCACAAACAGCCTGCCCTTCTCGTGCTGCTCTTTAGAGTGCAGCTTAGCCCCTCTGAGCCTGTGCGACACACCTGTGAAACAAAAAGAAAAGCATAGGCTGAAGCAGCATCCAAAGCCACAGCACAGCTAGGACAGTTACTCTCATCTGCTCCCTTACCTCGGCCCCCTCACCTGCCCTCGAGGAAGATGCTTCCATCTGCTCTCTTAAGCCAGCTACAACACACCTCTGAAATATAAATAGGATTTTTACTGTATTTTGTGCAGTTAAGTAACTGCAGTGACAACTGCACCCCTAAAGTACCTGCTACATCTGTTCATCGCTCACCTTGCCGAAAGCAGCTATGCTCAAGTCCCACGTTGTACACTGTGTTGCAGCTTTAACAAATGAAAACAGTCACAATATAATCATTCAGCGGCCAGCATTAGAACCCATCCCTCAACAACAGCAGGGACCCCATTTACAAATTATCGTTTCAAAACAGCAGCCCCATTACCTCAGCACCTCAGAAGTAGATCAAGCCTGTCACTGAGCTGCCTACCCAGTGCTGAACAGTTCCAGATGGAGCTCTTTCCTGTGACAGGTTCCAAAGGTTTACACTCTACTGGGGACAGGAAAGAAATAAGAATAAACATTTCAAAACCCCATATCTGTAACCTTTCAAGATTCAACAGACCTCCTCAAGCACACCGTTCAAGCACTTATGCGAGCAGCTGCTCACAAGCAGATATACTCTCCCACCTCCACATCTGCCAAACACCACAGAGATGACTGTGCCAGCTGCCTTTCAGTACGTGCCCAGAGGCAGACCGGATGCCTTTGCCAAAACAGTCCAGACAATGTATTAGTACACCCACGCACTGCCACGTTAGCTGTCATCACTAACTGCCAGGCAGGACAGCTCCAGACCAAACACATACACACACAGGCACGCCACAAACACTACAAAACACACAACACAAGGCGCAAGAAAAGGTGACCCCCCATAGGGAAGCTCTATGGCAACAGCAAGTCAGAATAGGTGCTCTGCACCAGACCCAAGGAGAGACTCAAATGTCACGACATGAAACTGCAAGCAACTGCCAGAACTGGGATGATGGAGGCCTAAAAAGCCTGCCTTCAGGACAACAGACCAGAAGGATGGGGACTGAAAACCCCATAAGACGACGCTTAGGAATTCAATTCCCAACAAGAGCTCCTGATGCGGCCCAGATGACTTCTGCAAGAGTGAGGATGGAAACAGACGCCATCTCAAACCGAATATGATGCACAAGACCTGAAACAGACCTGCTCTTTAAGCAGTGACTGCAACACAAGAAGTGCTCAGATCAGAGTCATGATGACAAAACATGCATTGAGGCCCTTCAGCACCGCTACCAAGTCGCCTGTCTAGTCAGTCCAGTGTCAAAAGCTAGGAGGATATCAAGACCCGAGAAGCACAGAACAGAGATCGCAGAAGCAACACAAGACAGATAAACAGAAGGAAACTGTCCTGCCTGGCGCACACACTCACTCTACAAAATAATCCCGCCTCTTCTATTAGCCTGGTGACCCAGCCACAAGCAGCCTGAACATGACCCAGCCTGAGCCACCCTCACCGTGGAACCAAGTCTAGTCAGCCAGCTGGCTCCATGCTGCTCTGACTCCCACCTCCCATTAGCCACCCCAGATATGCAAATACCAGGTGCCCCCCAACTTAGCTCTCAGGTTGTTGCATGGTATAGTCCCTCCGCCTCAAGAAATGCACAGGCACTGATCGTCATCTTAGGCAATTGCCAGGCTCATCATCAGCTGCAAACACAGAGTACCAGCATTCACTAGGACGCCGGCCCCATTGCTCACCTTCTCCACAATGCTGACCACTACTGATGCAACATACGATTGTGCTCACGTGTTCCTCTCCGAGTCCAAGCTCCAACAGTGCAGCCAGCGTCATCCACACCACCTGGGAAAACAAAAGGACAAAATGACCACTCTTCTTGCAAGCACACACCTGCCACACTGCTCCTCTATCCCACACAGCCTCACCTTGGACCCTCACAGGGAAACACCTGAGCGTCTTCCCTTCGCTTCAGATAAGGGATGACCAGGCTGAAAACACTCACCTTCCCTCAGAGCTTCGTGACATGAGGATTTCCCTTTCCTGTCCACGACTGCACAAAGCACCTGCAGACACAAGAGAAACGCACACTCTGAGGCACCTCACAGCCACAGCGTACCTACTGCAATACCTCTCTCTTCCCAGCTCCTGTAGTTCAGCTGCTCAACAGCTCTAACTCAGATTCTTCGCTCACAGCACCACAGCAAACTCTGCCCAGGCCACACAACACACACTACACAAGCTACAATGGCTAAGACACACAAGCTGGAACATTCCTGCCCAACAATCAGTCGCATCGCACAGGAAGGCTGCCGCACACTCTGAGAAACCAAACCTACCAGTCCTGAGCAGCTCCCCACCTCCTCCTGCCAACCACGCTCAGCACACACACTATTTGCCCCTCAAAAAATAAAAGCTTAGAATATACACACACACAAAAAAAAAACAGTATCTGAGATCCATAAATGCCAAAAAGACGTGCACGCACACCAGCCCCTGCAGAGGTAATCACAGACATACCCTTTGCAGAGGAAAGAGCAGACTCTGATACAACCCTGCTCAGGCTCTTAGTAATGCTGCATCTACACTGCCAAGCCACATGTAGCATGAAATGAAGCTGGTTTTAGTCCTCTGGAAAATTACACAACTAGGTTTATACATCTAGAGATTAAAATATAGCTCAAAAATAGAAGAGCATCCCACCATCAAAAAAAAAAAAAAAGAGCCAGCAACCTCTACTAAATATTCCTCTGTTAAGTGAATTCCAAGCACTTAGAATTCCAGAAATCCATAGACTCCAGCCTGCCTAGAGAACCCGGCAACTGACTGAAGGAAAAACAAAGCACTTACCCCAAAGAGCAGCCCAGGCAGAAGGAGCTCTCTGATGTCATGCCTGGGGCTCATATACCATTTGGCCCCGCCCAATATCCAAACCCTATCACCTGGAAAAGGGGAGGGACAAAGCACAAGGAAGTAGGAGCAGAGCAGGAGGAGCAGTAGCTGGTTTTTTTTTTCTTTGTTTTGTTTTGTTTGTTTATTTGTGTTTTGTTTTTTTTTAAATCTGCTTTACCTGAACATCATGCAGAGAACAGACAAGAGACCTGGGGTGTTTCTAGAAGCAACAATCCCCATGCTTTTGCTACAGCTTTTAATATTGAAATAACAACACGACCAGTCAAGTAACTGGAACTTTTTCAAATGGAATTACGTCAAACACGTTCATTATCACTTGCAAAAACAGAGAACCAGCAATCACTAGCATGCCAGAGTGTTGTCGACTGAAGGAAGACAGGGACACTCAATATGAGTGATATGATCAGCAAGCTTCGATTTATTGGATAGCTCAGACGCCTTTTATTCCTTAACATATAATTAGCTCATACATATTACAAAAGTTAAGCTCATGATTGGTCCCCCTACGTCCTTATCTTATCAGCTTCTTCCTCATCCTTTCGACCGAAATAACACAGTCGGTACTTTCCCAAACCGCCAACGGATATTGTGTCCTTGTGTCTGATTGGCTCAGACAAGTTGTGTGCGATGTTTGTCCAACTCGTAAAGATTCAGCTGTTTTATATCTACGTGACCTATCTCAGTTAACCATCCCTCTACAATTCCCCCGTTTTTATTTTGGACTACTAATACCTTTTCTGTGACTTGTTCAAGCTTCTTAGTTAAGCAACCAAAAATTATTCGCGCAGCTATTTTTATCAATATAACTATAAGCAGAAAGCGAAATCCCTCTTTGATTAGACTCACTAACCAGTTAGACAGACCCCCAAAGATGGACTGCAACCAATTGTCAAGCCAACTAGGTTGTACTGTAATTTTCTTTGTGTGCTCCATCAACCATTTCAACTGGTCATGAATCGATTGACCGTGATCTGAAAGATTGAAACACATTCCTTCAAAATCTTCACATCCATGTCCTTGCGCTAAAAGCAAAAAATCAATTGCAGCCCTATTTTGTAACACAACATGCCCAAGACTATCCATATCTTGTGCCATTTCAGTAATAATTTCAGTTGTTACATTTGATTGCTTAACAGCCCAACAAGCAAGCTTATTAATGCTAGCCAAAGCATGTGCAGTTCCCACTGCTGGAACTAATGAAGCAAAATATTCTCTCAGCAGCGCCCCATAATTCTACACCATCGTCACAGTCAGAACCTAAAGTCTTAAGAGCTCGTTTGGATCTCTGCGACAAGCTCTGGTTCCGGAGACTGTGTAAGTCCGGGGCGAACAATGTGAGTCGCCCTAGATAACATGGACCCCCAAACGCATTGGCAGGTATTCCTTGCCATGCACGATCCCCGCAAATCAAAAACATGCCAGGTGGCAGAGCCTTTGCAGTGTCATTATTCCACATCGGATTGTTATTAGATTTTGCTTCAGCTCCCAAAGCCCCCAGTCCTTGACTCCATACTTGTGAAATATGATTTTGCTCGACCGATCGCAACTAGTCCTGCTAGTTGCTTACAATCGACTCCCCATTTTTCTAAAAAGCACTGTAATGAATCTAGGGCTGCTTCGTCCTTCATTTTCCTATGATTTTTTTGCCGGCACTAATTTCCTATGATTTCAGCCTGCACTATGGCAACCTGCACTATGGCAATAAGCACGCTCTCACTAACACAGTACATAGCACACTCGCACACACACAGCACAATTGCACACCCAGAGGCCTCTGGCACATCTCAATCTCAATCATACCACAACCTCAATCATACCACAAGAATATAATTTAGAATGATAAGCAAACAATACGTGCGGCCAATATAATTTAGAATCATAACCAAACAAACAAGTATTGTCTCTCATTGTGTTCCTCGTGAAGTGACTTGCAACACTTGGTTTTAAAACCTTACCCTTACACAAATACTTTCAACACAAAATACCTGGACATTTAAGAATAACACATACAATTATTAACACTCCAGTTAGTATCCCTCCAGCAGCTGAAAACATACTCTTTGTCTGCAGCTTCAGGAGATCTTTGCTCCTGTGGTGAGCAGCTGAGAGTGGAGTCCCCTCCGAGCAAAAACGCTCAGGGTGCACCTAGGGGCGTCCACGCCGCAGCCGATCCCCGCAGCCGAGCAGTGTCTCCTCAAGTCTGCCGGTGGTCATTTGGCAGTGTAATCTGCATCTCTGCACTCCTGCCCCGCAATAGAGCTAAGTCGTCATTACTAATCCATAGAATGTGGCAACCCCACGGAATCTTATCCAGAAACATAGTTATAACACCGATCTGGGGACGAATAGTCTTTTTTGCATTGCAAGATAAACCTCTTATAAAATGAATGCCAGAGAGAAGCAGCACAGCCGCCGCTGCTTCCATGGTTACGTCAGACAGTCTGCAGGGTCCTGATGTCCACCCCTCTGCTCTGTGCCGACTCGCCACACAGTGAGGGTCGGCTGCCGTTGTCCACTGATGCCTCTGGTCTACTGTAGCAACCTGATCTCGGATGTCCCGCATCGCACCGCGATTACTTCAATTTCCCGTGTCCCTCCGCAATTCCTTTTTCCGCGTCCCTCCGCAATTCCTTTTTACAGTCTATACCCTGCATGCTCCGCTTTTCTAAAAAGCACTTGAGCAGATCATACGTCGCTTGTCTCTCCATACCTTTGTTTACGTCAGCACTGTTGCAGCCTTTGCAAGACCTCGGCGACGCGTGGCCGGCGGGACCCTCTATAGGTGCTCCCGGGTGCGAGGATTTAGCATTTTCGTCCCTTCCACCTCCTGAGCTGCATTGCAGGACCTGTTTCCTTCCCTTATTCCGTCGATCCGTGGCTCGCAGGTTCACCGCCAGCGGGGTCCGTGTTCGGGCGCCATTTGTTGTCGACGGAAGGAAGACAGGGACACTCAATATGAGTGATATGATCAGCAAGCTTCGATTTATTGGATAGCTCAGATGCCTTTTATTCCTTAACATATAATTAGCTCATACATATTACAAAAGTTAAGCTCATGATTGGTCCCCCTACGTCCTTATCTTATCAGCTTCTTCCTCATCCTTTCGACCGAAATAACACAGTCGGTACTTTCCCAAACTGCAAACGAATATTGTGTCCTTGTGTCTGATTGGCTCAGACAAGTTGTGTGCAATGTTTGTCCAAATCGTGAAGATTCAGCTGTTTTATGTCTATGTGACCTATCTCAGTTAACCATCCCTCTACACCAGAGCTAATACCCACCTCCTGCACAACGCTCGCTACTACTAATGCAACATACAGTTGTGCAATACCTCTCTGTTCCCAACTCCTTTATCTCACCTGCTCAGTAGCTCCACCTGAGAAATGGGCCCGGGCGGCGCCGCGCCGAAATGGGCCCGGGCGGCGCCGCGCCGAAATGGGCCCGGGCGGCGCCGCGCCGAAATGGGCCCGGGCGGCGCCGCGCCGAAATGGGCCCGGGCGGCGCCGCGCCGAAATGGGCCCGGGCGGCGCCGCGCCGAAATGGGCCCGGGCGGCGCCGCGCCGAAATGGGCCCGGGCGGCGCCGCGCCGAAATGGGCCCGGGCGGCGCCGCGCCGAAATGGGCCCGGGCGGCGCCGCGCCGAAATGGGCCCGGGCGGCGCCGCGCCGAAATGGGCCCGGGCGGCGCCGCGCCGAAATGGGCCCGGGCGGCGCCGCGCCGAAATGGGCCCGGGCGGCGCCGCGCCGAAATGGGCCCGGGCGGCGCCGCGCCGAAATGGGCCCGGGCGGCGCCGCGCCGAAATGGGCCCCAACAGACTTATTCTTTAGACATGAAGCAGGTGACCCTGCTCAGTCTCTAGGCACTACTGCACTTATGCGGTCAAGAAACATTACCCCACGGTTTCCCAAAAACAACGTACCTGGCAACCCCTCATAAACATACCTCAAATATGTGAATTCCATGCACATAAAGCCTAGAAGGCTTTATGGTCTAAAGACTCGACAGACAGCAAACACACAGGCAAAAGCTCCAGAAATATAACAAACTGCCCCTAACCCTGAGAAAGACCACTGCTTATATGCCCAATGCTGCCATTTTCAGATACATGCTCACACAGGGAGCCTCCATGATACATTTCTCCTAAACCACGCTCCATCACTTTGCCACCAAGGTTGTGACTTTCATAAGATTTGACATAAAGGCAAAGTCTCAAAAAAAGCCCCATAATTCTGCAAAAATCATAAGGGACCCAGAACCACAAAGCAAACACACAAAATAACATCACCATACTATCCGTAACACTGATATAACAATTACTCACCTGAGGAAGAGCTGCATGCAATACAGGCACCTCCTACTAGATTGCTTTACAATGACAGATCCTGCCAGTTGCCACCTCAAAAAGACATGCATACCGGTTTCTACTTGAAAATGCATCAGTCCATAGACTCTGACCCACCTAAAGAACCCTGCAACTGACTGAAGGAAAAACAAAGCACTTGCCCCAAAGAGCAGCCCAGGCAGAAGGAGCTCTCTGTTGGTATACCTGCAACTCGGTTACTATTAGGTCCAACCTGGAACCTGAAGCCAATCACCTGGGAAAGTGCAGGGGGAAAGCACAAAAAAAGCAGAAAGAGGAGGAGCAGCAGCTGTGGTTTTATTAACTTACTTATAAGGCTTAGCTCAACAGCATGCAGAGGGCAGACAGGAGAACTGGGGTGTTTCTAGAAGCAACAATCCCCATGCTTTCGCTGCAGCTTTAAATGTTGGAAGGACATTACCACCAAGCAAGTAACTGAAGCTTTTCCTGCTGGAATTAACTCAAACTTTTATTTATGTCGAAAGAAAAATCTAGGAGCAGAATAGATTACACGCCAAAAAAAAGTCAATTCCATTCCACTCACAGGAAAAATCACTTACATCAGCAGGCTATCTGAGAACTAAAAGGCTATGCTGATGGGTCAAAACACACTACAGGACACTGGGGCCGGGCCCTCCGCTGCACCCACTTAAAACCCATCCCTACACTCACCAAGGTGCAACCCCAACCCAAACACAGACACAGCATTTCAGCCTCACAGTTTTGGGAACTGATAGAAAGGACGCCTCATCCTCAGGGAGGCATGCTCAAGCTACACAGGACAGGGCTTCGGGCAACTCTTTGCCTACCAAAGACGACCGCCATCAGCACCTGCTTTGTTCAGATTCTAAAGACTAACATCACAGCCCACATTGCCTGGGATACCTGATAAACAGAAGAGAAAGCGACCATACCATTTTCAAGCCATCCCTGCACATGTCACTCCTCGATGATCTGCAACTTCTTCTCAAATCCTCAACTGCTTCTGTGGAGAGCCTGCCATGGCACCTGCAAAGCAAGATGGACACCCTTCGCAGTCACCTCGTGCTACTTGGCAGTTCTGCTCCAATCCAGCTCACAAACAGCCCGCCCTTCTCGTGCTGCTCTTCAGAGTGCACCTTGGCCCCTCTGAACCTGTGCGAGACACCTGTGAAAGAAAAAGAAAAGCATAGGCTGAAGCAGCATCCAAAGACACAGCACAGCTAGGACAGTTACTCTCATCTGCTCCCTTACCTCTGCTCCCTCACCTGCCCTCGAGGCAGGTGCTTCCATCTGCTCTCTTAGGCCAGCTACAACACCCCTGAAATATAAACAGGATTTTTACTGTATTTTGTGCAGTTAAGTAACTGCAGTGACAACTGCACCCCTAAAGTGCCTGCTACATCTGTTCATCGCTCACCTTGCCAAAAGCAGCTCTGGTCAAGTCCTGTGTTGTACACTGTTTCACCTTAAACAAATGAGAAGAGTCACAAGATAACGATTCAGCTACCAGCATTAGTACCCATCCCTCAACAACACAAGGAACCCCATTTACAATATTATAACTTCTAAACAGCAGCCCCCTTGCCTCAGCACCTCAGAAGTAGATCAAGCCAGTCACCGAGCTGCCTACGGAGCGCTGAACAGTTCCGGAAGGAGCTCTTTCCTGCGACAGGTTCCTCCAAAGGTTTACACTCTACTGGGGACAGGAGAGAAATAAAAATAAAACTTTCAAAAAACCCATATCTGTAAGCTTTCAAGATTCGACAGACCTCCTCAAGCACACCATTCAAGCACTATGCAAACAGCTGCTCACAAGCAGATATACTCTCCCCCCCCCCAACATGTGACAAACAACACTGAGATGACCGTGCCTGCTGCCCTTCAGTACGTGCCCAGAGGCAGACCGGATGTCTTCGCCAAAACAGTCCAGACAATGTATTAGCACACCCATGCACTGCCACGTTAGCTGTCATCACTAACTGCCAGGCAGGACAGCTCCAGACCAAACACATACACACACAGGCACGCCACAAACACTACAAACAAAGCACACAACACAAGGCGCAAGAAAAAGTGAGCCCCGGAGGGAAGCCCTATGGCAACAGCAAGTCAGAACAGGTGCTCTGCACCAGACCCTAGAGGAGACTCAAATGTCACGACATGAAACTGCAAGCAACTGCCAGAACTGGGATGATGGAGGCCTAAAAAGCCTGCCTTCAAGACAACAGACCAGAAGGATGGGGACTGAAAACCCCATAAGACGACACTTAGGAAATCAATTCCCAAGCAAGAGCTCCTGATGCGGCCCCGATGTCTTCTGCAAGAGTGAGGATGGAAACAGACGCCATCTCAAACCGAATATGATGCACGAGACCTGAAACAGATCTGCACTTCAAGCAGTGACTGCAAGACAAGTGCTTGCATCAGCCCTACAATGATGAAACAAGCATTTAGGAACTTTGGTGTGGCTACCAAGTTGCCCATCTAATCTGTCCAGTGGAAGAAGGAAATGTGGATATCAAGACCCGAGGAGCATGAAATATATGTTGATCATATCAAGAAACGTTTGATACAAACAAGTATTACACACACACAAGGGATTCCTTTAAGCTCCCACTGCAAGACGAGAGGTGCTCAGCTCCCAGTTGAACATCAGCAATATTCCAATGATGTCAAGTGTTCAGTACCCTCAGGATGACTTAGCCAGGGCCTGCTGAGCACCAAGAGCAACAGCACAGTACAGCACAGACAACACAGAACACAGATGACAAGCTGGGACTGCCCTGCCTGCAATGTGTTCACACTGTACGTGACAGAACTCCCCACACATAATCTCTCTGCCTGATCTGATCAATCCTGAAAGGCCCCATCCAAAGCAATGACTTAAAAGCACAGACCCTCGCCCTATGGGTGCATTCACAACCCCAACTCAAACATAGCACTTGCCCCTCCCCCCAACTTAGCTTGGGAATGCTGGGAGGCAGGTTCCATCCTCACCAAGGAACACAAAGACTAGCCAGGACATTGCTTCAGGCACAAGGCTCCTCTTCACCTGCAGAAATGAAGTGCCATCAGGCGCCAGCACACCAGCCAAATTTCTTCCAGTGAAACAACCTCCTCAGAAACAAAACAGTAGTCAACTGACCTGCTCCGCTACTGAAATCAGATAGACGCCCTTTAAACAACTCCCCAACATGCAGTATTTGCCCCTGGACTTAATTCTCAGGGCTCAGAATCAACCATCAACGTGGACCACAGAGGCCAGCTAGGATGTTCCCAGGACCTTCTTCGTCCCTGAAAGAGAGGAGTCACCCAGAGATACATCAAGAGACTTCTACACCAAAAACAATACCCGTTTTCCAACTTTTCTCCACTCACCTTCCCGATCCAGGCTTAGCACTTCCATTCAGTGTGCCGAACCAAGGTCACGGGGCTTAGACCAGGGAGAAAGAACAGACACACATGACAATCCACAAAACAGTCTATACCCACTCCTTTCCTCCCCTGCTGCAACAGCCAAGAAGCCCCAGAGCCACGTGCTCCAACCCAGTACCACCGCTTCGCTCACCTAACATCCCAAGGAGATGCATCATGCTCCCAGCTCCTCTTGTGCTCTGAGCATCTCCAGCATTTCAGGAACGGGAACCGCTGACGTCTGGCACGTGTCAGAAACGTGGCAGGAAACGTACTCTGCTGTCGCAAGGCACTTGCAAAGCCGGCCCGACAGCTGAAGCAGACTCACACAGTCCACCGACCAACTCGGGGCCCCCACTGCTGTCCACTCACCCTCATGCTTCGTTCAAGCTTCTGTGCCTACGCCCTGAGCTACAAGAAACAAAGAGAGAAGGTCACATCCACAATGGATACGCAAACAGTGCGGCACATGCAGAGGAATCAAACACAGAGACCAGAGCCAGACAAATAAAAAAAAAAAAAAAAAAAAAAAACTGAAGTCCACAACTGCCACAAGGCCATGAATGCATAGCAGCCCCGGCAGGGGTAATGACAGACATACCCTTTGCAGATGAAAAAGGTGACCCTGCTCAGTCTCTTGGTAATACTGCACCAACGCGGTCAAGCCTCTTCTAGCATGTCATCAAGCTGGTTTTAGTCCTCTGGAGAGTTACACAAGTGGGTTGATTCATCTAGAGATTAAAATACAGATCAAACAGAGGAGCATAAGCCACCATCCCAAAAACAGTGAGCCAGCAGCCTCTACTTAATATCCCTCTATTAAGTGAATTCCAAGCACTTAAAATCCTGAAATCCATAGACTCCAGCCTTCCTAAAGAACCATGCAACTGACTGAAGGAAAAACAAAACACTTACCCCAAAGAGCAGCCCAGGCAGAATGAACTCTGATGGCATACCCGGGGCTCATATACCTTTTGGTCCCACCCAGCACCCAAACCAAATCACCTGGAAAGGGGAGGGGCAAAGCACAAGAAAGTAGAAAGAGGAGGAGCAGCAGCTGTGGTTTATTTACTTATTTGTAAGGCTTACCTCAACAGCATGCAGAATGCAGACAAGAGAACTGGGGTGTTTCTAGAAGCAACAATCCCCACGCTTTCGCTGCAGCTTTGAGTGTTAGAAGGACGATATGACCAAGCAAGTAACTGAAGCTTTTTCAGCTGGAATTAGCTCAAACTTTTATTTACGTAGAAAGAAAAATCTAGGAGCAGAACAGATTATACACCAACAAAATCAATTCCGTTCCACTCGCAGCAAAAATCACTTACTTCAGTAGGCTATCTGAGAACCAAAAGGCTATGCTCATGGGTCAAAACACACTACAGGACACTGGGGCCAGGCCCTCCACTGCACCCACTTAAAACCCATCCCTACACTCACCAAGGTGCAACCCCAACCCAAACACAGACGCAGCATTTCAGCTTCAACACGGTTTTCGGAACTGCTGGAAAGCAGGCTTCATCCTCAGCAAGGCGTGCTCAGGCTGCACAAGAGGGGGCTTCGGGCACCTCTTTGCCTACCGAAGACCACCACCATCAGGAACTGCCACACCAGACAACCGTTTTCATCTACAACACCTTTCTCAGGAACCACACAGCATTCCAGTGACCTGCTTTCCTCCTACTCTAAAGGATATCTCAGCCCACCTTGTCTGTGGCACCTCATAAACTGGAGAGAAAGCAACTGTAGCAGCAAAAGCCACAACACCCTTTGGACAGTTACTCTCATCCCCTCCCGTACCTCAGCCGCTGGCCTTCCCCACATGGCAGATGCTTCCATCTGTTCTCTTTACTCACTTATAGCACCTCTAAAAGGCAAACTGGATTTTTACTCTATTGGATGTAAGAAAATAACTGCAGTGACAACCGCACCCCAAAAATAACAGCTACTTCTGCTCATCACGCACCAGCCACTCCAGAGGCACCTCGGGTCATGACGTCCTGGACTGCACACTGCCTTTCAGCCTGAACAAAGGAAAACACAGTCACAAGATAATCATTCAGCTGCCAGCATTAGCACCTATCCCTCAACAACACAAAGGGACCCCATTTACAACGTTATCATTTCAAAACAGAAGCCCCCTTACCTCAGCACCTCAGAAGTACATCAAGCCAGTCACCGAGCTGCCTACGGAGTGCTGAACAGTTCCAGGAGGAGCTCTTTCCTGTGACAGGTTCCTCCTAGGTTTTACACTCTACTGGGGACAGGAAAGAAATAAGAATAAACATTTCAAAACCCCTTATCTATAAGCTTTCAAGATTCGACAGACCTCCTCAACCACACTGTTCAAGCACTATGCGAGCAGCTGCTCGCAAGCAGATATACTCTCCCACCCCCAACATCTGCCAAACACCACAGAGGTCACTGTGCCAGCTGCCCTTCAGTACGTGCCCAGAGGCAGACCGGATGTCTTCGCCAAAACAGTCCAGACAATGTATTAGTACACCCATGCACTGCCACGTTAGCTGTCATCACTAACTGCCAGGCAGGACAGCTCCAGACCAAACACATACACACACAGGCACGCCACAAACACTACAAACAAAACACACAACACAAGGCGCAAGAAAAAGTGAGCCCCGGAGGGAAGCCCTATGGCAACAGCAAGTCAGAACAGGTGCTTTGCACCAGACCCAGGGAGAGACTCAAATGTCACGACACGCGACTGGAAGCAACTGCCAGAACTGGGATGATGGAGGCCTAAAAAGCCTGCCTTCAAGACAACAGACCAGAAGGATGGGGACTGAAAACCCCATAAGATGACGCTTAGGAATTCAATTCCCAAGCAAGAGCTCCTGATGCGGCCCAGATGACTTCCGCAAGAGTGAGGATGGAAACAGACGCCATCTCAAACCGAATAGGATGCACGAGACCTGAAACAGAACTGCACTTCAAGCAGCGACTGCAAGACAAGAAGTGCTCGGATCAGAGCCACGATGACAAAACAAGCACTGAGGCCCTTCAGCACCACTACCAAGTCCCCTGTCTGGTCAGTCCAGTGTAAAAAGCTAGAAGGATATCAAGACCTAAGAAGCACAGAACAGACATTGCAGAAGCAGCACTACAGGACAGACGAACAGAAGGAAACTGTCCTGCCTGGCTCACCCACTCACGCTACAAAATAATCCCGCCTCTTCTATTAGCCTGGTGACCCAGCCACAAGCAGCCTGAACGTGACCCAGCCTGAACCACCCTCACCGTGGAACCAAGTCTAGTCAGCCAGCAGGCACCATGCTCCTCTGGCTCCCAGCTCCCATTAGCCACCCCAGATATGCAAATACCAGGTGCCCCCCAACTTAGCTCTCAGGTTGTTGCATGGTATAGTCCCTCCGCCTCAAGAAATGCACAGGCACTGATCGTCATCTTAGGCAATTGCCAGGCTCATCATCAGCTGCAAACACAGAGTAACAGCATTCACTAGCACGCTGGCCCCATTGCTCACCTTCTCCACAATGCTGACTACTGCTGATGCAACATACGGTTCTGCTCACCTGTTCCTCTCCAAATCCAAGCTCCAACAGTGCAACCAGTATCATCCACACCACCTGGGAAAACAAAGGGATTAAATGATCGTTGCGTTCACAACACATCACCCAATTGTGGTTTTTTTTGTTATTGTTGTTTTGTGTGTGTGTGTGTGTGTGTGTGTGTGTTTCCTTTATTTATTTATTTTTTAGTCTGCTTTAGCTCAACAGCATGCAGAGTGCAGACAAGAAAACCGGGGTGTTTCTAGAAACAACAATCCCCATGCTTTTGCTGCAGCTTTGAATATTAAAAGGACAATACGACCCAACAAGTAACTGGAACTTTCTTACCTGGAATTAGCTCAAACTTTTCTTCACGTTGAAAGAAAAATCTAGGAGCAGAACAGATTATACACCAACAAAATTGATTCCATTTCATCCCCAGAAAAAAATCACATACTCTCATCCCCTCCTGTACCTCAGCCGCTTGCCTATCCCACGTGGCACATGCTTCCATCTGTTCTCTTTACCCACTTATAGCACCTCTAAGAGGCAAACTGGAATTTTACTCTATTGGATGTAGGAAAATAACTGCAGTGACAACCGCGCCCCAAAAACAACAGTTACCTCTGCTCATCACGCACCAGAGTCACTGCAGAGGCAGCTCGGGTCAAGACGTCCTGCACTGTGCACTGCGTTTCACCCTGAACAAAGGCAAAACACAGGCAGAAGATAAACATTCAGCTGACAGCAGTAGCACCCATCCCTCAACAACAAAAGGGACCCCATCTTTAGTTTTAACCTTTCAAAACAGCAGGCCACTTGCCTCGGTACCTCCAAATTAGGTCCAAGCTTGAAAGGAGCAGCCAGCATCACCTACACCACCTGGGAAAACAAAAGGACAAAATGACCACTCTTCTTGCAAGCACACACCTGCCACACTGCTCCTCTATCCCACACAGCCTCACCTCGGACCCTCACAGGGAAACACCTGAGCGTCTTCCCTTCGCTTCAGATAAGGGATGACCAGGCTGACAACACTCACCTTCCCTCAGTGTTTCGTGACATGAGGATTTCCCTTTCCTGTCCACAACTGCACAAAGCACCTGCAGACACAAGAGAAACGCACACTCTGAGGCACCTCACAGCCACAGCGTACCTACTGCAATACCTCTCTCTTCCCAGCTCCTGTAGTTCAGCTGCTCAACAGCTCTAACTCAGATTCTTCGCTCACAGCACCACAGCAAACTCTGCCCGGGCCACACAACACACACTACACAAGCTACAATGGCTAAGACACACAAACTGGAACATTCCTGCCCAACAATCAGTCGCATCGCACAGGAAGGCTGCCGCACACTCTGAGAAACCAAACCTACCAGTCCTGAGCAGCTCCCCACCTCCTCCTGCCAACCACGCTCAGCACACACACTATTTGCCCCTCAAAAAATAAAAGCTTAGAATATACACACACACAAAAAAACACTATCTGAGATCCATAAATGCCAAAAAGACGTGCACGCACAGCAGCCCCTGCAGAGGTAATCACAGACATACCCTTTGCAGAGGAAAGAGCAGACTCTGATACAACCCTGCTCAGGCTCTTAGTAATGCTGCATCTACACTGCCAAGCCACATGTAGCATGAAATGAAGCTGGTTTTAGTCCTCTGGAAAATTACACAACTAGGTTTATACATCTAGAGATTAAAATATAGCTCAAAAATAGAAGAGCATCCCACCATCAAAAAAAAAAAAAAAGAGCCAGCAACCTCTACTAAATATTCCTCTGTTAAGTGAATTCCAAGGACTTAGAAATCCAGAAATCCATAGACTCCAGCCTGCCTAGAGAATCCTGCAACTGACTGAAGGAAAACAAAACACTTACCCCAAAGAGCAGCCCAGGCAGAAGGAGCTCTCTGATGTCATGCCTGGGGCTCATATACCATTTGGCCCCGCCCAATATCCAAACCCTATCACCTGGAAAAGGGGAGGGACAAAGCACAAGGAAGTAGGAGCAGAGCAGGAGGAGCAGTAGCTGTTTTTTTTTTGTTTATTTTGTTTTGTTTGTTTATTTGTGGTTTTTTTTTAAATCTGCTTTACCTGAACATCATGCAGAGAACAGACAAGAGACCTGGGGTGTTTCTAGAAGCAACAATCCCCATGCTTTTGCTACAGCTTTTAATATTGAAATAACAACACGACCAGTCAAGTAACTGGAACTTTTTCAAATGGAATTACGTCAAACACGTTCATTATCACTTGCAAAAACAGAGAACCAGCAATCACTAGCATGCCAGAGTGTTGTCGACTGAAGGAAGACAGGGACACTCAATATGAGTGATATGATCAGCAAGCTTCGATTTATTGGATAGCTCAGATGCCTTTTATTCCTTAACATATAATTAGCTCATACATATTACAAAAGTTAAGCTCATGATTGGTCCCCCTACGTCCTTATCTTATCAGCTTCTTCCTCATCCTTTCGACCGAAATAACACAGTCGGTACTTTCCCAAACTGCAAACGAATATTGTGTCCTTGTGTCTGATTGGCTCAGACAAGTTGTGTGCAATGTTTGTCCAAATCGTGAAGATTCAGCCGTTTTATGTCTATGTGACCTATCTCAGTTAACCATCCCTCTACACCAGAGCTAATACCCACCTCCTGCACAACGCTCGCTACTACTAATGCAACATACAGTTGTGCAATACCTCTCTGTTCCCAACTCCTTTATCTCACCTGCTCAGTAGCTCCACCTGAGAAATGGGCCCGGGCGGCGCCGCGCCGAAATGGGCCCGGGCGGCGCCGCGCCGAAATGGGCCCGGGCGGCGCCGCGCCGAAATGGGCCCGGGCGGCGCCGCGCCGAAATGGGCCCGGGCGGCGCCGCGCCGAAATGGGCCCGGGCGGCGCCGCGCCGAAATGGGCCCGGGCGGCGCCGCGCCGAAATGGGCCCGGGCGGCGCCGCGCCGAAATGGGCCCGGGCGGCGCCGCGCCGAAATGGGCCCGGGCGGCGCCGCGCCGAAATGGGCCCGGGCGGCGCCGCGCCGAAATGGGCCCGGGCGGCGCCGCGCCGAAATGGGCCCGGGCGGCGCCGCGCCGAAATGGGCCCGGGCGGCGCCGCGCCGAAATGGGCCCGGGCGGCGCCGCGCCGAAATGGGCCCGGGCGGCGCCGCGCCGAAATGGGCCCGGGCGGCGCCGCGCCGAAATGGGCCCGGGCGGCGCCGCGCCGAAATGGGCCCCAACAGACTTATTCTTTAGACATGAAGCAGGTGACCCTGCTCAGTCTCTAGGCACTACTGCACTTATGCGGTCAAGAAACATTACCCCACGGTTTCCCAAAAACAACGTACCTGGCAACCCCTCATAAACATACCTCAAATATGTGAATTCCATGCACATAAAGCCTAGAAGGCTTTATGGTCTAAAGACTCGACAGACAGCAAACACACAGGCAAAAGCTCCAGAAATATAACAAACTGCCCCTAACCCTGAGAAAGACCACTGCTTATATGCCCAATGCTGCCATTTTCAGATACATGCTCACACAGGGAGCCTCCATGATACATTTCTCCTAAACCACGCTCCATCACTTTGCCACCAAGGTTGTGACTTTCATAAGATTTGACATAAAGGCAAAGTCTCAAAAAAAGCCCCGTAATTCTGCAAAAATCATAAGGGACCCAGAACCACAAAGCAAACACACAAAATAACATCACCATACTATCCGTAACACTGATATAACAATTACTCACCTGAGGAAGAGCTACATGCAATACAGGCACCTCCTACTAGATTGCTTTACAATGACAGATCCTGCCAGTTGCCACCTCAAAAAGACATGCATACCGGTTTCTACTTGAAAATGCATCAGTCCATAGACTCTGACCCACCTAAAGAACCCTGCAACTGACTGAAGGAAAAACAAAGCACTTGCCCCAAAGAGCAGCCCAGGCAGAAGGAGCTCTCTGTTGGTATACCTGCAACTCGGTTACTATTAGGTCCAACCTGGAACCTGAAGCCAATCACCTGGGAAAGTGCAGGGGGAAAGCACAAAAAAAGCAGAAAGAGGAGGAGCAGCAGCTGTGGTTTTATTAACTTACTTATAAGGCTTAGCTCAACAGCATGCAGAGGGCAGACAGGAGAACTGGGGTGTTTCTAGAAGCAACAATCCCCATGCTTTCGCTGCAGCTTTAAATGTTGGAAGGACATTACCACCAAGCAAGTAACTGAAGCTTTTCCTGCTGGAATTAACTCAAACTTTTATTTATGTCGAAAGAAAAATCTAGGAGCAGAATAGATTACACGCCAAAAAAAAGTCAATTCCATTCCACTCACAGGAAAAATCACTTACATCAGCAGGCTATCTGAGAACTAAAAGGCTATGCTGATGGGTCAAAACACACTACAGGACACTGGGGCCGGGCCCTCCGCTGCACCCACTTAAAACCCATCCCTACACTCACCAAGGTGCAACCCCAACCCAAACACAGACACAGCATTTCAGCCTCAACACAGTTTTGGGAACTGATAGAAAGGACGCCTCATCCTCAGGGAGGCATGCTCAAGCTACACAGGACAGGGCTTCGGGCAACTCTTTGCCTACCAAAGACGACCGCCATCAGCACCTGCTTTGTTCAGATTCTAAAGACTAACATCACAGCCCACATTGCCTGGGATACCTGATAAACAGAAGAGAAAGCGACCATACCATTTTCAAGCCATCCCTGCACATGTCACTCCTCGATGATCTGCAACTTCTTCTCAAATCCTCAACTGCTTCTGTGGAGAGCCTGCCATGGCACCTGCAAAGCAAGATGGACACCCTTCGCAGTCACCTCGTGCTACTTGGCAGTTCTGCTCCAATCCAGCTCACAAACAGCCCGCCCTTCTCGTGCTGCTCTTCAGAGTGCACCTTGGCCCCTCTGAACCTGTGCGAGACACCTGTGAAAGAAAAAGAAAAGCATAGGCTGAAGCAGCATCCAAAGACACAGCACAGCTAGGACAGTTACTCTCATCTGCTCCCTTACCTCTGCTCCCTCACCTGCCCTCGAGGCAGGTGCTTCCATCTGCTCTCTTAGGCCAGCTACAACACCCCTGAAATATAAACAGGATTTTTACTGTATTTTGTGCAGTTAAGTAACTGCAGTGACAACTGCACCCCTAAAGTGCCTGCTACATCTGTTCATCGCTCACCTTGCCAAAAGCAGCTCTGGTCAAGTCCTGTGTTGTACACTGTTTCACCTTAAACAAATGAGAAGAGTCACAAGATAACGATTCAGCTACCAGCATTAGTACCCATCCCTCAACAACACAAGGAACCCCATTTACAATATTATAATTTCTAAACAGCAGCCCCCTTGCCTCAGCACCTCAGAAGTAGATCAAGCCAGTCACCGAGCTGCCTACGGAGCGCTGAACAGTTCCGGAAGGAGCTCTTTCCTGCGACAGGTTCCTCCAAAGGTTTACACTCTACTGGGGACAGGAGAGAAATAAAAATAAAACTTTCAAAAAACCCATATCTGTAAGCTTTCAAGATTCGACAGACCTCCTCAAGCACACCATTCAAGCACTATGCAAACAGCTGCTCACAAGCAGATATACTCTCCCCCCCCCCAACATGTGACAAACAACACTGAGATGACCGTGCCTGCTGCCCTTCAGTACGTGCCCAGAGGCAGACCGGATGTCTTCGCCAAAACAGTCCAGACAATGTATTAGCACACCCATGCACTGCCACGTTAGCTGTCATCACTAACTGCCAGGCAGGACAGCTCCAGACCAAACACATACACACACAGGCACGCCACAAACACTACAAACAAAACACACAACACAAGGCGCAAGAAAAAGTGAGCCCCGGAGGGAAGCCCTATGGCAACAGCAAGTCAGAACAGGTGCTCTGCACCAGACCCTAGAGGAGACTCAAATGTCACGACATGAAACTGCAAGCAACTGCCAGAACTGGGATGATGGAGGCCTAAAAAGCCTGCCTTCAAGACAACAGACCAGAAGGATGGGGACTGAAAACCCCATAAGACGACACTTAGGAAATCAATTCCCAAGCAAGAGCTCCTGATGCGGCCCCGATGTCTTCTGCAAGAGTGAGGATGGAAACAGACGCCATCTCAAACCGAATATGATGCACGAGACCTGAAACAGATCTGCACTTCAAGCAGTGACTGCAAGACAAGTGCTTGCATCAGCCCTACAATGATGAAACAAGCATTTAGGAACTTTGGTGTGGCTACCAAGTTGCCCATCTAATCTGTCCAGTGGAAGAAGGAAATGTGGATATCAAGACCCGAGGAGCATGAAATATATGTTGATCATATCAAGAAACGTTTGATACAAACAAGTATTACACACACACAAGGGATTCCTTTAAGCTCCCACTGCAAGACGAGAGGTGCTCAGCTCCCAGTTGAACATCAGCAATATTCCAATGATGTCAAGTGTTCAGTACCCTCAGGATGACTTAGCCAGGGCCTGCTGAGCACCAAGAGCAACAGCACAGTACAGCACAGACAACACAGAACACAGATGACAAGCTGGGACTGCCCTGCCTGCAATGTGTTCACACTGTACGTGACAGAACTCCCCACACATAATCTCTCTGCCTGATCTGATCAATCCTGAAAGGCCCCATCCAAAGCAATGACTTAAAAGCACAGACCCTCGCCCTATGGGTGCATTCACAACCCCAACTCAAACATAGCACTTGCCCCTCCCCCCAACTTAGCTTGGGAATGCTGGGAGGCGGGTTCCATCCTCACCAAGGAACACAAAGACTAGCCAGGACATTGCTTCAGGCACAAGGCTCCTCTTCACCTGCAGAAATGAAGTGCCATCAGGCGCCAGCACACCAGCCAAATTTCTTCCAGTGAAACAACCTCCTCAGAAACAAAACAGTAGTCAACTGACCTGCTCCGCTACTGAAATCAGATAGACGCCCTTTAAACAACTCCCCAACATGCAGTATTTGCCCCTGGACTTAATTCTCAGGGCTCAGAATCAACCATCAACGTGGACCACAGAGGCCAGCTAGGATGTTCCCAGGACCTTCTTCGTCCCTGAAAGAGAGGAGTCACCCAGAGATACATCAAGAGACTTCTACACCAAAAACAATACCCGTTTTCCAACTTTTCTCCACTCACCTTCCCGATCCAGGCTTAGCACTTCCATTCAGTGTGCCGAACCAAGGTCACGGGGCTTAGACCAGGGAGAAAGAACAGACACACATGACAATCCACAAAACAGTCTATACCCACTCCTTTCCTCCCCTGCTGCAACAGCCAAGAAGCCCCAGAGCCACGTGCTCCAACCCAGTACCACCGCTTCGCTCACCTAACATCCCAAGGAGATGCATCATGCTCCCAGCTCCTCTTGTGCTCTGAGCATCTCCAGCATTTCAGGAACGGGAACCGCTGACGTCTGGCACGTGTCAGAAACGTGGCAGGAAACGTACTCTGCTGTCGCAAGGCACTTGCAAAGCCGGCCCGACAGCTGAAGCAGACTCACACAGTCCACCGACCAACTCGGGGCCCCCACTGCTGTCCACTCACCCTCATGCTTCGTTCAAGCTTCTGTGCCTACGCCCTGAGCTACAAGAAACAAAGAGAGAAGGTCACATCCACAATGGATACGCAAACAGTGCGGCACATGCAGAGGAATCAAACACAGAGACCAGAGCCAGACAAATAAAAAAAAAAAAAAAAAAAAAAAACTGAAGTCCACAACTGCCACAAGGCCATGAATGCATAGCAGCCCCGGCAGGGGTAATGACAGACATACCCTTTGCAGATGAAAAAGGTGACCCTGCTCAGTCTCTTGGTAATACTGCACCAACGCGGTCAAGCCTCTTCTAGCATGTCATCAAGCTGGGTTTAGTCCTCTGGAGAGTTACACAAGTGGGTTGATTCATCTAGAGATTAAAATACAGATCAAACAGAGGAGCATAAGCCACCATCCCAAAAACAGTGAGCCAGCAGCCTCTACTTAATATCCCTCTATTAAGTGAATTCCAAGCACTTAAAATCCTGAAATCCATAGACTCCAGCCTTCCTAAAGAACCATGCAACTGACTGAAGGAAAAACAAAACACTTACCCCAAAGAGCAGCCCAGGCAGAATGAACTCTGATGGCATACCCGGGGCTCATATACCTTTTGGTCCCACCCAGCACCCAAACCAAATCACCTGGAAAGGGGAGGGGCAAAGCACAAGAAAGTAGAAAGAGGAGGAGCAGCAGCTGTGGTTTATTTACTTATTTGTAAGGCTTACCTCAACAGCATGCAGAATGCAGACAAGAGAACTGGGGTGTTTCTAGAAGCAACAATCCCCACGCTTTCGCTGCAGCTTTGAGTGTTAGAAGGACGATATGACCAAGCAAGTAACTGAAGCTTTTTCAGCTGGAATTAGCTCAAACTTTTATTTACGTAGAAAGAAAAATCTAGGAGCAGAACAGATTATACACCAACAAAATCAATTCCGTTCCACTCGCAGCAAAAATCACTTACTTCAGCAGGCTATCTGAGAACTAAAAGGCTATGCTCATGGGTCAAAACACACTACAGGACACTGGGGCCAGGCCCTCCACTGCACCCACTTAAAACCCATCCCTACACTCACCAAGGTGCAACCCCAACCCAAACACAGACGCAGCATTTCAGCTTCAACACGGTTTTCGGAACTGCTGGAAAGCAGGCTTCATCCTCAGCAAGGCGTGCTCAGGCTGCACAAGAGGGGGCTTCGGGCACCTCTTTGCCTACCGAAGACCACCACCATCAGGAACTGCCACACCAGACAACCGTTTTCATCTACAACACCTTTCTCAGGAACCACACAGCATTCCAGTGACCTGCTTTCCTCCTACTCTAAAGGATATCTCAGCCCACCTTGTCTGTGGCACCTCATAAACTGGAGAGAAAGCAACTGTAGCAGCAAAAGCCACAACACCCTTTGGACAGTTACTCTCATCCCCTCCCGTACCTCAGCCGCTGGCCTTCCCCACATGGCAGATGCTTCCATCTGTTCTCTTTACTCACTTATAGCACCTCTAAAAGGCAAACTGGATTTTTACTCTATTGGATGTAAGAAAATAACTGCAGTGACAACCGCACCCCAAAAATAACAGCTACTTCTGCTCATCACGCACCAGCCACTCCAGAGGCACCTCGGGTCATGACGTCCTGGACTGCACACTGCCTTTCAGCCTGAACAAAGGAAAACACAGTCACAAGATAATCATTCAGCTGCCAGCATTAGCACCTATCCCTCAACAACACAAAGGGACCCCATTTACAACGTTATCATTTCAAAACAGAAGCCCCCTTACCTCAGCACCTCAGAAGTACATCAAGCCAGTCACCGAGCTGCCTACGGAGTGCTGAACAGTTCCAGGAGGAGCTCTTTCCTGTGACAGGTTCCTCCTAGGTTTTACACTCTACTGGGGACAGGAAAGAAATAAGAATAAACATTTCAAAACCCCTTATCTATAAGCTTTCAAGATTCGACAGACCTCCTCAACCACACTGTTCAAGCACTATGCGAGCAGCTGCTCGCAAGCAGATATACTCTCCCACCCCCAACATCTGCCAAACACCACAGAGGTCACTGTGCCAGCTGCCCTTCAGTACGTGCCCAGAGGCAGACCGGATGTCTTCGCCAAAACAGTCCAGACAATGTATTAGTACACCCATGCACTGCCACGTTAGCTGTCATCACTAACTGCCAGGCAGGACAGCTCCAGACCAAACACATACACACACAGGCACGCCACAAACACTACAAACAAAACACACAACACAAGGCGCAAGAAAAAGTGAGCCCCGGAGGGAAGCCCTATGGCAACAGCAAGTCAGAACAGGTGCTTTGCACCAGACCCAGGGAGAGACTCAAATGTCACGACACGCGACTGGAAGCAACTGCCAGAACTGGGATGATGGAGGCCTAAAAAGCCTGCCTTCAAGACAACAGACCAGAAGGATGGGGACTGAAAACCCCATAAGATGACGCTTAGGAATTCAATTCCCAAGCAAGAGCTCCTGATGCGGCCCAGATGACTTCCGCAAGAGTGAGGATGGAAACAGACGCCATCTCAAACCGAATAGGATGCACGAGACCTGAAACAGAACTGCACTTCAAGCAGCGACTGCAAGACAAGAAGTGCTCGGATCAGAGCCACGATGACAAAACAAGCACTGAGGCCCTTCAGCACCACTACCAAGTCCCCTGTCTGGTCAGTCCAGTGTAAAAAGCTAGAAGGATATCAAGACCTAAGAAGCACAGAACAGACATTGCAGAAGCAGCACTACAGGACAGACGAACAGAAGGAAACTGTCCTGCCTGGCTCACCCACTCACGCTACAAAATAATCCCTTCTCTTCTATTAGCCTGGTGACCCAGCCACAAGCAGCCTGAACGTGACCCAGCCTGAACCACCCTCACCGTGGAACCAAGTCTAGTCAGCCAGCAGGCACCATGCTCCTCTGGCTCCCAGCTCCCATTAGCCACCCCAGATATGCAAATACCAGGTGCCCCCCAACTTAGCTCTCAGGTTGTTGCATGGTATAGTCCCTCCGCCTCAAGAAATGCACAGGCACTGATCGTCATCTTAGGCAATTGCCAGGCTCATCATCAGCTGCAAACACAGAGTAACAGCATTCACTAGCACGCTGGCCCCATTGCTCACCTTCTCCACAATGCTGACTACTGCTGATGCAACATACGGTTCTGCTCACCTGTTCCTCTCCAAATCCAAGCTCCAACAGTGCAACCAGTATCATCCACACCACCTGGGAAAACAAAGGGATTAAATGATCGTTGCGTTCACAACACATCACCCAATTGTGGTTTTTTTTGTTATTGTTGTTTTGTGTGTGTGTGTGTGTGTGTGTGTGTGTTTCCTTTATTTATTTATTTTTTAGTCTGCTTTAGCTCAACAGCATGCAGAGTGCAGACAAGAAAACCGGGGTGTTTCTAGAAACAACAATCCCCATGCTTTTGCTGCAGCTTTGAATATTAAAAGGACAATACGACCCAACAAGTAACTGGAACTTTCTTACCTGGAATTAGCTCAAACTTTTCTTCACGTTGAAAGAAAAATCTAGGAGCAGAACAGATTATACACCAACAAAATTGATTCCATTTCATCCCCAGAAAAAAATCACATACTCTCATCCCCTCCTGTACCTCAGCCGCTTGCCTATCCCACGTGGCACATGCTTCCATCTGTTCTCTTTACCCACTTATAGCACCTCTAAGAGGCAAACTGGAATTTTACTCTATTGGATGTAGGAAAATAACTGCAGTGACAACCGCGCCCCAAAAACAACAGTTACCTCTGCTCATCACGCACCAGAGTCACTGCAGAGGCAGCTCGGGTCAAGACGTCCTGCACTGTGCACTGCGTTTCACCCTGAACAAAGGCAAAACACAGGCAGAAGATAAACATTCAGCTGACAGCAGTAGCACCCATCCCTCAACAACAAAAGGGACCCCATCTTTAGTTTTAACCTTTCAAAACAGCAGGCCACTTGCCTCGGTACCTCCAAATTAGGTCCAAGCTTGAAAGGAGCAGCCAGCATCACCTACACCACCTGGGAAAACAAAAGGACAAAATGACCACTCTTCTTGCAAGCACACACCTGCCACACTGCTCCTCTATCCCACACAGCCTCACCTCGGACCCTCACAGGGAAACACCTGAGCGTCTTCCCTTCGCTTCAGATAAGGGATGACCAGGCTGACAACACTCACCTTCCCTCAGTGTTTCGTGACATGAGGATTTCCCTTTCCTGTCCACAACTGCACAAAGCACCTGCAGACACAAGAGAAACGCACACTCTGAGGCACCTCACAGCCACAGCGTACCTACTGCAATACCTCTCTCTTCCCAGCTCCTGTAGTTCAGCTGCTCAACAGCTCTAACTCAGATTCTTCGCTCACAGCACCACAGCAAACTCTGCCCGGGCCACACAACACACACTACACAAGCTACAATGGCTAAGACACACAAACTGGAACATTCCTGCCCAACAATCAGTCGCATCGCACAGGAAGGCTGCCGCACACTCTGAGAAACCAAACCTACCAGTCCTGAGCAGCTCCCCACCTCCTCCTGCCAACCACGCTCAGCACACACACTATTTGCCCCTCAAAAAATAAAAGCTTAGAATATACACACACACAAAAAAACACTATCTGAGATCCATAAATGCCAAAAAGACGTGCACGCACAGCAGCCCCTGCAGAGGTAATCACAGACATACCCTTTGCAGAGGAAAGAGCAGACTCTGATACAACCCTGCTCAGGCTCTTAGTAATGCTGCATCTACACTGCCAAGCCACATGTAGCATGAAATGAAGCTGGTTTTAGTCCTCTGGAAAATTACACAACTAGGTTTATACATCTAGAGATTAAAATATAGCTCAAAAATAGAAGAGCATCCCACCATCAAAAAAAAAAAAAAAGAGCCAGCAACCTCTACTAAATATTCCTCTGTTAAGTGAATTCCAAGGACTTAGAAATCCAGAAATCCATAGACTCCAGCCTGCCTAGAGAATCCTGCAACTGACTGAAGGAAAACAAAACACTTACCCCAAAGAGCAGCCCAGGCAGAAGGAGCTCTCTGATGTCATGCCTGGGGCTCATATACCATTTGGCCCCGCCCAATATCCAAACCCTATCACCTGGAAAAGGGGAGGGACAAAGCACAAGGAAGTAGGAGCAGAGCAGGAGGAGCAGTAGCTGTTTTTTTTTTGTTTATTTTGTTTTGTTTGTTTATTTGTGGTTTTTTTTTAAATCTGCTTTACCTGAACATCATGCAGAGAACAGACAAGAGACCTGGGGTGTTTCTAGAAGCAACAATCCCCATGCTTTTGCTACAGCTTTTAATATTGAAATAACAACACGACCAGTCAAGTAACTGGAACTTTTTCAAATGGAATTACGTCAAACACGTTCATTATCACTTGCAAAAACAGAGAACCAGCAATCACTAGCATGCCAGAGTGTTGTCGACTGAAGGAAGACAGGGACACTCAATATGAGTGATATGATCAGCAAGCTTCGATTTATTGGATAGCTCAGATGCCTTTTATTCCTTAACATATAATTAGCTCATACATATTACAAAAGTTAAGCTCATGATTGGTCCCCCTACGTCCTTATCTTATCAGCTTCTTCCTCATCCTTTCGACCGAAATAACACAGTCGGTACTTTCCCAAACTGCAAACGAATATTGTGTCCTTGTGTCTGATTGGCTCAGACAAGTTGTGTGCAATGTTTGTCCAAATCGTGAAGATTCAGCCGTTTTATGTCTATGTGACCTATCTCAGTTAACCATCCCTCTACACCAGAGCTAATACCCACCTCCTGCACAACGCTCGCTACTACTAATGCAACATACAGTTGTGCAATACCTCTCTGTTCCCAACTCCTTTATCTCACCTGCTCAGTAGCTCCACCTGAGAAATGGGCCCGGGCGGCGCCGCGCCGAAATGGGCCCGGGCGGCGCCGCGCCGAAATGGGCCCGGGCGGCGCCGCGCCGAAATGGGCCCGGGCGGCGCCGCGCCGAAATGGGCCCGGGCGGCGCCGCGCCGAAATGGGCCCGGGCGGCGCCGCGCCGAAATGGGCCCGGGCGGCGCCGCGCCGAAATGGGCCCGGGCGGCGCCGCGCCGAAATGGGCCCGGGCGGCGCCGCGCCGAAATGGGCCCGGGCGGCGCCGCGCCGAAATGGGCCCGGGCGGCGCCGCGCCGAAATGGGCCCCAACAGACTTATTCTTTAGACATGAAGCAGGTGACCCTGCTCAGTCTCTAGGCACTACTGCACTTATGCGGTCAAGAAACATTACCCCACGGTTTCCCAAAAACAACGTACCTGGCAACCCCTCATAAACATACCTCAAATATGTGAATTCCATGCACATAAAGCCTAGAAGGCTTTATGGTCTAAAGACTCGACAGACAGCAAACACACAGGCAAAAGCTCCAGAAATATAACAAACTGCCCCTAACCCTGAGAAAGACCACTGCTTATATGCCCAATGCTGCCATTTTCAGATACATGCTCACACAGGGAGCCTCCATGATACATTTCTCCTAAACCACGCTCCATCACTTTGCCACCAAGGTTGTGACTTTCATAAGATTTGACATAAAGGCAAAGTCTCAAAAAAAGCCCCGTAATTCTGCAAAAATCATAAGGGACCCAGAACCACAAAGCAAACACACAAAATAACATCACCATACTATCCGTAACACTGATATAACAATTACTCACCTGAGGAAGAGCTACATGCAATACAGGCACCTCCTACTAGATTGCTTTACAATGACAGATCCTGCCAGTTGCCACCTCAAAAAGACATGCATACCGGTTTCTACTTGAAAATGCATCAGTCCATAGACTCTGACCCACCTAAAGAACCCTGCAACTGACTGAAGGAAAAACAAAGCACTTGCCCCAAAGAGCAGCCCAGGCAGAAGGAGCTCTCTGTTGGTATACCTGCAACTCGGTTACTATTAGGTCCAACCTGGAACCTGAAGCCAATCACCTGGGAAAGTGCAGGGGGAAAGCACAAAAAAAGCAGAAAGAGGAGGAGCAGCAGCTGTGGTTTTATTAACTTACTTATAAGGCTTAGCTCAACAGCATGCAGAGGGCAGACAGGAGAACTGGGGTGTTTCTAGAAGCAACAATCCCCATGCTTTCGCTGCAGCTTTAAATGTTGGAAGGACATTACCACCAAGCAAGTAACTGAAGCTTTTCCTGCTGGAATTAACTCAAACTTTTATTTATGTCGAAAGAAAAATCTAGGAGCAGAATAGATTACACGCCAAAAAAAAGTCAATTCCATTCCACTCACAGGAAAAATCACTTACATCAGCAGGCTATCTGAGAACTAAAAGGCTATGCTGATGGGTCAAAACACACTACAGGACACTGGGGCCGGGCCCTCCGCTGCACCCACTTAAAACCCATCCCTACACTCACCAAGGTGCAACCCCAACCCAAACACAGACACAGCATTTCAGCCTCAACACAGTTTTGGGAACTGATAGAAAGGACGCCTCATCCTCAGGGAGGCATGCTCAAGCTACACAGGACAGGGCTTCGGGCAACTCTTTGCCTACCAAAGACGACCGCCATCAGCACCTGCTTTGTTCAGATTCTAAAGACTAACATCACAGCCCACATTGCCTGGGATACCTGATAAACAGAAGAGAAAGCGACCATACCATTTTCAAGCCATCCCTGCACATGTCACTCCTCGATGATCTGCAACTTCTTCTCAAATCCTCAACTGCTTCTGTGGAGAGCCTGCCATGGCACCTGCAAAGCAAGATGGATACCCTTCGCAGTCACCTCGTGCTACTTGGCAGTTCTGCTCCAATCCAGCTCACAAACAGCCCGCCCTTCTCGTGCTGCTCTTCAGAGTGCACCTTGGCCCCTCTGAACCTGTGCGAGACACCTGTGAAAGAAAAAGAAAAGCATAGGCTGAAGCAGCATCCAAAGACACAGCACAGCTAGGACAGTTACTCTCATCTGCTCCCTTACCTCTGCTCCCTCACCTGCCCTCGAGGCAGGTGCTTCCATCTGCTCTCTTAGGCCAGCTACAACACCCCTGAAATATAAACAGGATTTTTACTGTATTTTGTGCAGTTAAGTAACTGCAGTGACAACTGCACCCCTAAAGTGCCTGCTACATCTGTTCATCGCTCACCTTGCCAAAAGCAGCTCTGGTCAAGTCCTGTGTTGTACACTGTTTCACCTTAAACAAATGAGAAGAGTCACAAGATAACGATTCAGCTACCAGCATTAGTACCCATCCCTCAACAACACAAGGAACCCCATTTACAATATTATAATTTCTAAACAGCAGCCCCCTTGCCTCAGCACCTCAGAAGTAGATCAAGCCAGTCACCGAGCTGCCTACGGAGCGCTGAACAGTTCCAGAAGGAGCTCTTTCCTGCGACAGGTTCCTCCAAAGGTTTACACTCTACTGGGGACAGGAGAGAAATAAAAATAAAACTTTCAAAAAACCCATATCTGTAAGCTTTCAAGATTCGACAGACCTCCTCAAGCACACCATTCAAGCACTATGCAAACAGCTGCTCACAAGCAGATATACTCTCCCCCCCCCCAACATGTGACAAACAACACTGAGATGACCGTGCCTGCTGCCCTTCAGTACGTGCCCAGAGGCAGACCGGATGTCTTCGCCAAAACAGTCCAGACAATGTATTAGTACACCCATGCACTGCCACGTTAGCTGTCATCACTAACTGCCAGGCAGGACAGCTCCAGACCAAACACATACACACACAGGCACGCCACAAACACTACAAACAAAACACACAACACAAGGCGCAAGAAAAAGTGAGCCCCGGAGGGAAGCCCTATGGCAACAGCAAGTCAGAACAGGTGCTCTGCACCAGACCCTAGAGGAGACTCAAATGTCACGACATGAAACTGCAAGCAACTGCCAGAACTGGGATGATGGAGGCCTAAAAAGCCTGCCTTCAAGACAACAGACCAGAAGGATGGGGACTGAAAACCCCATAAGACGACACTTAGGAAATCAATTCCCAAGCAAGAGCTCCTGATGCGGCCCCGATGTCTTCTGCAAGAGTGAGGATGGAAACAGACGCCATCTCAAACCGAATATGATGCACGAGACCTGAAACAGATCTGCACTTCAAGCAGTGACTGCAAGACAAGTGCTTGCATCAGCCCTACAATGATGAAACAAGCATTTAGGAACTTTGGTGTGGCTACCAAGTTGCCCATCTAATCTGTCCAGTGGAAGAAGGAAATGTGGATATCAAGACCCGAGGAGCATGAAATATATGTTGATCATATCAAGAAACGTTTGATACAAACAAGTATTACACACACACAAGGGATTCCTTTAAGCTCCCACTGCAAGACGAGAGGTGCTCAGCTCCCAGTTGAACATCAGCAATATTCCAATGATGTCAAGTGTTCAGTACCCTCAGGATGACTTAGCCAGGGCCTGCTGAGCACCAAGAGCAACAGCACAGTACAGCACAGACAACACAGAACACAGATGACAAGCTGGGACTGCCCTGCCTGCAATGTGTTCACACTGTACGTGACAGAACTCCCCACACATAATCTCTCTGCCTGATCTGATCAATCCTGAAAGGCCCCATCCAAAGCAATGACTTAAAAGCACAGACCCTCGCCCTATGGGTGCATTCACAACCCCAACTCAAACATAGCACTTGCCCCTCCCCCCAACTTAGCTTGGGAATGCTGGGAGGCGGGTTCCATCCTCACCAAGGAACACAAAGACTAGCCAGGACATTGCTTCAGGCACAAGGCTCCTCTTCACCTGCAGAAATGAAGTGCCATCAGGCGCCAGCACACCAGCCAAATTTCTTCCAGTGAAACAACCTCCTCAGAAACAAAACAGTAGTCAACTGACCTGCTCCGCTACTGAAATCAGATAGACGCCCTTTAAACAACTCCCCAACATGCAGTATTTGCCCCTGGACTTAATTCTCAGGGCTCAGAATCAACCATCAACGTGGACCACAGAGGCCAGCTAGGATGTTCCCAGGACCTTCTTCGTCCCTGAAAGAGAGGAGTCACCCAGAGATACATCAAGAGACTTCTACACCAAAAACAATACCCGTTTTCCAACTTTTCTCCACTCACCTTCCCGATCCAGGCTTAGCACTTCCATTCAGTGTGCCGAACCAAGGTCACGGGGCTTAGACCAGGGAGAAAGAACAGACACACATGACAATCCACAAAACAGTCTATACCCACTCCTTTCCTCCCCTGCTGCAACAGCCAAGAAGCCCCAGAGCCACGTGCTCCAACCCAGTATCACCGCTTCGCTCACCTAACATCCCAAGGAGATGCATCATGCTCCCAGCTCCTCTTGTGCTCTGAGCATCTCCAGCATTTCAGGAACGGGAACCGCTGACGTCTGGCACGTGTCAGAAACGTGGCAGGAGACGTACTCTGCTGTCGCAAGGCACTTGCAAAGCCGGCCCGACAGCTGAAGCAGACTCACACAGTCCACCGACCAACTCGGGGCCCCCACTGCTGTCCACTCACCCTCATGCTTCAAGCTTCCGTGCCTACGCCCTGAGCTACAAGAAACAAAGAGAGAAGGTCACATCCACAATGGATACGCAAACAGTGCCGCACATGCAGAGGACTCAAACACAGAGACCAGAGCCAGACAAATAAAAAACAAACAAACAAACAAACTGAAGTCCACAAATGCCACAAGGCCATGAATGCATAGCAGCCCCGGCAGGGGTAATGACAGACATACCCTTTGCAGATGAAAAAGGTGACCCTGCTCAGTCTCTTGGTAATACTGCACCAACGCGGTCAAGCCTCTTCTAGCATGTCATCAAGCTGGTTTTAGTCCTCTGGAGAGTTACACAAGTGGGTTGATTCATCTAGAGATTAAAATACAGATCAAACAGAGGAGCATAAGCCACCATCCCAAAAACAGTGAGCCAGCAGCCTCTACTTAATATCCCTCTATTAAGTGAATTCCAAGCACTTAAAATCCTGAAATCCATAGACTCCAGCCTTCCTAAAGAACCATGCAACTGACTGAAGGAAAAACAAAACACTTACCCCAAAGAGCAGCCCAGGCAGAATGAACTCTGATGGCATACCCGGGGCTCATATACCTTTTGGTCCCACCCAGCACCCAAACCAAATCACCTGGAAAGGGGAGGGGCAAAGCACAAGAAAGTAGAAAGAGGAGGAGCAGCAGCTGTGGTTTATTTACTTATTTGTAAGGCTTACCTCAACAGCATGCAGAATGCAGACAAGAGAACTGGGGTGTTTCTAGAAGCAACAATCCCCACGCTTTCGCTGCAGCTTTGAGTGTTAGAAGGACGATATGACCAAGCAAGTAACTGAAGCTTTTTCAGCTGGAATTAGCTCAAACTTTTATTTACGTAGAAAGAAAAATCTAGGAGCAGAACAGATTATACACCAACAAAATCAATTCCGTTCCACTCGCAGCAAAAATCACTTACTTCAGCAGGCTATCTGAGAACTAAAAGGCTATGCTCATGGGTCAAAACACACTACAGGACACTGGGGCCAGGCCCTCCACTGCACCCACTTAAAACCCATCCCTACACTCACCAAGGTGCAACCCCAACCCAAACACAGACGCAGCATTTCAGCTTCAACACGGTTTTCGGAACTGCTGGAAAGCAGGCTTCATCCTCAGCAAGGCGTGCTCAGGCTGCACAAGAGGGGGCTTCGGGCACCTCTTTGCCTACCGAAGACCACCACCATCAGGAACTGCCACACCAGACAACCGTTTTCATCTACAACACCTTTCTCAGGAACCACACAGCATTCCAGTGACCTGCTTTCCTCCTACTCTAAAGGATATCTCAGCCCACCTTGTCTGTGGCACCTCATAAACTGGAGAGAAAGCAACTGTAGCAGCAAAAGCCACAACACCCTTTGGACAGTTACTCTCATCCCCTCCCGTACCTCAGCCGCTGGCCTTCCCCACATGGCAGATGCTTCCATCTGTTCTCTTTACTCACTTATAGCACCTCTAAAAGGCAAACTGGATTTTTACTCTATTGGATGTAAGAAAATAACTGCAGTGACAACCGCACCCCAAAAATAACAGCTACTTCTGCTCATCACGCACCAGCCACTCCAGAGGCACCTCGGGTCATGACGTCCTGGACTGCACACTGCCTTTCAGCCTGAACAAAGGAAAACACAGTCACAAGATAATCATTCAGCTGCCAGCATTAGCACCTATCCCTCAACAACACAAAGGGACCCCATTTACAACGTTATCATTTCAAAACAGAAGCCCCCTTACCTCAGCACCTCAGAAGTACATCAAGCCAGTCACCGAGCTGCCTACGGAGTGCTGAACAGTTCCAGGAGGAGCTCTTTCCTGTGACAGGTTCCTCCTAGGTTTTACACTCTACTGGGGACAGGAAAGAAATAAGAATAAACATTTCAAAACCCCTTATCTATAAGCTTTCAAGATTCGACAGACCTCCTCAACCACACTGTTCAAGCACTATGCGAGCAGCTGCTCGCAAGCAGATATACTCTCCCACCCCCAACATCTGCCAAACACCACAGAGGTCACTGTGCCAGCTGCCCTTCAGTACGTGCCCAGAGGCAGACCGGATGTCTTCGCCAAAACAGTCCAGACAATGTATTAGTACACCCATGCACTGCCACGTTAGCTGTCATCACTAACTGCCAGGCAGGACAGCTCCAGACCAAACACATACACACACAGGCACGCCACAAACACTACAAACAAAACACACAACACAAGGCGCAAGAAAAAGTGAGCCCCGGAGGGAAGCCCTATGGCAACAGCAAGTCAGAACAGGTGCTTTGCACCAGACCCAGGGAGAGACTCAAATGTCACGACACGCGACTGGAAGCAACTGCCAGAACTGGGATGATGGAGGCCTAAAAAGCCTGCCTTCAAGACAACAGACCAGAAGGATGGGGACTGAAAACCCCATAAGATGACGCTTAGGAATTCAATTCCCAAGCAAGAGCTCCTGATGCGGCCCAGATGACTTCCGCAAGAGTGAGGATGGAAACAGACGCCATCTCAAACCGAATAGGATGCACGAGACCTGAAACAGAACTGCACTTCAAGCAGCGACTGCAAGACAAGAAGTGCTCGGATCAGAGCCACGATGACAAAACAAGCACTGAGGCCCTTCAGCACCACTACCAAGTCCCCTGTCTGGTCAGTCCAGTGTAAAAAGCTAGAAGGATATCAAGACCTAAGAAGCACAGAACAGACATTGCAGAAGCAGCACTACAGGACAGACGAACAGAAGGAAACTGTCCTGCCTGGCTCACCCACTCACGCTACAAAATAATCCCGCCTCTTCTATTAGCCTGGTGACCCAGCCACAAGCAGCCTGAACGTGACCCAGCCTGAACCACCCTCACCGTGGAACCAAGTCTAGTCAGCCAGCAGGCACCATGCTCCTCTGGCTCCCAGCTCCCATTAGCCACCCCAGATATGCAAATACCAGGTGCCCCCCAACTTAGCTCTCAGGTTGTTGCATGGTATAGTCCCTCCGCCTCAAGAAATGCACAGGCACTGATCGTCATCTTAGGCAATTGCCAGGCTCATCATCAGCTGCAAACACAGAGTAACAGCATTCACTAGCACGCTGGCCCCATTGCTCACCTTCTCCACAATGCTGACTACTGCTGATGCAACATACGGTTCTGCTCACCTGTTCCTCTCCAAATCCAAGCTCCAACAGTGCAACCAGTATCATCCACACCACCTGGGAAAACAAAGGGATTAAATGATCGTTGCGTTCACAACACATCACCCAATTGTGGTTTTTTTTGTTATTGTTGTTTTGTGTGTGTGTGTGTGTGTGTGTGTGTGTTTCCTTTATTTATTTATTTTTTAGTCTGCTTTAGCTCAACAGCATGCAGAGTGCAGACAAGAAAACCGGGGTGTTTCTAGAAACAACAATCCCCATGCTTTTGCTGCAGCTTTGAATATTAAAAGGACAATACGACCCAACAAGTAACTGGAACTTTCTTACCTGGAATTAGCTCAAACTTTTCTTCACGTTGAAAGAAAAATCTAGGAGCAGAACAGATTATACACCAACAAAATTGATTCCATTTCATCCCCAGAAAAAAATCACATACTCTCATCCCCTCCTGTACCTCAGCCGCTTGCCTATCCCACGTGGCACATGCTTCCATCTGTTCTCTTTACCCACTTATAGCACCTCTAAAAGGCAAACTGGAATTTTACTCTATTGGATGTAGGAAAATAATTGCAGTGACAACCGCGCCCCAAAAACAACAGTTACCTCTGCTCATCACGCACCAGAGTCACTGCAGAGGCAGCTCGGGTCAAGACGTCCTGCACTGCGCACTGCGTTTCACCCTGAACAAAGGCAAAACACAGGCAGAAGATAAACATTCAGCTGACAGCAGTAGCACCCATCCCTCAACAACAAAAGGGACCCCATCTTTAGTTTTAACCTTTCAAAACAGCAGGCCACTTGCCTCGGTACCTCCAAATTAGGTCCAAGCTTGAAAGGAGCAGCCAGCATCACCTACACCACCTGGGAAAACAAAAGGACAAAATGACCACTCTTCTTGCAAGCACACACCTGCCACACTGCTCCTCTATCCCACACAGCCTCACCTCGGACCCTCACAGGGAAACACCTGAGCGTCTTCCCTTCGCTTCAGATAAGGGATGACCAGGCTGACAACACTCACCTTCCCTCAGTGTTTCGTGACATGAGGATTTCCCTTTCCTGTCCACGACTGCACAAAGCACCTGCAGACACAAGAGAAACGCACACTCTGAGGCACCTCACAGCCACAGCGTACCTACTGCAATACCTCTCTCTTCCCAGCTCCTGTAGTTCAGCTGCTCAACAGCTCTAACTCAGATTCTTCGCTCACAGCACCACAGCAAACTCTGCCCGGGCCACACAACACACACTACACAAGCTACAATGGCTAAGACACACAAACTGGAACATTCCTGCCCAACAATCAGTCGCATCGCACAGGAAGGCTGCCGCACACTCTGAGAAACCAAACCTACCAGTCCTGAGCAGCTCCCCACCTCCTCCTGCCAACCACGCTCAGCACACACACTATTTGCCCCTCAAAAAATAAAAGCTTAGAATATACACACACACAAAAAAACACTATCTGAGATCCATAAATGCCAAAAAGACGTGCACGCACAGCAGCCCCTGCAGAGGTAATCACAGACATACCCTTTGCAGAGGAAAGAGCAGACTCTGATACAACCCTGCTCAGGCTCTTAGTAATGCTGCATCTACACTGCCAAGCCACATGTAGCATGAAATGAAGCTGGTTTTAGTCCTCTGGAAAATTACACAACTAGGTTTATACATCTAGAGATTAAAATATAGCTCAAAAATAGAAGAGCATCCCACCATCAAAAAAAAAAAAAAAAAGAGCCAGCAACCTCTACTAAATATTCCTCTGTTAAGTGAATTCCAAGCACTTAGAAATCCAGAAATCCATAGACTCCAGCCTGCCTAGAGAATCCTGCAACTGACTGAAGGAAAACAAAACACTTACCCCAAAGAGCAGCCCAGGCAGAAGGAGCTCTCTGATGTCATGCCTGGGGCTCATATACCATTTGGCCCCGCCCAATATCCAAACCCTATCACCTGGAAAAGGGGAGGGACAAAGCACAAGGAAGTAGGAGCAGAGCAGGAGGAGCAGTAGCTGGTTTTTTTTTTGTTTGTTTTGTTTTGTTTGTTTATTTGTGTTTTGTTTTTTTTTAAATCTGCTTTACCTGAACATCATGCAGAGAACAGACAAGAGACCTGGGGTGTTTCTAGAAGCAACAATCCCCATGCTTTTGCTACAGCTTTTAATATTGAAATAACAACACGACCAGTCAAGTAACTGGAACTTTTTCAAATGGAATTACGTCAAACACGTTCATTATCACTTGCAAAAACAGAGAACCAGCAATCACTAGCATGCCAGAGTGTTGTCGACTGAAGGAAGACAGGGACACTCAATATGAGTGATATGATCAGCAAGCTTCGATTTATTGGATAGCTCAGACGCCTTTTATTCCTTAACATATAATTAGCTCATACATATTACAAAAGTTAAGCTCATGATTGGTCCCCCTACGTCCTTATCTTATCAGCTTCTTCCTCATCCTTTCGACCGAAATAACACAGTCGGTACTTTCCCAAACCGCCAACGGATATTGTGTCCTTGTGTCTGATTGGCTCAGACAAGTTGTGTGCGATGTTTGTCCAACTCGTAAAGATTCAGCTGTTTTATGTCTACGTGACCTATCTCAGTTAACCATCCCTCTACAATTCCCCCGTTTTTATTTTGGACTACTAATACCTTTTCTGTGACTTGTTCAAGCTTCTTAGTTAAGCAACCAAAAATTATTCGCGCAGCTATTTTTATCAATATAACTATAAGCAGAAAGCGAAATCCCTCTTTGATTAGACTCACTAACCAGTTAGACAGACCCCCAAAGATGGACTGCAACCAATTGTCAAGCCAACTAGGTTGTACTGTAATTTTCTTTGTGTGCTCCATCAACCATTTCAACTGGTCATGAATCGATTGACCGTGATCTGAAAGATTGAAACAACACATTCCTTCAAAATCTTCACATCCATGTCCTTGCGCTAAAAGCAAAAAATCAATTGCAGCCCTATTTTGTAACACAACATGCCCAAGACTATCCATATCTTGTGCCATTTCAGTAATAATTTCAGTTGTTACATTTGATTGCTTAACAGCCCAACAAGCAAGCTTATTAATGCTAGCCAAAGCATGTGCAGTTCCCACTGCTGGAACTAATGAAGCAAAATATTCTCTCAGCAGCGCCCCATAATTCTACACCATCGTCACAGTCAGAACCTAAAGTCTTAAGAGCTCGTTTGGATCTCTGCGACAAGCTCTGGTTCCGGAGACTGTGTAAGTCCGGGGCGAACAATGTGAGTCGCCCTAGATAACATGGACCCCCAAACGCATTGGCAGGTATTCCTTGCCATGCACGATCCCCGCAAATCAAAAACATGCCAGGTGGCAGAGCCTTTGCAGTGTCATTATTCCACATCGGATTGTTATTAGATTTTGCTTCAGCTCCCAAAGCCCCCAGTCCTTGACTCCATACTTGTGAAATATGATTTTGCTCGACCGATCGCAACTAGTCCTGCTAGTTGCTTACAATCGACTCCCCATTTTTCTAAAAAGCACTGTAATGAATCTAGGGCTGCTTCGTCCTTCATTTTCCTATGATTTTTTTGCCGGCACTAATTTCCTATGATTTCAGCCTGCACTATGGCAACCTGCACTATGGCAATAAGCACGCTCTCACTAACACAGTACATAGCACACTCGCACACACACAGCACAATTGCACACCCAGAGGCCTCTGGCACATCTCAATCTCAATCATACCACAACCTCAATCATACCACAAGAATATAATTTAGAATGATAAGCAAACAATACGTGCGGCCAATATAATTTAGAATCATAACCAAACAAACAAGTATTGTCTCTCATTGTGTTCCTCGTGAAGTGACTTGCAACACTTGGTTTTAAAACCTTACCCTTACACAAATACTTTCAACACAAAATACCTGGACATTTAAGAATAACACATACAATTATTAACACTCCAGTTAGTATCCCTCCAGCAGCTGAAAACATACTCTTTGTCTGCAGCTTCAGGAGATCTTTGCTCCTGTGGTGAGCAGCTGAGAGTGGAGTCCCCTCCGAGCAAAAACGCTCAGGGTGCACCTAGGGGCGTCCACGCCGCAGCCGATCCCCGCAGCCGAGCAGTGTCTCCTCAAGTCTGCCGGTGGTCATTTGGCAGTGTAATCTGCATCTCTGCACTCCTGCCCCGCAATAGAGCTAAGTCGTCATTACTAATCCATAGAATGTGGCAACCCCACGGAATCTTATCCAGAAACATAGTTATAACACCGATCTGGGGACGAATAGTCTTTTTTGCATTGCAAGATAAACCTCTTATAAAATGAATGCCAGAGAGAAGCAGCACAGCCGCCGCTGCTTCCATGGTTACGTCAGACAGTCTGCAGGGTCCTGATGTCCACCCCTCTGCTCTGTGCCGACTCGCCACACAGTGAGGGTCGGCTGCCGTTGTCCACTGATGCCTCTGGTCTACTGTAGCAACCTGATCTCGGATGTCCCGCATCGCACCGCGATTACTTCAATTTCCCGTGTCCCTCCGCAATTCCTTTTTCCGCGTCCCTCCGCAATTCCTTTTTACAGTCTATACCCTGCATGCTCCGCTTTTCTAAAAAGCACTTGAGCAGATCATACGTCGCTTGTCTCTCCATACCTTTGTTTACGTCAGCACTGTTGCAGCCTTTGCAAGACCTCGGCGACGCGTGGCCGGCGGGACCCTCTATAGGTGCTCCCGGGTGCGAGGATTTAGCATTTTCGTCCCTTCCACCTCCTGAGCTGCATTGCAGGACCTGTTTCCTTCCCTTATTCCGTCGATCCGTGGCTCGCAGGTTCACCGCCAGCGGGGTCCGTGTTCGGGCGCCATTTGTTGTCGACGGAAGGAAGACAGGGACACTCAATATGAGTGATATGATCAGCAAGCTTCGATTTATTGGATAGCTCAGACGCCTTTTATTCCTTAACATATAATTAGCTCATACATATTACAAAAGTTAAGCTCATGATTGGTCCCCCTACGTCCTTATCTTATCAGCTTCTTCCTCATCCTTTCGACCGAAATAACACAGTCGGTACTTTCCCAAACTGCAAACGAATATTGTGTCCTTGTGTCTGATTGGCTCAGACAAGTTGTGTGCAATGTTTGTCCAAATCGTGAAGATTCAGCTGTTTTATGTCTATGTGACCTATCTCAGTTAACCATCCCTCTACACCAGAGCTAATACCCACCTCCTGCACAACGCTCGCTACTACTAATGCAACATACAGTTGTGCAATACCTCTCTGTTCCCAACTCCTTTATCTCACCTGCTCAGTAGCTCCACCTGAGAAATGGGCCCGGGCGGCGCCGCGCCGAAATGGGCCCGGGCGGCGCCGCGCCGAAATGGGCCCGGGCGGCGCCGCGCCGAAATGGGCCCGGGCGGCGCCGCGCCGAAATGGGCCCGGGCGGCGCCGCGCCGAAATGGGCCCGGGCGGCGCCGCGCCGAAATGGGCCCGGGCGGCGCCGCGCCGAAATGGGCCCGGGCGGCGCCGCGCCGAAATGGGCCCGGGCGGCGCCGCGCCGAAATGGGCCCGGGCGGCGCCGCGCCGAAATGGGCCCGGGCGGCGCCGCGCCGAAATGGGCCCGGGCGGCGCCGCGCCGAAATGGGCCCGGGCGGCGCCGCGCCGAAATGGGCCCGGGCGGCGCCGCGCCGAAATGGGCCCGGGCGGCGCCGCGCCGAAATGGGCCCGGGCGGCGCCGCGCCGAAATGGGCCCGGGCGGCGCCGCGCCGAAATGGGCCCGGGCGGCGCCGCGCCGAAATGGGCCCGGGCGGCGCCGCGCCGAAATGGGCCCCAACAGACTTATTCTTTAGACATGAAGCAGGTGACCCTGCTCACTCTCTAGGCACTACTGCACTTATGCGGTCAAGAAACCGTACCCCACGGTTTCCCAAAAACAACGTACCTGGCAACCCCTCATAAACATACCTCAAATATGTGAATTCCATGCACATAAAGCCTAGAAGGCTTTATGGTCTAAAGACTCGACAGACAGCAAACACACAGGCAAAAGCTCCAGAAATATAACAAACCGCCCCTAACCCTGAGAAAGACCACTGCTTATATGCCCAATGCTGCCATTTTCAGATACATGCTCACACAGGGAGCCTCCATGATACATTTCTCCTAAACCACGCTCCATCACTTTGCCACCAAGGTTGTGACTTTCATAAGATTTGACATAAAGGCAAAGTCTCAAAAAAAGCCCCGTAATTCTGCAAAAATCATAAGGGACCCAGAACCACAAAGCAAACACACAAAATAACATCACCATACTATCCGTAACACTGATATAACAATTACTCACCTGAGGAAGAGCTGCATGCAATACAGGCACCTCCTACTAGATTGCTTTACAATGACAGATCCTGCCAGTTGCCACCTCAAAAAGACATGCATACCGGTTTCTACTTGAAAATGCATCAGTCCATAGACTCTGACCCACCTAAAGAACCCTGCAACTGACTGAAGGAAAAACAAAGCACTTACCCCAAAGAGCAGCCCAGGCAGAAGGAGCTCTCTGTTGGTATACCTGCAACTCGGTTACTATTAGGTCCAACCTGGAACCTGAAGCCAATCACCTGGGAAAGTGCAGGGGGAAAGCACAAAAAAAGCAGAAAGAGGAGGAGCAGCAGCTGTGGTTTTATTAACTTACTTATAAGGCTTAGCTCAACAGCATGCAGAGGGCAGACAGGAGAACTGGGGTGTTTCTAGAAGCAACAATCCCCATGCTTTCGCTGCAGCTTTAAATGTTGGAAGGACATTACCACCAAGCAAGTAACTGAAGCTTTTCCTGCTGGAATTAACTCAAACTTTTATTTATGTCGAAAGAAAAATCTAGGAGCAGAATAGATTACACGCCAAAAAAAAGTCAATTCCATTCTACTCACAGGAAAAATCACTTACATCAGCAGGCTATCTGAGAACTAAAAGGCTATGCTGATGGGTCAAAACACACTACAGGACACTGGGGCCGGGCCCTCCGCTGCATCCACTTAAAACCCATCCCTACACTCACCAAGGTGCAACCCCAACCCAAACACAGACACAGCATTTCAGCCTCAACACAGTTTTGGGAACTGATAGAAAGGACGCCTCATCCTCAGGGAGGCATGCTCAAGCTACACAGGACAGGGCTTCGGGCAACTCTTTGCCTACCAAAGACGACCGCCATCAGCACCTGCTTTGTTCAGATTCTAAAGACTAACATCACAGCCCACATTGCCTGGGATACCTGATAAACAGAAGAGAAAGCGACCATACCATTTTCAAGCCATCCCTGCACATGTCACTCCTCGATGATCTGCAACTTCTTCTCAAATCCTCAACTGCTTCTGTGGAGAGCCTGCCATGGCACCTGCAAAGCAAGATGGATACCCTTCGCAGTCACCTCGTGCTACTTGGCAGTTCTGCTCCAATCCAGCTCACAAACAGCCCGCCCTTCTCGTGCTGCTCTTCAGAGTGCACCTTGGCCCCTCTGAACCTGTGCGAGACACCTGTGAAAGAAAAAGAAAAGCATAGGCTGAAGCAGCATCCAAAGACACAGCACAGCTAGGACAGTTACTCTCATCTGCTCCCTTACCTCTGCTCCCTCACCTGCCCTCGAGGCAGGTGCTTCCATCTGCTCTCTTAGGCCAGCTACAACACCCCTGAAATATAAACAGGATTTTTACTGTATTTTGTGCAGTTAAGTAACTGCAGTGACAACTGCACCCCTAAAGTACCTGCTACATCTGTTCATCGCTCACCTTGCCAAAAGCAGCTCTGGTCAAGTCCTGTGTTGTACACTGTTTCACCTTAAACAAATGAGAAGAGTCACAAGATAACGATTCAGCTACCAGCATTAGTACCCATCCCTCAACAACACAAGGAACCCCATTTACAATATTATAATTTCTAAACAGCAGCCCCCTTGCCTCAGCACCTCAGAAGTAGATCAAGCCAGTCACCGAGCTGCCTACGGAGCGCTGAACAGTTCCAGAAGGAGCTCTTTCCTGCGACAGGTTCCTCCAAAGGTTTACACTCTACTGGGGACAGGAGAGAAATAAAAATAAAACTTTCAAAAAACCCATATCTGTAAGCTTTCAAGATTCGACAGACCTCCTCAAGCACACCATTCAAGCACTATGCAAACAGCTGCTCACAAGCAGATATACTCTCCCCCCCCCCAACATGTGACAAACAACACTGAGATGACCGTGCCTGCTGCCCTTCAGTACGTGCCCAGATGCAGACCGGATGTCTTCGCCAAAACAGTCCGGACAATGTATTAGCACACCCATGCACTGCCACGTTAGCTGTCATCACTAACTGCCAGGCAGGACAGCTCCAGACCAAACACATACACACACAGGCACGCCACAAACACTACAAACAAAACACACAACACAAGGCGCAAGAAAAAGTGAGCCCCGGAGGGAAGCCCTATGGCAACAGCAAGTCAGAACAGGTGCTCTGCACCAGACCCTAGAGGAGACTCAAATGTCACGACATGAAACTGCAAGCAACTGCCAGAACTGGGATGATGGAGGCCTAAAAAGCCTGCCTTCAAGACAACAGACCAGAAGGATGGGGACTGAAAACCCCATAAGACGACACTTAGGAAATCAATTCCCAAGCAAGAGCTCCTGATGCGGCCCCGATGTCTTCTGCAAGAGTGAGGATGGAAACAGACGCCATCTCAAACCGAATATGATGCACGAGACCTGAAACAGATCTGCACTTCAAGCAGTGACTGCAAGACAAGTGCTTGCATCAGCCCTACAATGATGAAACAAGCATTTAGGAACTTTGGTGTGGCTACCAAGTTGCCCATCTAATCTGTCCAGTGGAAGAAGGAAATGTGGATATCAAGACCCGAGGAGCATGAAATATATGTTGATCATATCAAGAAACGTTTGATACAAACAAGTATTACACACACACAAGGGATTCCTTTAAGCTCCCACTGCAAGACGAGAGGTGCTCAGCTCCCAGTTGAACATCAGCAATATTCCAATGATGTCAAGTGTTCAGTACCCTCAGGATGACTTAGCCAGGGCCTGCTGAGCACCAAGAGCAACAGCACAGTACAGCACAGACAACACAGAACACAGATGACAAGCTGGGACTGCCCTGCCTGCAATGTGTTCACACTGTACGTGACAGAACTCCCCACACATAATCTCTCTGCCTGATCTGATCAATCCTGAAAGGCCCCATCCAAAGCAATGACTTAAAAGCACAGACCCTCGCCCTATGGGTGCATTCACAACCCCAACTCAAACATAGCACTTGCCCCTCCCCCCAACTTAGCTTGGGAATGCTGGGAGGCGGGTTCCATCCTCACCAAGGAACACAAAGACTAGCCAGGACATTGCTTCAGGCACAAGGCTCCTCTTCACCTGCAGAAATGAAGTGCCATCAGGCGCCAGCACACCAGCCAAATTTCTTCCAGTGAAACAACCTCCTCAGAAACAAAACAGTAGTCAACTGACCTGCTCCGCTACTGAAATCAGATAGACGCCCTTTAAACAACTCCCCAACATGCAGTATTTGCCCCTGGACTTAATTCTCAGGGCTCAGAATCAACCATCAACGTGGACCACAGAGGCCAGCTAGGATGTTCCCAGGACCTTCTTCGTCCCTGAAAGAGAGGAGTCACCCAGAGATACATCAAGAGACTTCTACACCAAAAACAATACCCGTTTTCCAACTTTTCTCCACTCACCTTCCCGATCCAGGCTTAGCACTTCCATTCAGTGTGCCGAACCAAGGTCACGGGGCTTAGACCAGGGAGAAAGAACAGACACACATGACAATCCACAAAACAGTCTATACCCACTCCTTTCCTCCCCTGCTGCAACAGCCAAGAAGCCCCAGAGCCACGTGCTCCAACCCAGTATCACCGCTTCGCTCACCTAACATCCCAAGGAGATGCATCATGCTCCCAGCTCCTCTTGTGCTCTGAGCATCTCCAGCATTTCAGGAACGGGAACCGCTGACGTCTGGCACGTGTCAGAAACGTGGCAGGAGACGTACTCTGCTGTCGCAAGGCACTTGCAAAGCCGGCCCGACAGCTGAAGCAGACTCACACAGTCCACCGACCAACTCGGGGCCCCCACTGCTGTCCACTCACCCTCATGCTTCGTTCAAGCTTCTGTGCCTACGCCCTGAGCTACAAGAAACAAAGAGAGAAGGTCACATCCACAATGGATACGCAAACAGTGCGGCACATGCAGAGGAATCAAACACAGAGACCAGAGCCAGACAAATAAAAAAAAAAAAAAAAAAAACTGAAGTCCACAACTGCCACAAGGCCATGAATGCATAGCAGCCCCGGCAGGGGTAATGACAGACATACCCTTTGCAGATGAAAAAGGTGACCCTGCTCAGTCTCTTGGTAATACTGCACCAACGCGGTCAAGCCTCTTCTAGCATGTCATCAAGCTGGGTTTAGTCCTCTGGAGAGTTACACAAGTGGGTTGATTCATCTAGAGATTAAAATACAGATCAAACAGAGGAGCATAAGCCACCATCCCAAAAACAGTGAGCCAGCAGCCTCTACTTAATATCCCTCTATTAAGTGAATTCCAAGCACTTAAAATCCTGAAATCCATAGACTCCAGCCTTCCTAAAGAACCATGCAACTGACTGAAGGAAAAACAAAACACTTACCCCAAAGAGCAGCCCAGGCAGAATGAACTCTGATGGCATACCCGGGGCTCATATACCTTTTGGTCCCACCCAGCACCCAAACCAAATCACCTGGAAAGGGGAGGGGCAAAGCACAAGAAAGTAGAAAGAGGAGGAGCAGCAGCTGTGGTTTATTTACTTATTTGTAAGGCTTACCTCAACAGCATGCAGAATGCAGACAAGAGAACTGGGGTGTTTCTAGAAGCAACAATCCCCACGCTTTCGCTGCAGCTTTGAGTGTTAGAAGGACGATATGACCAAGCAAGTAACTGAAGCTTTTTCAGCTGGAATTAGCTCAAACTTTTATTTACGTAGAAAGAAAAATCTAGGAGCAGAACAGATTATACACCAACAAAATCAATTCCGTTCCACTCGCAGCAAAAATCACTTACTTCAGCAGGCTATCTGAGAACTAAAAGGCTATGCTCATGGGTCAAAACACACTACAGGACACTGGGGCCAGGCCCTCCACTGCACCCACTTAAAACCCATCCCTACACTCACCAAGGTGCAACCCCAACCCAAACACAGACGCAGCATTTCAGCTTCAACACGGTTTTCGGAACTGCTGGAAAGCAGGCTTCATCCTCAGCAAGGCGTGCTCAGGCTGCACAAGAGGGGGCTTCGGGCACCTCTTTGCCTACCGAAGACCACCACCATCAGGAACTGCCACACCAGACAACCGTTTTCATCTACAACACCTTTCTCAGGAACCACACAGCATTCCAGTGACCTGCTTTCCTCCTACTCTAAAGGATATCTCAGCCCACCTTGTCTGTGGCACCTCATAAACTGGAGAGAAAGCAACTGTAGCAGCAAAAGCCACAACACCCTTTGGACAGTTACTCTCATCCCCTCCCGTACCTCAGCCGCTGGCCTTCCCCACATGGCAGATGCTTCCATCTGTTCTCTTTACTCACTTATAGCACCTCTAAAAGGCAAACTGGATTTTTACTCTATTGGATGTAAGAAAATAACTGCAGTGACAACCGCACCCCAAAAATAACAGCTACTTCTGCTCATCACGCACCAGCCACTCCAGAGGCACCTCGGGTCATGACGTCCTGGACTGCACACTGCCTTTCAGCCTGAACAAAGGAAAACACAGTCACAAGATAATCATTCAGCTGCCAGCATTAGCACCTATCCCTCAACAACACAAAGGGACCCCATTTACAACGTTATCATTTCAAAACAGAAGCCCCCTTACCTCAGCACCTCAGAAGTACATCAAGCCAGTCACCGAGCTGCCTACGGAGTGCTGAACAGTTCCAGGAGGAGCTCTTTCCTGTGACAGGTTCCTCCTAGGTTTTACACTCTACTGGGGACAGGAAAGAAATAAGAATAAACATTTCAAAACCCCTTATCTATAAGCTTTCAAGATTCGACAGACCTCCTCAACCACACTGTTCAAGCACTATGCGAGCAGCTGCTCGCAAGCAGATATACTCTCCCACCCCCAACATCTGCCAAACACCACAGAGGTCACTGTGCCAGCTGCCCTTCAGTACGTGCCCAGAGGCAGACCGGATGTCTTCGCCAAAACAGTCCAGACAATGTATTAGTACACCCATGCACTGCCACGTTAGCTGTCATCACTAACTGCCAGGCAGGACAGCTCCAGACCAAACACATACACACACAGGCACGCCACAAACACTACAAACAAAACACACAACACAAGGCGCAAGAAAAAGTGAGCCCCGGAGGGAAGCCCTATGGCAACAGCAAGTCAGAACAGGTGCTTTGCACCAGACCCAGGGAGAGACTCAAATGTCACGACACGCGACTGGAAGCAACTGCCAGAACTGGGATGATGGAGGCCTAAAAAGCCTGCCTTCAAGACAACAGACCAGAAGGATGGGGACTGAAAACCCCATAAGATGACGCTTAGGAATTCAATTCCCAAGCAAGAGCTCCTGATGCGGCCCAGATGACTTCCGCAAGAGTGAGGATGGAAACAGACGCCATCTCAAACCGAATAGGATGCACGAGACCTGAAACAGAACTGCACTTCAAGCAGCGACTGCAAGACAAGAAGTGCTCGGATCAGAGCCACGATGACAAAACAAGCACTGAGGCCCTTCAGCACCACTACCAAGTCCCCTGTCTGGTCAGTCCAGTGTAAAAAGCTAGAAGGATATCAAGACCTAAGAAGCACAGAACAGACATTGCAGAAGCAGCACTACAGGACAGACGAACAGAAGGAAACTGTCCTGCCTGGCTCACCCACTCACGCTACAAAATAATCCCGCCTCTTCTATTAGCCTGGTGACCCAGCCACAAGCAGCCTGAACGTGACCCAGCCTGAACCACCCTCACCGTGGAACCAAGTCTAGTCAGCCAGCAGGCACCATGCTCCTCTGGCTCCCAGCTCCCATTAGCCACCCCAGATATGCAAATACCAGGTGCCCCCCAACTTAGCTCTCAGGTTGTTGCATGGTATAGTCCCTCCGCCTCAAGAAATGCACAGGCACTGATCGTCATCTTAGGCAATTGCCAGGCTCATCATCAGCTGCAAACACAGAGTAACAGCATTCACTAGCACGCTGGCCCCATTGCTCACCTTCTCCACAATGCTGACTACTGCTGATGCAACATACGGTTCTGCTCACCTGTTCCTCTCCAAATCCAAGCTCCAACAGTGCAACCAGTATCATCCACACCACCTGGGAAAACAAAGGGATTAAATGATCGTTGCGTTCACAACACATCACCCAATTGTGGTTTTTTTTGTTATTGTTGTTTTGTGTGTGTGTGTGTGTGTGTGTGTTTCCTTTATTTATTTATTTTTTAGTCTGCTTTAGCTCAACAGCATGCAGAGTGCAGACAAGAAAACCGGGGTGTTTCTAGAAACAACAATCCCCATGCTTTTGCTGCAGCTTTGAATATTAAAAGGACAATACGACCCAACAAGTAACTGGAACTTTCTTACCTGGAATTAGCTCAAACTTTTCTTCACGTTGAAAGAAAAATCTAGGAGCAGAACAGATTATACACCAACAAAATTGATTCCATTTCATCCCCAGAAAAAAATCACATACTCTCATCCCCTCCTGTACCTCAGCCGCTTGCCTATCCCACGTGGCACATGCTTCCATCTGTTCTCTTTACCCACTTATAGCACCTCTAAAAGGCAAACTGGAATTTTACTCTATTGGATGTAGGAAAATAATTGCAGTGACAACCGCGCCCCAAAAACAACAGTTACCTCTGCTCATCACGCACCAGAGTCACTGCAGAGGCAGCTCGGGTCAAGACGTCCTGCACTGCGCACTGCGTTTCACCCTGAACAAAGGCAAAACACAGGCAGAAGATAAACATTCAGCTGACAGCAGTAGCACCCATCCCTCAACAACAAAAGGGACCCCATCTTTAGTTTTAACCTTTCAAAACAGCAGGCCACTTGCCTCGGTACCTCCAAATTAGGTCCAAGCTTGAAAGGAGCAGCCAGCATCACCTACACCACCTGGGAAAACAAAAGGACAAAATGACCACTCTTCTTGCAAGCACACACCTGCCACACTGCTCCTCTATCCCACACAGCCTCACCTCGGACCCTCACAGGGAAACACCTGAGCGTCTTCCCTTCGCTTCAGATAAGGGATGACCAGGCTGACAACACTCACCTTCCCTCAGTGTTTCGTGACATGAGGATTTCCCTTTCCTGTCCACGACTGCACAAAGCACCTGCAGACACAAGAGAAACGCACACTCTGAGGCACCTCACAGCCACAGCGTACCTACTGCAATACCTCTCTCTTCCCAGCTCCTGTAGTTCAGCTGCTCAACAGCTCTAACTCAGATTCTTCGCTCACAGCACCACAGCAAACTCTGCCCGGGCCACACAACACACACTACACAAGCTACAATGGCTAAGACACACAAACTGGAACATTCCTGCCCAACAATCAGTCGCATCGCACAGGAAGGCTGCCGCACACTCTGAGAAACCAAACCTACCAGTCCTGAGCAGCTCCCCACCTCCTCCTGCCAACCACGCTCAGCACACACACTATTTGCCCCTCAAAAAATAAAAGCTTAGAATATACACACACACAAAAAAACACTATCTGAGATCCATAAATGCCAAAAAGACGTGCACGCACAGCAGCCCCTGCAGAGGTAATCACAGACATACCCTTTGCAGAGGAAAGAGCAGACTCTGATACAACCCTGCTCAGGCTCTTAGTAATGCTGCATCTACACTGCCAAGCCACATGTAGCATGAAATGAAGCTGGTTTTAGTCCTCTGGAAAATTACACAACTAGGTTTATACATCTAGAGATTAAAATATAGCTCAAAAATAGAAGAGCATCCCACCATCAAAAAAAAAAAAAAAAAGAGCCAGCAACCTCTACTAAATATTCCTCTGTTAAGTGAATTCCAAGCACTTAGAAATCCAGAAATCCATAGACTCCAGCCTGCCTAGAGAATCCTGCAACTGACTGAAGGAAAACAAAACACTTACCCCAAAGAGCAGCCCAGGCAGAAGGAGCTCTCTGATGTCATGCCTGGGGCTCATATACCATTTGGCCCCGCCCAATATCCAAACCCTATCACCTGGAAAAGGGGAGGGACAAAGCACAAGGAAGTAGGAGCAGAGCAGGAGGAGCAGTAGCTGTTTTTTTTTTTGTTTGTTTTGTTTTGTTTGTTTATTTGTGGTTTTTTTTTTTTTAAATCTGCTTTACCTGAACATCATGCAGAGAACAGACAAGAGACCTGGGGTGTTTCTAGAAGCAACAATCCCCATGCTTTTGCTACAGCTTTTAATATTGAAATAACAACACGACCAGTCAAGTAACTGGAACTTTTTCAAATGGAATTACGTCAAACACGTTCATTATCACTTGCAAAAACAGAGAACCAGCAATCACTAGCATGCCAGAGTGTTGTCGACTGAAGGAAGACAGGGACACTCAATATGAGTGATATGATCAGCAAGCTTCGATTTATTGGATAGCTCAGACGCCTTTTATTCCTTAACATATAATTAGCTCATACATATTACAAAAGTTAAGCTCATGATTGGTCCCCCTACGTCCTTATCTTATCAGCTTCTTCCTCATCCTTTCGACCGAAATAACACAGTCGGTACTTTCCCAAACCGCCAACGGATATTGTGTCCTTGTGTCTGATTGGCTCAGACAAGTTGTGTGCGATGTTTGTCCAACTCGTAAAGATTCAGCTGTTTTATGTCTACGTGACCTATCTCAGTTAACCATCCCTCTACAATTCCCCCGTTTTTATTTTGGACTACTAATACCTTTTCTGTGACTTGTTCAAGCTTCTTAGTTAAGCAACCAAAAATTATTCGCGCAGCTATTTTTATCAATATAACTATAAGCAGAAAGCGAAATCCCTCTTTGATTAGACTCACTAACCAGTTAGACAGACCCCCAAAGATGGACTGCAACCAATTGTCAAGCCAACTAGGTTGTACTGTAATTTTCTTTGTGTGCTCCATCAACCATTTCAACTGGTCATGAATCGATTGACCGTGATCTGAAAGATTGAAACAACACATTCCTTCAAAATCTTCACATCCATGTCCTTGCGCTAAAAGCAAAAAATCAATTGCAGCCCTATTTTGTAACACAACATGCCCAAGACTATCCATATCTTGTGCCATTTCAGTAATAATTTCAGTTGTTACATTTGATTGCTTAACAGCCCAACAAGCAAGCTTATTAACGCTAGCCAAAGCATGTGCAGTTCCCACTGCTGGAACTAATGAAGCAAATATTCTCTCAGCAGCGCCCCATAATTCTACACCATCGTCACAGTCAGAACCTAAAGTCTTAAGAGCTCGTTTGGATCTCTGCGACAAGCTCTGGTTCCGGAGACTGTGTAAGTCCGGGGCGAACAATGTGAGTCGCCCTAGATAACATGGACCCCCAAACGCATTGGCAGGTATTCCTTGCCATGCACGATCCCCGCAAATCAAAAACATGCCAGGTGGCAGAGCCTTTGCAGTGTCATTATTCCACATCGGATTGTTATTAGATTTTGCTTCAGCTCCCAAAGCCCCCAGTCCTTGACTCCATACTTGTGAAATATGATTTTGCTCGACCGATCGCAACTAGTCCTGCTAGTTGCTTACAATCGACTCCCCATTTTTCTAAAAAGCACTGTAATGAATCTAGGGCTACTTCGTCCTTCATTTTCCTATGATTTTTTTGCCGGCACTAATTTCCTATGATTTCAGCCTGCACTATGGCAACCTGCACTATGGCAATAAGCACGCTCTCACTAACACAGTACATAGCACACTCGCACACACACAGCACAATTGCACACCCAGAGGCCTCTGGCACATCTCAATCTCAATCATACCACAACCTCAATCATACCACAAGAATATAATTTAGAATGATAAGCAAACAATACGTGCGGCCAATATAATTTAGAATCATAACCAAACAAACAAGTATTGTCTCTCATTGTGTTCCTCGTGAAGTGACTTGCAACACTTGGTTTTAAAACCTTACCCTTACACAAATACTTTCAACACAAAATACCTGGACATTTAAGAATAACACATACAATTATTAACACTCCAGTTAGTATCCCTCCAGCAGCTGAAAACATACTCTTTGTCTGCAGCTTCAGGAGATCTTTGCTCCTGTGGTGAGCAGCTGAGAGTGGAGTCCCCTCCGAGCAAAAACGCTCAGGGTGCACCTAGGGGCGTCCACGCCGCAGCCGATCCCCGCAGCCGAGCAGTGTCTCCTCAAGTCTGCCGGTGGTCATTTGGCAGTGTAATCTGCATCTCTGCACTCCTGCCCCGCAATAGAGCTAAGTCGTCATTACTAATCCATAGAATGTGGCAACCCCACGGAATCTTATCCAGAAACATAGTTATAACACCGATCTGGGGACGAATAGTCTTTTTTGCATTGCAAGATAAACCTCTTATAAAATGAATGCCAGAGAGAAGCAGCACAGCCGCCGCTGCTTCCATGGTTACGTCAGACAGTCTGCAGGGTCCTGATGTCCACCCCTCTGCTCTGTGCCGACTCGCCACACAGTGAGGGTCGGCTGCCGTTGTCCACTGATGCCTCTGGTCTACTGTAGCAACCTGATCTCGGATGTCCCGCATCGCACCGCGATTACTTCAATTTCCCGTGTCCCTCCGCAATTCCTTTTTCCGCGTCCCTCCGCAATTCCTTTTTACAGTCTATACCCTGCATGCTCCGCTTTTCTAAAAAGCACTTGAGCAGATCATACGTCGCTTGTCTCTCCATACCTTTGTTTACGTCAGCACTGTTGCAGCCTTTGCAAGACCTCGGCGACGCGTGGCCGGCGGGACCCTCTATAGGTGCTCCCGGGTGCGAGGATTTAGCATTTTCGTCCCTTCCACCTCCTGAGCTGCATTGCAGGACCTGTTTCCTTCCCTTATTCCGTCGATCCGTGGCTCGCAGGTTCACCGCCAGCGGGGTCCGTGTTCGGGCGCCATTTGTTGTCGACGGAAGGAAGACAGGGACACTCAATATGAGTGATATGATCAGCAAGCTTCGATTTATTGGATAGCTCAGACGCCTTTTATTCCTTAACATATAATTAGCTCATACATATTACAAAAGTTAAGCTCATGATTGGTCCCCCTACGTCCTTATCTTATCAGCTTCTTCCTCATCCTTTCGACCGAAATAACACAGTCGGTACTTTCCCAAACTGCAAACGAATATTGTGTCCTTGTGTCTGATTGGCTCAGACAAGTTGTGTGCAATGTTTGTCCAAATCGTGAAGATTCAGCTGTTTTATGTCTATGTGACCTATCTCAGTTAACCATCCCTCTACACCAGAGCTAATACCCACCTCCTGCACAACGCTCGCTACTACTAATGCAACATACAGTTGTGCAATACCTCTCTGTTCCCAACTCCTTTATCTCACCTGCTCAGTAGCTCCACCTGAGAAATGTGCCCGGGCGGCGCCGCGCCGAAATGGGCCCGGGCGGCGCCGCGCCGAAATGGGCCCGGGCGGCGCCGCGCCGAAATGGGCCCGGGCGGCGCCGCGCCGAAATGGGCCCGGGCGGCGCCGCGCCGAAATGGGCCCGGGCGGCGCCGCGCCGAAATGGGCCCGGGCGGCGCCGCGCCGAAATGGGCCCGGGCGGCGCCGCGCCGAAATGGGCCCGGGCGGCGCCGCGCCGAAATGGGCCCGGGCGGCGCCGCGCCGAAATGGGCCCCAACAGACTTATTCTTTAGACATGAAGCAGGTGACCCTGCTCAGTCTCTAGGCACTACTGCACTTATGCGGTCAAGAAACATTACCCCACGGTTTCCCAAAAACAACGTACCTGGCAACCCCTCATAAACATACCTCAAATATGTGAATTCCATGCACATAAAGCCTAGAAGGCTTTATGGTCTAAAGACTCGACAGACAGCAAACACACAGGCAAAAGCTCCAGAAATATAACAAACTGCCCCTAACCCTGAGAAAGACCACTGCTTATATGCCCAATGCTGCCATTTTCAGATACATGCTCACACAGGGAGCCTCCATGATACATTTCTCCTAAACCACGCTCCATCACTTTGCCACCAAGGTTGTGACTTTCATAAGATTTGACATAAAGGCAAAGTCTCAAAAAAAGCCCCGTAATTCTGCAAAAATCATAAGGGACCCAGAACCACAAAGCAAACACACAAAATAACATCACCATACTATCCGTAACACTGATATAACAATTACTCACCTGAGGAAGAGCTACATGCAATACAGGCACCTCCTACTAGATTGCTTTACAATGACAGATCCTGCCAGTTGCCACCTCAAAAAGACATGCATACCGGTTTCTACTTGAAAATGCATCAGTCCATAGACTCTGACCCACCTAAAGAACCCTGCAACTGACTGAAGGAAAAACAAAGCACTTGCCCCAAAGAGCAGCCCAGGCAGAAGGAGCTCTCTGTTGGTATACCTGCAACTCGGTTACTATTAGGTCCAACCTGGAACCTGAAGCCAATCACCTGGGAAAGTGCAGGGGGAAAGCACAAAAAAAGCAGAAAGAGGAGGAGCAGCAGCTGTGGTTTTATTAACTTACTTATAAGGCTTAGCTCAACAGCATGCAGAGGGCAGACAGGAGAACTGGGGTGTTTCTAGAAGCAACAATCCCCATGCTTTCGCTGCAGCTTTAAATGTTGGAAGGACATTACCACCAAGCAAGTAACTGAAGCTTTTCCTGCTGGAATTAACTCAAACTTTTATTTATGTCGAAAGAAAAATCTAGGAGCAGAATAGATTACACGCCAAAAAAAAGTCAATTCCATTCCACTCACAGGAAAAATCACTTACATCAGCAGGCTATCTGAGAACTAAAAGGCTATGCTGATGGGTCAAAACACACTACAGGACACTGGGGCCGGGCCCTCCGCTGCACCCACTTAAAACCCATCCCTACACTCACCAAGGTGCAACCCCAACCCAAACACAGACACAGCATTTCAGCCTCAACACAGTTTTGGGAACTGATAGAAAGGACGCCTCATCCTCAGGGAGGCATGCTCAAGCTACACAGGACAGGGCTTCGGGCAACTCTTTGCCTACCAAAGACGACCGCCATCAGCACCTGCTTTGTTCAGATTCTAAAGACTAACATCACAGCCCACATTGCCTGGGATACCTGATAAACAGAAGAGAAAGCGACCATACCATTTTCAAGCCATCCCTGCACATGTCACTCCTCGATGATCTGCAACTTCTTCTCAAATCCTCAACTGCTTCTGTGGAGAGCCTGCCATGGCACCTGCAAAGCAAGATGGATACCCTTCGCAGTCACCTCGTGCTACTTGGCAGTTCTGCTCCAATCCAGCTCACAAACAGCCCGCCCTTCTCGTGCTGCTCTTCAGAGTGCACCTTGGCCCCTCTGAACCTGTGCGAGACACCTGTGAAAGAAAAAGAAAAGCATAGGCTGAAGCAGCATCCAAAGACACAGCACAGCTAGGACAGTTACTCTCATCTGCTCCCTTACCTCTGCTCCCTCACCTGCCCTCGAGGCAGGTGCTTCCATCTGCTCTCTTAGGCCAGCTACAACACCCCTGAAATATAAACAGGATTTTTACTGTATTTTGTGCAGTTAAGTAACTGCAGTGACAACTGCACCCCTAAAGTGCCTGCTACATCTGTTCATCGCTCACCTTGCCAAAAGCAGCTCTGGTCAAGTCCTGTGTTGTACACTGTTTCACCTTAAACAAATGAGAAGAGTCACAAGATAACGATTCAGCTACCAGCATTAGTACCCATCCCTCAACAACACAAGGAACCCCATTTACAATATTATAATTTCTAAACAGCAGCCCCCTTGCCTCAGCACCTCAGAAGTAGATCAAGCCAGTCACCGAGCTGCCTACGGAGCGCTGAACAGTTCCGGAAGGAGCTCTTTCCTGCGACAGGTTCCTCCAAAGGTTTACACTCTACTGGGGACAGGAGAGAAATAAAAATAAAACTTTCAAAAAACCCATATCTGTAAGCTTTCAAGATTCGACAGACCTCCTCAAGCACACCATTCAAGCACTATGCAAACAGCTGCTCACAAGCAGATATACTCTCCCCCCCCCCAACATGTGACAAACAACACTGAGATGACCGTGCCTGCTGCCCTTCAGTACGTGCCCAGATGCAGACCGGATGTCTTCGCCAACACAGTCCGGACAATGTATTAGCACACCCATGCACTGCCACGTTAGCTGTCATCACTAACTGCCAGGCAGGACAGCTCCAGACCAAACACATACACACACAGGCACGCCACAAACACTACAAACAAAACACACAACACAAGGCGCAAGAAAAAGTGAGCCCCGGAGGGAAGCCCTATGGCAACAGCAAGTCAGAACAGGTGCTCTGCACCAGACCCTAGAGGAGACTCAAATGTCACGACATGAAACTGCAAGCAACTGCCAGAACTGGGATGATGGAGGCCTAAAAAGCCTGCCTTCAAGACAACAGACCAGAAGGATGGGGACTGAAAACCCCATAAGACGACACTTAGGAAATCAATTCCCAAGCAAGAGCTCCTGATGCGGCCCCGATGTCTTCTGCAAGAGTGAGGATGGAAACAGACGCCATCTCAAACCGAATATGATGCACGAGACCTGAAACAGATCTGCACTTCAAGCAGTGACTGCAAGACAAGTGCTTGCATCAGCCCTACAATGATGAAACAAGCATTTAGGAACTTTGGTGTGGCTACCAAGTTGCCCATCTAATCTGTCCAGTGGAAGAAGGAAATGTGGATATCAAGACCCGAGGAGCATGAAATATATGTTGATCATATCAAGAAACGTTTGATACAAACAAGTATTACACACACACAAGGGATTCCTTTAAGCTCCCACTGCAAGACGAGAGGTGCTCAGCTCCCAGTTGAACATCAGCAATATTCCAATGATGTCAAGTGTTCAGTACCCTCAGGATGACTTAGCCAGGGCCTGCTGAGCACCAAGAGCAACAGCACAGTACAGCACAGACAACACAGAACACAGATGACAAGCTGGGACTGCCCTGCCTGCAATGTGTTCACACTGTACGTGACAGAACTCCCCACACATAATCTCTCTGCCTGATCTGATCAATCCTGAAAGGCCCCATCCAAAGCAATGACTTAAAAGCACAGACCCTCGCCCTATGGGTGCATTCACAACCCCAACTCAAACATAGCACTTGCCCCTCCCCCCAACTTAGCTTGGGAATGCTGGGAGGCAGGTTCCATCCTCACCAAGGAACACAAAGACTAGCCAGGACATTGCTTCAGGCACAAGGCTCCTCTTCACCTGCAGAAATGAAGTGCCATCAGGCGCCAGCACACCAGCCAAATTTCTTCCAGTGAAACAACCTCCTCAGAAACAAAACAGTAGTCAACTGACCTGCTCCGCTACTGAAATCAGATAGACGCCCTTTAAACAACTCCCCAACATGCAGTATTTGCCCCTGGACTTAATTCTCAGGGCTCAGAATCAACCATCAACGTGGACCACAGAGGCCAGCTAGGATGTTCCCAGGACCTTCTTCGTCCCTGAAAGAGAGGAGTCACCCAGAGATACATCAAGAGACTTCTACACCAAAAACAATACCCGTTTTCCAACTTTTCTCCACTCACCTTCCCGATCCAGGCTTAGCACTTCCATTCAGTGTGCCGAACCAAGGTCACGGGGCTTAGACCAGGGAGAAAGAACAGACACACATGACAATCCACAAAACAGTCTATACCCACTCCTTTCCTCCCCTGCTGCAACAGCCAAGAAGCCCCAGAGCCACGTGCTCCAACCCAGTACCACCGCTTCGCTCACCTAACATCCCAAGGAGATGCATCATGCTCCCAGCTCCTCTTGTGCTCTGAGCATCTCCAGCATTTCAGGAACTGGAACCGCTGACGTCTGGCACGTGTCAGAAACGTGGCAGGAGACGTACTCTGCTGTCGCAAGGCACTTGCAAAGCCGGCCCGACAGCTGAAGCAGACTCACACAGTCCACCGACCAACTCGGGGCCCCCACTGCTGTCCACTCACCCTCATGCTTCAAGCTTCCGTGCCTACGCCCTGAGCTACAAGAAACAAAGAGAGAAGGTCACATCCACAATGGATACGCAAACAGTGCCGCACATGCAGAGGACTCAAACACAGAGACCAGAGCCAGACAAATAAAACAAACAAACAAACAAACAAACTGAAGTCCACAAATGCCACAAGGCCATGAATGCATAGCAGCCCCGGCAGGGGTAATGACAGACATACCCTTTGCAGATGAAAAAGGTGACCCTGCTCAGTCTCTTGGTAATACTGCACCAACGCGGTCAAGCCTCTTCTAGCATGTCATCAAGCTGGTTTTAGTCCTCTGGAGAGTTACACAAGTGGGTTGATTCATCTAGAGATTAAAATACAGATTAAACAGAGGAGCATAAGCCACCATCCCAAAAACAGTGAGCCAGCAGCCTCTACTTAATATCCCTCTATTAAGTGAATTCCAAGCACTTAAAATCCTGAAATCCATAGACTCCAGCCTTCCTAAAGAACCATGCAACTGACTGAAGGAAAAACAAAACACTTACCCCAAAGAGCAGCCCAGGCAGAAGGAGCTCTCTGACGGCATACTTGGGGCTCATATACCTTTTGGTCCCACCCAGCACCCAAACCCAATCACCTGGAAAGGGGAGGGGCAAAGCACATGAAAGTAGAAAGAGGAGGAGCAGCAGCTGTGGTTTATTTACTTATTTATAAGGCTTAGCTCAACAGCATGCAGAGGGCAGACAAGAGAACTGGGGTGTTTCTAGAAGCAACAATCCCCACGCTTTCGCTGCAGCTTTGAATATTGAAAGGACAACACAACCAAGCAAGTAACTGAAGCTTTTTCAGCTCGAATTAGCTCAAACTTTTATTTACGCAGAAAGAAAAATCTAGGAGCAGAACAGATTATACGCCAACAAAATCAATTCCGTTCCACTCGCAACAAAAATCACTTACTTCAGCAGGCTATCTGAGAACTAAAAGGCTATGCTGATGGGTCAAAACACACTACAGGACACTGGGGCCGGGCCCTCCACTGCACCCACTTAAAACCCATCCCTACACTCACCAAGGTGGGTGAAACTCCAACCCAAACACAGACGCAGCATTTCAGCCTCAACACAGTTTCCAGAACTGCTGGAAAGCAGGCTTCATCCTCAGCGAGGCGTGCTCAGGCTGCACAGGAGGGGGCTTCGGGCACCTCTTTGCCTACCAAAGAAGACCGCCATCAGCGCCTGCTTTGTTCCGATCCTAAAGGCTAACATCACAGCCCACGTTGCCTGGGACACCTGATAAACAGAAGAGAAAGCAGCCATACCGTTTTCAAGCCGTCCCTGCACGTGTCGCTCCTCGATGATCTGCAACCTCTTCTCAAATCCTCAACCGCTTCTGTGGAGAGCCTGCCATGGCACCTGCAAAGCAAGACCCTTCGCAGTCACCTCGTGCTACTTGGCAGTTCTGCTCCAATCCAGCTCACAAACAGCCCGCCCTTCCCGTGCTGCTCTTCAGAGTGCAGCTTGGCCCCACTCAGCCTGTGCGACACACCTGTGAAACAAAAAGAAAAGCATAGGCTGAAGCAGCATCCAAAGCCACAGCACAGCTGGGACAGTTACTCTCATCTGCTCCCTAACCTCTGCTCCCTCACCTGCCCTCGAGGCAGATGCTTCCATCTGCTCTCTTAGGCCAGCTACAACACCCCTGAAATATAAACAGGATTTTTACTGTACTTTGTGCAGTTAAGTAACTGCAGTGACAACTGCACCCCTAAAGTACCTGCTACATCTGTTCATCGCTCACCTTGCCAAAAGCAGCTCCGGTCAAGTCCCGCGTTGTACACTGTGTTTCAGCTTTAACAAATGAAAACGGTCACAAGATAATCACTCAGCTGCCAGCATTAGCACCCATCCCTCAACAACACAAAGGGACCCCGTTTACAATATTATCATTTCAAAACAGCAGCCCCCTTGCCTCAGCACACCTCAGAAGTAGACCAAGCCAGTCACCGAGCTGCCTACGGAGCGCTGAACAGTTCCGGAAGGAGCTCTTTCCTGTGACAGGTTCCTCCAAAGGTTTACACTCTACTGGGGACAGGAGAGAAATAAAAATAAAAGTTTCAAAAACCCCTTATCTGTAAGCTTTCAAGATTCGACAGACCTCCTCCTCAAGCACACCGTTCAAGCACTACGCGAGCAGCTGCTCACAAGCAGCTCAACTCTCCCCCCCACACACACATCTGACAAACACCACAGAGATGACTGTGCCTGCTGCCCTTCAGTACGTGCGCAGAGGCAGACCAGATGTCTTCGCCAACACAGTCCGGACAATGTATTAGCACACCCATGCACTGCCACGTTAGCTGTCATCACTAACTGCCAGGCAGGACAGCTCCAGACCAAACACATACACACACAGGCACGCCGCAAACACTACAAACAAAACACACAACACAAGGCGCAAGAAAAAGTGACCCCCAGAGGGAAGCCCTATGGCAACAGGAAGTCACAACAGGTGCTCTGCACCAGACCCAAGGAGAGACGCAAATGTCACGACACGCAACTGGAAGACACTGCCAGAACTGGGGTGATGGAGGCCTAAAAAGCCTGCCTTCAAGGCAAGAGACCAGAAGGATGGGGACTGAAAACCCCATATGATTCAAAGATTGAAGCCGAAATTCCTTTAAGCGGTATATTCTTTATTGCAGCGCTGGATGCACGGGGGATCTCTCCACCTATCGTGCATACCCAAAGCAGAAAGCAGTCTTGAATTTATACGATCAATCAATATTCTACCGGCGCCTATACATATTCATTACCTACCCCCGCCTTCCCTCGCTTCTCATGCTAATTAGCCTTTTGGTACCTTGCGCCTGCGTAGAGCCTCCCAAGAATTGTGGGCAGGGGCCTTTGGGACATGGGCAGGGGTCTTTGGGAGGAAGACCCCGAGTCTTCCTCACAGTGTACTTTTCACCTTTGGTCAGGAATCCGCTGAGTTGGCATGTTTCTTAATCGCAAGAGCTGGCTGTTGCTAATTCTTCCCTTTGTTGTGTCTTTATAATGAATTCCAACGTCCAGTTTTGAGATTTATAGTCCTTACATTTGTTTCTCTGTCCGTCTGCCGCTTCCTTATCGTGAGTTCCGGTGTCTTGTTTCGAGATATACAGTCCTTGTCAGGGGACTGTCCTTGCCTCCCCAATACCTCCTTAATCACATAAGACGACGCTTAGGAAATCAATTTCCAAGCAAGAGCTCCTGATGCGGCCCAGATGACTTCCGCAAGAGTGAGGATGGAAACAGACGCCATCTCAAACCGAATATGATGCACGAGACCTGAAACAGAACTGCATTTCAAGCAGCGACTGCAAGACAAGAAGTGCTCGGATCAGAGCCACGATGACTAAACAAGCACTGAGGCCCTTCAGCACCGCTACCAAGTCCCCTGTCTGGTCAGTCCAGTGTAAAAAGCTAGAAGGATATCAAGACCCGAGAAGCACAGAACAGACGCTGCAGAAGCAACACTACAGGACAGACGAACAGAAGGAAACTGTCCTGCCTGGCGCACGCACTCACGCTACAAAATAATCCCGCCTCTTCTATTAGCCTGGCGACCCAGCCACAAGCAGCCTGAACGTGACCCAGCCTGAACCACCCTCTCCGTGGCACCAAGTCTAGTCAGCCAGCAGGCACCATGCTCCTCTGGCTCCCAGCTCCCATTAGCCACCCCAGATATGCAAATACCAGGTGCCCCCCAACTTAGCTCTCAGGTTGCTGCATGGTAAATTCCCTCCGCCTCAGGAAATACACAGGCACTGGTCGTCATCTTAGGCAATTGCCAGGCTCATCATCAGCTGCAAAAACAGAGTACCAGCATTCACTAGCATGCCGGTCATGATGCCCAACCTTCTCCACAACGCTGACTACTGCTGATGCAACATACAACTATGCTCACCTGTTCCTCTCCAAATCCAAGCTCCAACAGTGCAACCAGTATCATCCACACCACCTGGGAAAACAAAGGGATTAAATGATCGTTGCGTTCACAACACATCACCCAATGGTGGTTTTTTTTGTTGTTGTTGTTTTTGTTATTGTTGTTTTTTGTGTGTGTGTTTCCTGTATTTATTTATTTTTTAGTCTGCTTTAGCTCAACGGCATGCAGAGTGCAGACAAGAAAACTGGGGTGTTTCTTGAAGCAACAATCCCCACGCTTTTGCTGTAGCTTTGAATATTAAAAGGACAATACGACCCAGCAAGTAACTGGAACTTTCTTACCTGGAATTAGCTCAAACTTTTCTTCACGTTGAAAGAAAAATCTAGGAGCAGAACAGATTATACACCAACAAAATTGATTCCATTTCATCCCCAGAAAAAAATCACATACTCTCATCCCCTCCTGTACCTCAGCCGCTTGCCTATCCCACGTGGCACATGCTTCCATCTGTTCTCTTTACCCACTTATAGCACCTCTAAAAGGCAAACTGGAATTTTACTCTATTGGCTGTAGGAAAATAACTGCAGTGACAACCGCGCCCCAAACTGAGCCAGCAGCCCCTACTAAACATCCCTCTACTAAGTGAATTCCAAGCACTTAAAATCCAGAAATCCATAGACTCCAGCCTGCCTAAACAACCCTGCAACAGACAGAAGGAAAAACAAAGCACTGCCCCCAAAGAGCAGCCCAGGCAGAAGGAGCTCTCTGATGGCATGCCTGGGGCTCATATAGCATTTAGCCCCGCCCAGCACCCAAACCCAATCACCTGGGAAAGGGGAGGGGCAAAGCACATGAAAGTAGGAAGAGAGCAAAAGAAGCAGCTGTGTTTTGTTTTGTTTTGTTTTTTCCTTTGTTTTTTAAAATCTGTTTCATCTCAAAAACATTCAGAGAGCAGACAAGAGACCTGTGGTGTTTCTAGAAGCAAAAATCCCCTTTTGCTTTTGCTGCAGCTTTTAATGTTGAACTGATAACGGCACCAAGCAAGTACATGAAACTTCTTCAACTGGAATTAGTTTAAACACGCTCACCATCATCTGCAAACACGGAGAACCAGCATTCACTAGCACTAACCCTAACCCCAACCCGCACCCTAAACTCTAACCCTAGCCCCAGCCCTAGTCCCTAACCCCAACCCTAGTTCCCGAGAACTTCATTTCCCGGCATGCTCTGGGCGCCCAACATGGCCTCCCGGAAGTTCGGAGTCCCAGAACTACATTTCCCGGCATGCTCTGGGCACCCAACATGGCCTCCCGGAAGTTCGGAGTCCCAGAACTACATCTCCCGGCATGCTCTGGGCAGTCAACACGGCCTACCGGAAGCCTGGTGCCGGAAAACTACACCTACCAGAATTCCCTGGACAGCCAGCACGGCCAATCAGAGGCCGAGTTTTCGAGAACTACACTTAACAGCACTCACTGTAACCCTAGCCCTTCCCGCCCTTACACAAAAAAGCCTCAAGCCCTATCCCTAAACATCCTCGAAACCCCTACAGACCTAACCCAAACTATTTACCACACTAAACCCCTGAAGTCCTATGCCTAAAACCCCTAACCCAATAAATTAAGACGCTCAAATCCCAAACCCGCAAAATTGAGATGCTCAAATCCCAAACCCAAAAAAATAGGACGCTCAAATCCCAAACCCCCTTCCAAAAAAGAAAAAGAAAAATCAAGAAAAAAAAAAATCAAACAAACAAAACAAAAACAACAAAAGGGGTAGATCTGGTGGCATCTGCCCTGTAACCCTGCAAAAATCACAAGGGACCTAGAACAACAAAGCAAACGCACAAAATAACATTGACATCCTATCCATAAATGTGCTATAACAATTAATCACCTCCAAAGAGCTTCAAGCAATAAATGCACATACTATTAGATCGGTTTCCTCTAAAAGATCGTACCAGACCCTGACCCACCAGCAGAACCCTGCATGTAGCTAACAGAAGCATCAACAAAGCACTGCCCCCAAAGAGCAGCCCAGGCAGAAGGAGCTCTCTGATGCCGTGCCTGGGACTCCTATACCATTTGGCCCCGCCCAGCACCCAAACCCAATCACCTGGGAAAGGGGAGGGGGCAAACCACAAGAAAGAGCAGGAGCAGCAGCAGCTGTGTTCTTTTATTTATTTATTTATTTGTTTTTTTTTGTGCCTATCCCTAGTTTACAGCATGCAGAGTGCAGACAAAAGAACTGGGGTGTTTCTAGAAGCAAAATTTACCGTATTTATGCCTCAGCTTTGAACATAGAAAGGACAATACAACCAAGAAAGTAAATGAAATATTTTCCACGGGAATTAGCTCAAACTTTAGTGTTAGGTCAGAGGTTGGACTCAATGATCTTGAGGTCTCTTCCAACCTAGAAGATCTGTGATTCTGTGTGATTTACATATGAAGAAAAACCTAGGAGCGTAGGAAATTACACATCAAAAAAAACAACGACGTAATAAGCAACGCGCATGCACGGCCCCACGGCCGCCTGCAGTACTCGTTTTCCACCAGCAGGAGGCGGCAGAGGGCGCCCCCGGGCCCCACCGCGCATGCGCCCCCCTCGACCGCCTGCAGTACTCGTACTCCACCAGCAGGTGGCGGTAGAGGACACCCGCGGGCGTCACCGCGCATGCGCGCCCCCCGGCCGCCTGCAGTACCCCTATCCCATCAGCAGGTGGCGGCAGAGGGCGCCCCCGGGCCCCACTGCGCATGCGCGGCCCCCGGCCGCCTGCAGTACCCGAATAACACCAGCAGGTGGCGGCAGAGGGCGCCACCGGATCCCACCGCGCATGCGTGCACGCCGGCCGCCTGCAGTACTCGTTCTCCACCAGCAGGTGGCGGCAGAGGGCGCCCGCCGGCGTCACTGCGCATGCGCGCCCCCCGGCCGCCTGCAGTACCCGATTAAAACCAGCAGGTGGCGGCAGAGGGCGCCCGCGGGCGTCACCGCGCATGCGCGCCCCCCGGCCGCCTGCAGTACCCGATTAAAACCAGCAGGTGGCGGCAGAGGGCGCCCGCCGGCGTCACCGCGCATGCGCGGCCCCCGGCCGCCTGCAGTACCCTTTTCCCACCAGCAGGTGGCGGCAGAGGGCGCCCCGGGCCCCACCGCGCATGCGCGCCCCTCGGCCGCCTGCAGTACCCTTTTCCCACCAGCAGGTGGCGGCAGAGGGCGCCCCCGGGCCCCACCGCGCATGCGCGCTCCCCGGACGCCTGCAGTACCCCTTTACCACCAGCAGGTGGCGGCAGAGGGCGCCCGCCGGCGTCACCGCGCATGCGCGGCCCCCGGCCGCCTGCAGTACTCGCTTCCCACCAGCAGGTGGCGGCAGAGGGCGCCCGCGGGCGTCACCGCGGTATGCGCGCCCCCCGGCCGCCTGCAGTACTCGTTTTCCACCAGCAGATGGCGGCAGAGGGTGTCCGCGGGCGTCATGGCGCATTCGTGGCGCCCGGCAGCCTGCAGTACTCGAATATCACCAGCAGGTGGCGGTAGAGGGCGCACGCGGGCGTCACCGCGCATGCGCGCCCCCCGGCCACCTGCAGTACTCGTTCTCCACCAGCAGGTGGCGGCAGGGGGCGCCACCGGACCCCACCACGCAAACGCGCCCCCCGGCCGCCTGCAGTACTCGTTCTCCACCAGCAGGTGGCGGCAGAGGGCGCCACCGGACCCCCACCGCGCATGCGCACCCCTCGGCCGCCTGCAGTACTCGCTTCCCACCAGCAGGTGGCGGCAGAGGGCGCCCACGGGAGGCCTTGTCGGGCGGATCACAGCTCGCCTACTGTGCCATTCGGAGCTTGTGGCTGTATTTTTTCCAACGTGTTTGCTACCCACACCCCGCGGGGCAGCTTGTCTTACAACGAATTCTCTCTGTTAATATTCTCTTTAAGGCGGGCACGAAGCATCCACTGCTCTTCTAAGCAAGCAACCTTCCTTCTGTGCTCCCTTCGGGATGCAGGACTACGTGCACTGAGATTTATTCCACTCATTTTTTCTTCGCCTTTTCATTGGCACAGTCTCCAAGGACGCCTGGCTTTCTTCTCACAGACTCGCGTCCGTTTCAGCGTAAGGCATCTTTTCCCTCCGCCGCTCTAATCCAAATTCAAATTATCCAGATAAAACAATAGCGAGGTAAGAGAGAACTGTCTGAGTTAAAGTCACCATCTTTCTGTAACTAATTTAGCAGACAGCTGTACCACATCAGAGGAGGAGGTTTAGATGCTAACCAGGTCACAGGCCCTGCTCAGGCACATCGCGGTCAAGTCAGTGCCCCCGGAATCACTAAAGAAACTTAAGTAAGAATCTACTAGAAGAAAGCTGTCTCCTCTTACCACCACCTATTTAAGAGATAGTGTAGTACAGGCAGTTCTACACGCATAAAACCACATACACACAGTATACCTGACCCAAGTAAATTCCCTCTTAGAAGTCCACCATTAAGCAAAAGAGGCGTATTGTGGTGACATACAGCTGCCGTGTAATGATCCTGAAGGGATGAATCGCCCTATGTATTCCAAGGTACTACTGGGGTTTGTTTTTTTTTTGTTTGTTTGTTTGTTTTTGTTTTTTTTTTTTTCCCCCAAGTACGTTCAACGGTACAGATAAGTACGTTCCCGATAAGAAAAAGAGTTCAGAATTGTTTATAACGAGTTCGTTCCACGTGTCACTTTCTCACTTAACGTAGTAATAAAGATACGCTGCTGCTTTTGGATTTAATTTCCTTCTTGAATCTCACTGGTGTAATTCCAATGGTCAAACAACCTCTTCCAGAAAGACCAGCCCCCTGCTTCACAGGAGAAGGAAAAGATGTCTCACACACGCTGGCTAGTACTAAAAAGAGTAAGAGGAAGAGAAGTTCAGGCCATCAACGTAAGTATGTTTCCCTGCCTCTTCTGCTGGCTGGCCAAGTGGAATCCTCAGGACAGCCCCAGTACCTTGTGAAGAGCTTGTTAACGCCAGCACAACTTCAGCTTGTCTTTTAAAAGAAAGCTGTTAAAGGAGCAGGAGACTGTTTTTAAATGAGAACAACCGAAAATAAAATTATCTGAAGAGCCACTTACTACTGGCACATTACCGTTTCAAAGGAAAATATTAATTACGTGCAGGTGCTCCAGTCTTCGTTGCATTTTCTGTGATTCACAACATTACCTTTGAACAAAAGAGTAAGAGGAACGGAAGGGAGGATATTAACTCGGGTAACCAAGGATTTGGCAAGCTGGAACTTGGTGTCTTTAACACTTTAGCCTTGGAGCAAAAATGTACACCCTGTACAGGCTGAGCTGACTGATGAGGCAGGTGCTCCAGGGTACGTGCTACCGGGAGGTAAGTAACAAACACATTCCACAGCTATTACCAGAAGTGGGGTTTCAGGATATGCAGACTGGTTTCACAAAAAATATTAGCGGTCTGTTGGTGACAGACAATTCGAGGAATTCAGCGCTGCCCATTACAGACTCCTCAGATCAGCACTTAATGAGAATTAATAAAACGGTTTATTTTTTTTATATATATATATATGTATATAAAAAATAAACCATTTTATATATACATATATACATATATATACATATACACACACACACACACCTATGTTCAAAAAAATGTATACAGTTAAAATATCAAATTAGTGATCCGGTAACAACACTGTTCAAAACCAGTCTCTTTTGTATGAACATTAAAATAAATGCACACTTTTAAAAGCATTTCTTTTTAGTGCTTCCAAAGCACAGCGTGTGCCAAGGCAAGGCCACCTGAAGAATCTCCGTCCTGCTCACGGGATGAAAGAGAACTGAAGTCAGGGACCTGGGAAGCCTCAGGTGCGCTTTCATAATGTCTGCAGATAAAAACAGAAGAGAGTCTGAGGTAGATTGTTTAGTAACCACCAAGTGGTAACAGTCACAGGGCTGTCTTTAGCTTTCATTAACACAACAGCAGTTTCTTTACTCTCGATCTACGCTGAATCTCAAGTTTAAAGGCATGGCTAGCAGTTCTCGGGAACAAGACCCTCGTCTCTGTGCTGGCAACATGCAATATTACCAGTGCAGGTGTTTCTGGGAGGTTTTTTTGTTTGTTTGTTTGTTTTTTTATTGGGGGGGGGGGGGGGGGACACACACACACAACAGATGGGATCTCTCCACAATGCAGACACTGTGTGCATTTGACAGTGCCCCATTTTAGTGCGATCCACTGCCTATTGCACGTAAAACGGCTAATGACAGTATTCAAGTGAGTAAATTCTCACCACCTGCAGGAGGGGCAGCAATGGTTATTTTTTTCAGCCTGTTGAGCAAAGAGCACCCTCCACAGGAAAAAAGCCACACCTTTCATAGCACGTCCTTAAGGTTACAGCCCAGCTTCTGCCGATAGAGGTTCGTAAAGTTAAAGCTCTGCTGCTTCTTCTCAGACTCTGACAGTAAGATCACTTGACCGCCAGGATGGCGAGGGCAACAGCTACGTCCTCTTCCACTCTTCTGCGGCACAGCAAACTCATTCCCGGTCCGTATTCCTCTGGCTGGTACACTATTATCTACCGTTCACCTGATTAACTCTGTTGGGTAGGCTGTTGAACTCTAGCTCCTCTAGCGTTCTCTCTAAGTGCTGTATTAAGACACGATTTTTAAACCTAGGGAAGTAATTTCATTTCTTCTTCCAAAAACAGCAGTTAAATAACTCAGTATTATTTTGCCACGACAAACAGTATTAGCAGAGGCTCTCTGTTTCCAGCATGGAAGAGCTTCCCTCATTTCTGACATCAGAATGGCAAATTTAATTTGATACAGCCATCTTTCCCCAACCCACGCAAATTCTGGGTCTTTCTTCCATAACCACCCATATCTTTCTATTTCACACTTCAGCTCTAGGTAACGACCATTTACTTCAGAAAATACAACGGCAGTTTGACCGCTGAAACTGTAATAATTTCAGTATGTCAAAACAAAACACTTGTTTTGGAAAAGATTGAGATTTGCTATCATGAACAACGTTAGCGTTTAACTCTGAATCATTCGTATCTATACGAACCTTGCTCCTTCCCTTACAGCAAATTCAATGAAATACTTCTGAGTTTCCATCCGTCCTTGTACGTACCTCCTCAAGAAGAGAGAAGATTTTTTTCACGATCTTAAAGAAGAGATCCAAACAGATATTAGAAACAGATCTTGTAAATGCATTTTCAGTAAATCTCAACAGCCAAAGGAAAAACAACACAGCCTAGAGTTTCCCATTTCTGCATACAGTAATGCACATAAGAAAAAAAAGCCAGCATACCAATAATTTGAAGTGATATCGATTAGCTGATATTCAAATGTAACGCTGAATTTTGTTCTCTTAAAAGAGCAGTATCTAGAAACACCTGCCCTTGGAAAATGCAGACTAGGTTTAATCAGCAGAGAAGCCTTGTATCTCCACGAACACGCTGCCATGATCAGCAGTTAATAGAAACAAAGGGATACCAAGCCATGTTTCAACCTAGAGCTGTCATTTTTGAAAGCAGAGGTTTAAGATAACTACTCTTTACAAGATGACCGATCTATGTGGAGCATGAGCACGATTGTCTCGTATAAAGTTTAACAAAAAAAAAAAAAAAAAAGTAGCGCAAAAGAATGAACCGGACACCTTAGATGTGAAACAACAGTATTTTTTCATTGGTTTCTGTGTTTTCTTCTCTGAACCAACTATGAAAACACGAATGGTGCTGTGATTAAGCCTGCTTAAGAGTGCTGCAGTAAGGACGGTGAGGATATAAAGTTGGACTGTGAATACATGTACTTACTTTCTTGTTCTTCCACTACTTGTACACGAGTAATCAAAAATCATTCCAAATCTGAGGTTTTATTTTCAAAATAGATCCTCATTTCAAGAAAAAGTCTTCTGTACCCCTAGCCTATTTTTAATACACTAATAAAGAACTTACTTCTTCCACGTTTGCGAACCTCTTTCACCACTCTGATTTTAATACCAGCATCGCTTCCCTCCAACATTGTAGGTGTTATTTTAAATCAATTTGGCACAGATTCAGAAGTAGACTCCATCACTCGTTTTTGGTCATCTCCAGCCACGCTGTAATTTAGAGGCCCTCGAACAAGTGCATTGGTACCAGGCTTATGATCCAAGCCATCTTTGCATCATTTAAGCAATTGAACTCATCATGTAGAGAGTCTAAGTCACCAGGTGACATTTCATCCTCTCCCTTAACAGCTGGAACCGAAGAAGCCATTTGCACAGACAAGCCATCAATTTGCTTTTCCAGCAACTGACAGTTTTCTGCTTTCTTCTCTCCATTACCATCTTGGACAGTACTGATACCAGTGTCTGAAAATTAAGAAGGAGCTTAGTAGTGCATATAACTGCAGGATCAAAAAACACAGAAGGACATTATTCTGCATCCCTTCTTGTTGAAAGTACTGTGTAGAGAGTTACTCAGCACTGTCAGATCACTTCAGTAGTTTTATTCACCCTTTGACGCAACCACAGGAATACCTCCTTTTGGGCTGCTACCGTCTCATATGACTGTCGTTAAGTTATTTGCTGTATTCCCATTTCAGTGACTAAAGTAAACTAAAGTTTCCCCTCCTTCCCCCAGTTCCAGCAAATTTTTCTTTCGACTCTGCTGCAACAGGTGGGTAAATTACTATTTGTGAGAAATTTTAATTTTTTTTTTTTTTTTTTTTTACACACTTTCCTTCCCCACTTCTCCCTTCCCCACTACAGAATACACAAATGAGAATTAAAAGCTGAAATGAAATCCTTGCTACCGCCAAACCATCGTGGTGAAAGGTTTCAGCACTTTTTAGAAACAGTTCAAAATTATTGCTCATTCAGGACTTCATTACCTATAGCAACAGCCTGTTTGTCTAAGCCGACCAAAGAAATTCAGTCCCAATTAACTCTAAAACTTACGTGTCCTTTTGAATTAACACAGAAAGCACGGAGACCTTTTTTTTTTTTCTGCACACTATGTCCATTTATGACCACGCAAGTTCCTGTACTACAACAACTCCAACATACCTTTATTTGTTGGCATGCCTTTGAGGTTCAGATATGGTGACGGAGATCCAGCAGCACAGGGTGGCCCTTTCCCACCAACATGGTTTGTCACAACAGTGATTGTGGCCGTCGCAATAGCGGCGACATGCTACGCCTTCTCTCTTTAGTGATGCTGGAGTATTGGGCTCTCCAGGACGCTTGATCTTATTCTGAGGCCCAGCAACAAATTTATCTGCTTCATCTATCATCATACCCTGAAAAGACTTTTTTTTTTTTAATATAAGTAAAATACAATTGCTTCGTCAATTCACTACCAGAGTATTTGCCTCCGTGTTACAATTCAGTTACTTTTCAAATAATGATACAGCAGATAGCAAGACTTCTCCTACCTTCTCATCCTGTTTGAACAGACTGCCAAGTGTATGAAGAAGCCTTTTTGGTTGATCTGGATCAATCTCCCGAAGGGGTGAAGGCATCATTTTCAACTACTCCTGATGATTTCCCCTTTGAGCAACAGGAACGCCGTGAAGGCAGTCTGCAGCAGAACAAGGTATCTAAATTTAGTCTACCTTAAGACTAAGGAAATACAAGCCTCGCATGCTTCCATTTCCAGTGTTAGCATTTAAGAACTAGAAATCACTATTTCCTCCCTCTACAAGACAAAGGAAAAGCAAAAGGCAAATAAAGCCCCTCTTTCCTTTCACCATCACTATAAGAACATCTACTGCATCCTGTTGCACAGGAAAGCTCACCCATGAAACTTAATTTTCAAATTCCAAGCACGCACAACATGTTTTGTGACAGAAGGCAGAAATTTCATTCTTTTCCTTCAGAATCTAGGGAAGGACGACTGACCCAAGAAACGATGCAAAGTCTACTTCCTCTCCCACACCGAGGACAGAAACACTACTTAGGTGAATTAAATAGCTGTACCAGAATATTAATAAATAATTGTGTCCATTTACCTTCATCCTGCCCCACGATATCCCTGTGTGTTTTCAGAAGATTGGTTCTCATTCCGGTTAGCTGATCTAGAAGACTGTGACAAGACATATCATATGCATTTCTGAGTGCCCGTGGCTTCAAATCCTAGTTTTATAATAAAACAAGTAACTTTCAGTTAACCCGCGAGTTCTCACGCACAAAGAAATTGCTCTGTGGGCTGTACTACCGTTAACTACTAAAAAAAAAAAGAAAAAAAAAATTCCAAAACAACTTCAGACATTCTGAACGTATTCTGAAACAACTTTCTTTCCATCTCTCTGGAAAGAGCTTTCCTCCTATCTGTGACAAAGGAAAAAAAAAAAAAAAAAGTTGTGATCGCGGGAGTCGTTACACAAAGCCACACTCTGTGAATTCACTACTACAGTTAAGATCATTTTTAGTCAAAAAATACCTCGGCAGCAATGCTATCACTGCAAACATAGCGTTGCCAAAAAAAAAAAAAAAGAAATTCAACTCAAGATATAGGAGAGGGCGAGCTAAAAGCACAAATAACATGACCGATGGAGGCTGCAACAACCACCTGGTAGATGGTTGTCCACAGCCCTCGGATTGCATGGTCGTCTTTCCTGACAAACGAATACTGGAAGAACAGAAAAGATACACCGTGTGTCCGCAAAAGCCTTCGGGGAGACTACTGAAAGGAAAACCAAACCAAAAAACTAGGAACAGCAAGTGGCGTATACGTCAGTTTTGTTAACAGAGCACCACTAATGTACCAGGAATTTCCACATTCTTCGCCCCTCCTCTACCTTGAAAATGTCACCCAATTCTGTCAGTGTCTTCACCATCAGCATTTATTTATTTATCTCGTTTTTCACGTGGACATCCAAGGAAAACATTTCGAGTCCCTGTCATCGAGGAAAAAGAGGAGAGGGGGGGGGAAAAAAAAAAAAAAAAAAAAAGAGAGACGAGGGGGGAAGAAGCACTGCCATTCCCTTTCCTCGGTAATGCGAGCAAAAAGCTCAGGCGCTCAGCAACAACGTGCTTTGAAAGATAAAACACAGAAGAAACTGCACATTATTTAGTCTCAGCTATAGAGTCACGTGTATTTGTACCTGCTCATTTATTCATCTGCCAGTGTATTTTAGTACAAACGCTACAGAACATAGAAACCGCAAGGTTACTACTACCTTTTGTGACCGACGCGATCTTTGGCAGGAACAGCTATCGAGAAAGAACCAACAAAATCCCCTTCGTCGACAGCCATCTGAACCTTTATCGTCTAACAGCAGTCCTACAAACATCCCCTGGGATGCTCAACTCCTGAAACTTTCTGTTCAACTTGAGGCAGAACAAGCCCTTACCCTGGGCACCTTCACCCAGCTCTCCACTGCTAGCAGAGTAGCACCCTGATACTGTCCAGGACGCGCTGCAGCAGCCTACTCGCTTACGCGTATTTACTGCAGCCTGGTTCGAGACGCGCACAGAGGGACCCACGAAAAATCCACCCTTTCCTTCAGAGAAGTAAATACATACATACATACGGACGACACGGTAAGGAAGAAAAGCTGAACACACAGCATGCGGTCCTTTACCGTGGGGCAGATCCAGCATCAGCACAAGGAGCTTTGGGGCACGTGAGCGATCATCTACACCGGCCATCGCGACAAGCCAAACTCACGCACACAAGCCTCGACCTAAAAAAAAAAAAAAAAAAAAAAACACAGAACACATTAAGTTCCTTTATAGCTTATGGAAGTAACAACCAGCATCTTAGATGCAGTTGGATAGTTGGATTGCATCAGCTTAGGGACTGCCTCCTTCAAAACGCACAGGGGGGTGGGGAAACCAGTCTTGGAAACCTGTTGCCTAACAGGAAGGAGACTGTTGTTTTCTCCTCCATAGGTGACGTTCTTCCAAGCATCGTCCTGCTCCTGGATTTTACCAGCCACGACGGGATGGTCCTACCAGCGTGAGTCGGGAACGCTTCCCACGGGGTTTCTGTGACACTGAAGTAAGTTTTCTGCAGGTACAAGTAACACAGCACGAGACGGCAAGGAAGCTAAGGCACCGTCTGCAGCACAGCACGTGTGCGATATTGGGCCTGAGGGGACCAGTCAAAGCCTGCAGTAATCGCTGAACAGGTGGGCAAGCAGGGAGCCCTACGGGAAACAAAGCTCACGTTCTGCAAAGCTCTTTTCCCGTCAAGAAGACGGCCTTTTCTATTCAGCGCATCTACTGAACTTTAGGCTACTTCCCATTCGCTTTGGCAAGTTAGCCTTTGCGTAAGCCAAGAGGTTTTAAACCGCCAAGCACCACTGATGGTTCTTGTTCTCCAACAACAGGGAATTTCAGTCAGGGCACTCGTTAACAGGAAAGTCTGGCTCTGTTTCACACAAATCACGTACCTAAACCACGGAGACAGGAGTCTGCAGGAAGAACTCTTTAAAAGGTGAACTTAAAGAGAAGGATACTACTCATTTTTCCAGAACTTCTGCAAGGACTGCGGCAAAAAAAAGGCTGAACCAGGGACGTCTCTATCATCCCCTCTAGAATTCAGCAACTCCATACAGTTACGGGTCAAATACCACAGCTGCAGCGCAAGACAAACAAAGACCTCGAAGGTCACGTTTCTGCCTGCGTACCGAGTTCCGCTGGGAAGACCCCCCACCTCTGGAAAGACCCCCAGCCGCTCAACTCCCAAGCAACGTTGCCACAGCCAGTGCTTACGCAGAGTTTTGCTCTCTCTCGCTGCTCAGTACAGGCCCAAGGCCTCCTTTATTGCACACAGTTCAAGCAAAACTCTTGGGACATAACCAATAGACAGACAGACAGACAGAAATTGCCTCTCACGTCTGTCCTCACTGACCGCAACCAGCGTACTGGAAAGCCCCGCAAGCACCAGTCTATTCCTAGGACAACTCCGAAAGCTGAGGCGGGACAAAGTTTAGCCTCTCGTACCAAAGACTGAGCAACAGACAGAGCCTGACAGGCCAATTCATTCTAGGTCTAAGAGGCTACTACGACTCGGCAGGCACTACGTGCCTTCCTTCCCTTTGCGCTTCCCAGCGCCGAGCAGCTCGCGCTTCCGCAAATTCAATGAAGCCTTTGAGCCGGGGCTGCAGGAAGCTTACGAGCACGCCTTGATTCCACCCCGAGGTCGCTGCGACTTACCTGGACAGTCGGGACGGACGGGCTGCTCTCTCTCCTGAGAACCCTGCGACCGCAGCACGCCAGCTGCGGCTTTCCTCGCTTTACCCGGTGCGCCACCTTCGCTCGGCAACAAACCCCGCAGGGGTCCTAGCGGCGGGGAGCTGCTTCTGCCCCGGTGAACCGCAGCACAAGGAGAGAGCCGGCTGTCAGGACGCAGGGAGAGGAAAGCCTCCGAGGCGCGGCGCGGCGCAGCCCAACGATCAAGCGCAGCGAGGACCCGTGCCCGGCCTCAACACCCCCCGCCCCTCCCGGCCCGACGGTCCGAGGAGGCACCCCCGGAGGCTCTCGCTCGCCTCACCGCCGGCAACCGCGCTCGCCGCCAGCGGCAACCTGCGCCCCCCGGCGCGCACGGCCCGGCCCCGGCCCCGGCCCCGGCCCGGCCGCGCAGCCCGGAGCCCACGTGGCCGCCCGGCAGCGCAGAACTACAGCTCCCAGCATGCCTCGGGACGGAGCAGTCCAGCCAACCCAGAGGGGCGTCGGCCACACGCACGCAACGGCACCTCCTCCTGCTGCCCTCTCTGCCCCCCCCCGCCGCCACAGCCGCCCCCCTCTCCCCTGTCCCCTCTCCCCCAGCCCCCCGAAGCCGCCCCAGCTCCTCTCGTGCTCCGAGCATCTCCAGCATTTCAGGAACTGGAACCCTGGAACCGCTGACGTCTGGCACGTGTCAGAAACGTGGCAGGAGACGTACTCTGCTGTCGCAAGGCACTTGCAAAGCCGGCCCGACAGCTGAAGCAGACTCACACAGTCCACCGACCAACTCGGGGCCCCCACTGCTGTCCACTCACCCTCATGCTTCAAGCTTCCGTGCCTACGCCCTGAGCTACAAGAAACAAAGAGAGAAGGTCACATCCACAATGGATACGCAAACAGTGCCGCACATGCAGAGGACTCAAACACAGAGACCAGAGCCAGACAAATAAAAAACAAACAAACAAACAAACAAACTGAAGTCCACAAATGCCACAAGGCCATGAATGCATAGCAGCCCCGGCAGGGGTAATGACAGACATACCCTTTGCAGATGAAAAAGGTGACCCTGCTCAGTCTCTTGGTAATACTGCACCAACGCGGTCAAGCCTCTTCTAGCATGTCATCAAGCTGGGTTTAGTCCTCTGGAGAGTTACACAAGTGGGTTGATTCATCTAGAGATTAAAATACAGATCAAACACAGGAGCGTATCCCACCATCCCAAAAAAAAAGTGAGCCAGCAACCTCTGCTAAATATCCCTCTATGAAGTGAATTCCAAGCCCTTAGAATTCCAGAAATCCATAGACTCCAGCCTGCCTAGAGAACCCGGCAACTGACTGAAGGAAAAACAAAGCACTTACCCCCAAAGAGCAGCCCAGGCAGAAGGAGCTCTCTGACGGCATACTTGGGGCTCATATACCTTTTGGTCCCACCCAGCACCCAAACCCAATCACCTGGGAAAGGGGAGGGGCAAAGCACATGAAAGTAGAAAGAGGAGGAGCAGCAGCTGTGGTTTATTTACTTATTTATAAGGCTTAGCTCAACAGCATGCAGAGGGCAGACAAGAGAACTGGGGTGTTTCTAGAAGCAACAATCCCCACGCTTTCGCTGCAGCTTTGAATATTGAAAGGACAACACAACCAAGCAAGTAACTGAAGCTTTTTCAGCTCAAATTAGCTCAAACTTTTATTTACGCAGAAAGAAAAATCTAGGAGCAGAACAGATTATACGCCAACAAAATCAATTCCGTTCCACTCGCAGCAAAAATCACTTACTTCAGCAGGCTATCTGAGAACCAAAAGGCTATGCTGATGGGTCAAAACACACTACAGGACACTGGGGCCGGGCCCTCCGCTGCACCCACTTAAAACCCATCCCTACACTCACCAAGGTGCAACCCCAACCCGAACACAGACGCAGCATTTCAGCCTCAACACAGTTTCCAGAACTGCTGGAAAGCAGGCTTCATCCTCAGCGAGGCGTGCTCAGGCTGCACAGGAGGGGGCTTCGGGCACCTCTTTGCCTACCAAAGAAGACCGCCATCAGCGCCTGCTTTGTTCCGATCCTAAAGGCTAACATCACAGCCCACGTTGCCTGGGACACCTGATAAACAGAAGAGAAAGCAGCCATACCGTTTTCAAGCCGTCCCTGCACGTGTCGCTCCTCGATGATCTGCAACCTCTTCTCAAATCCTCAACCGCTTCTGTGGAGAGCCTGCCATGGCACCTGCAAAGCAAGACCCTTCGCAGTCACCTCGTGCTACTTGGCAGTTCTGCTCCAATCCAGCTCACAAACAGCCCGCCCTTCCCGTGCTGCTCTTCAGAGTGCAGCTTGGCCCCACTCAGCCTGTGCGACACACCTGTGAAACAAAAAGAAAAGCATAGGCTGAAGCAGCATCCAAAGCCACAGCACAGCTGGGACAGTTACTCTCATCTGCTCCCTAACCTCTGCTCCCTCACCTGCCCTCGAGGCAGATGCTTCCATCTGCTCTCTTAGGCCAGCTACAACACCCCTGAAATATAAACAGGATTTTTACTGTACTTTGTGCAGTTAAGTAACTGCAGTGACAACTGCACCCCTAAAGTACCTGCTACATCTGTTCATCGCTCACCTTGCCAAAAGCAGCTCCGGTCAAGTCCCGCGTTGTACACTGTGTTTCAGCTTTAACAAATGAAAACGGTCACAAGATAATCATTCAGCTGCCAGCATTAGCACCCATCCCTCAACAACACAAAGGGACCCCGTTTACAATATTATCATTTCAAAACAGCAGCCCCCTTGCCTCAGCACACCTCAGAAGTAGCCCAAGCCAGTCACCGAGCTGCCTACGGAGCGCTGAACAGTTCCGGAAGGAGCTCTTTCCTGCGACAGGTTCCTCCAAAGGTTTACACTCTACTGGGGACAGGAGAGAAATAAAAATAAAAGTTTCAAAAACCCCTTATCTGTAAGCTTTCAAGATTCGACAGACCTCCTCCTCAAGCACACCGTTCAAGCACTATGCGAGCAGCTGCTCACAAGCAGCTCAACTCTCCCCCCCACACACACATCTGACAAACACCACAGAGATGACTGTGCCTGCTGCCCTTCAGTACGTGCGCAGAGGCAGACCAGATGTCTTCGCCAACACAGTCCGGACAATGTATTAGCACACCCATGCACTACCACGTTAGCTGTCATCACTAACTGCCAGGCAGGACAGCTCCAGACCAAACACATACACACACAGGCACGCCGCAAACACTACAAACAAAACACACAACACAAGGCGCAAGAAAAAGTGACCCCCGGAGGGAAGCCCTATGGCAACAGCAAGTCACAACAGGTGCTCTGCACCAGACCCAAGGAGAGACGCAAATGTCACGACACGCAACTGGAAGACACTGCCAGAACTGGGGTGATGGAGGCCTAAAAAGCCTGCCTTCAAGACAAGAGACCAGAAGGATGGGGACTGAAAACCCCATATGATTCAAAGATTGAAGCCGAAATTCCTTTAAGCGGTATATTCTTTATTGCAGCGCTGGATGCACGGGGGATCTCTCCACCTATGGTGCATACCCAAAGCAGAAAGCAGTCTTGAATTTATACGATCAATCAATATTCTACCGGCGCCTATACATATTCATTACCTACCCCCGCCTTCCCTCGCTTCTCATGCTAATTAGCCTTTTGGCACCTTGCGCCTGCGTAGAACCTCCCAAGAATTGTGGGCAGGGGCCTTTGGGACATGGGCAGGGGTCTTTGGGAGGAAGACCCCGAGTCTTCCTCACAGTGTACTTTTCACCTTTGGTCAGGAATCCGCTGAGTTGGCATGTTTCTTAATCGCAAGAGCTGGCTGTTGCTAATTCTTCCCTTTGTTGTGTCTTTATAATGAATTCCAACGTCCAGTTTTGAGATTTATAGTCCTTACATTTGTTTCTCTGTCCGTCTGCCGCTTCCTTATCGTGAGTTCCGGTGTCTTGTTTCGAGATATACAGTCCTTGTCAGGGGACTGTCCTTGCCTCCCCAATACCTCCTTAATCACATAAGACGACGCTTAGGAAATCAATTTCCAAGCAAGAGCTCCTGATGCGGCCCAGATGACTTCCGCAAGAGTGAGGATGGAAACAGACGCCATCTCAAACCGAATATGATGCACGAGACCTGAAACAGACCTGCATTTCAAGCAGCGACTGCAAGACAAGAAGTGCTCGGATCAGAGCCACGATGACTAAACAAGCAGTGAGGCCCTTCAGCACCGCTACCAAGTCCCCTGTCTGGTCAGTCCAGTGTAAAAAGCTAGAAGGATATCAAGACCCGAGAAGCACAGAACAGACGCTGCAGAAGCAACACTACAGGACAGACGAACAGAAGGAAACTGTCCTGCCTGGCGCACGCACTCACGCTACAAAATAATCCCGCCTCTTCTATTAGCCTGGCGACCCAGCCACAAGCAGCCTGAACGTGACCCAGCCTGAACCACCCTCTCCGTGGCACCAAGTCTAGTCAGCCAGCAGGCACCATGCTCCTCTGGCTCCCAGCTCCCATTAGCCACCCCAGATATGCAAATACCAGGTGCCCCCCAACTTAGCTCTCAGGTTGCTGCATGGTAAATTCCCTCCGCCTCAAGAAATACACAGGCACTGGTCGTCATCTTAGGCAATTGCCAGGCTCATCATCAGCTGCAAAAACAGAGTACCAGCATTCACTAGCATGCCGGTCATGATGCCCAACCTTCTCCACAACGCTGACTACTGCTGATGCAACATACAACTATGCTCACCTGTTCCTCTCCAAATCCAAGCTCCAACAGTGCAACCAGTATAATCCACACCACCTGGGAAAACAAAGGGATTAAATGATCGTTGCGTTCACAACACATCACCCAATGGTGGTTTTTTTTTGTTGTTGTTGTTTTTGTTATTGTTGTTTTTTGTGTGTGTGTTTCCTGTATTTATTTATTTTTTAGTCTGCTTTAGCTCAACGGCATGCAGAGTGCAGACAAGAAAACCGGGGTGTTTCTTGAAGCAACAATCCCCACGCTTTTGCTGTAGCTTTGAATATTAAAAGGACAATACGACCCAGCAAGTAACTGGAACTTTCTTACCTGGAATTAGCTCAAACTTTTCTTCACATTGAAAGAAAAATCTAGGAGCAGAACAGATTATACACCAACAAAATTGAGTCCATTTCATCCCCAGAAAAAAAATCACATACTCTCATCCCCTCCTGTACCTCAGCCGCTTGCCTACCCCACGTGGCACACGCTTCCATCTGTTCTCTTTACCCACTTATAGCACCTCTAAAAGGCAAACTGGAATTTTACTCTATTGGCTGTAGGAAAATAACTGCAGTGACAACCGCGCCCCAAACTGAGCCAGCAACCTCTGCTAAATATCCCTCTATGAAGTGAATTCCAAGCCCTTAGAATTCCAGAAATCCATAGACTCCAGCCTGCCTAGAGAACCCGGCAACTGACTGAAGGAAAAACAAAGCACTTACCCCCAAAGAGCAGCCCAGGCAGAAGGAGCTCTCTGATGGCATGCCTGGGGCTCATATAGCATTTAGCCCCGCCCAGCACCCAAACCCAATCACCTGGGAAAGGGGAGGGGCAAAGCACATGAAGGTAGGAAGAGAGCAAAAGAAGCAGCTGTGTTTTGTTTTGTTTTGTTTTTTCCTTTGTTTTTTAAAATCTGTTTCATCTCAAAAACATTCAGAGAGCAGACAAGAGACCTGTGGTGTTTCTAGAAGCAAAAATCCCCTTTTGCTTTTGCTGCAGCTTTTAATGTTGAACTGATAACGGCACCAAGCAAGTAACTGAAACTTCTTCAACTGGAATTAGTTTAAACACGCTCACCATCATCTGCAAACACGGAGAACCAGCATTCACTAGCCCTAACCCTAACCCCAACCCGCACCCTAAACTCTAACCCTAGCCCCAGCCCTAGTCCCTAACCCCAACCCTAGTTCCCGAGAACTTCATTTCCAGGCATGCTCTGGGCGCTCAACATGGCCCCCCGGAGGTCCGGAGTCCCAGAACTACATCTCCCGGCATGCTCTGGGCAGTCAACACGGCCTACCGGAAGCCTGGTGCCGGAAAACTACACCTACCAGAATTCCCTGGACAGCCAGCACGGCCAATCAGAGGCCGAGTTTTCGAGAACTACACTTAACAGCACTCACTGTAACCCTAGCCCTTCCCGCCCTTACACAAAAAAGCCTCAAGCCCTATCCCTAAACATCCTCGAAACCCCTACAGACCTAACCCAAACTATTTACCACACTAAACCCCTGAAGTCCTATGCCTAAAACCCCTAACCCAATAAATTAAGACGCTCAAATCCCAAACCCGCAAAATTGAGATGCTCAAATCCCAAACCCAAAAAAATAGGACGCTCAAATCCCAAACCCCCTTCCAAAAAAGAAAAAGAAAAATCAAGAAAAACAAACAAACAAACAAACAAAACAAAAACAACAAAAGGGGTAGATCTGGTGGCATCTGCCCTGTAACCCTGCAAAAATCACGAGGGACCTGGAACAACAAAGCAAACGCACAAAATAACATTGACATCCTATCCATAAATGTGCTATAACAATTAATCACCTCCAAAGAGCTTCAAGCAATAAATGCACATACTACTAGATCAGTTTCCTCCAAAAGATCGTACCAGACCCTGACCCACCAACAGAACCCTGCATGTAGCTAACAGAAGCATCAACAAAGCACTGCCCCCAAAGAGCAGCCCAGGCAGAAGGAGCTCTCTGATGCCGTGCCTGGGGCTCCTATACCATTTGGCCCCGCCCAGCACCCAAACCCAATCACCTGGGAAAGGGGAGGGGGCAAACCACAAGAAAGAGAGCAGGAGCAGCAGCAGCTGTGTTCTTTTATTTATTTATTTATTTGGTTTTTTTTTGTGCCTATCCCTAGTTTACAGCATGCAGAGTGCAGACAAAAGAACTGGGGTGTTTCTAGAAGCAAAATTTACCGTATTTATGCCTCAGCTTTGAACATAGAAAGGACAATACAACCAAGAAAGTAAATGAAAAATTTTTCCACGGGAATTAGCTCAAACTTTAGTGTTAGGTCAGAGGTTGGACTCAATGATCTTGAGGTCTCTTCCAACCTAGAAGATCTGTGACTCTGTGTGATTTACATATGAAGAAAAACCTAGGAGCGTAGGAAATTGCACATCAAAAAAAACAACGACGTAATAAGCAACGCGCATGCACGGCCCCACGGCCGCCTGCAGTACTCGTTTTCCACCAGCAGGAGGCGGCAGAGGGCGCCCCCGGGCCCCACCGCGCATGCGCGCTCCCCGGACGCCTGCAGTACTCGTTCTCCACCAGCAGGTGGCGGTAGAGGGCACCCGCGGGCGTCACCGCGCATGCGCGGCCCCCCGGCCGCCTGCAGTACCCGAATAACACCAGCAGGTGGCGGCAGAGGGCGCCACCGGACCCCACCGCGCATGCGTGCACGCCGGCCACCTGCAGTACTCGTTCTCCACCAGCAGGTGGCGGCAGAGGGCGCCCGCCGGCGTCACTACGCATGCGCGCCCCCCGGCCGCCTGCAATACCCGATTAAAACCAGCAGGAGGCGGCAGAGGCCGCCCGCGGGCGTCACCACGCATGTGCGCCCCCCGGCCGCCTGCAGTACCCGATTAAAACCAGCAGGTGGCGGCAGAGGGCGCCCGCGGGCGTCACCGCGCATGCGCGCCCCCCGGCCGCCTGCAGTACCCTTTTCCCACCAGCAGGTGGCGGCAGAGGGCGCCACCGGACCCCCACCGCGCATGCGCGCCCCCCGGCCGCCTGCAGTACCCCTATCCCATCAGCAGGTGGCGGCAGAGGGCGCCCGCGGGCGTCACCGCGCATGCGCGGCCCCCGGCCGCCTGCAGTACCCTTTTCCCACCAGCAGGTGGCGGCAGAGGGCGCCACCGGACCCCACCGCGCATGCGTGCACACCGGCCGCCTGCAGTACTCGAATAACAGCAGCAGGTGGCGGCAGAGGGCGCCCGCCGGCGTCACGGCGCATGCGCGGCCCCCGGGCGCCTGCAGTACCCGAATAACAGCAGCAGGTGGCGGCAGAGGGCGCCCGCGGGCGTCACCGCGCATGCGCGCTCCCCGGACGCCTGCAGTACTCACTTCACACCAGCAGGTGGCAGCAGAGAGCGCCCGCGGGCGTCACCGCGCATGCGCGCCCCCCGGCTGCCTGCAGTACACCTTTACCACCAGCAGGTGGTGGCAGGGGGCGCCACCGGACCCTACCGCGCATGCGCGCCCCCCGGCCGCCTGCAGTACCCCTTTCTCACCAGTAGGTGGCGGCAGAGGGTGTCCGCGGGCGTCACCGCGCATTCGTGGCGCCCGGCAGCCTGCGGTACTCGAATATCACCAGCAGGTGGCGGTAGAGGGCGCACGCGGGCGTCACCGCGCATGCGCGCCTCCCGGCTGCCTGCAGTACCCCTTTACCACCAGCAGGTGGCGGCAGAGGGCGCCACCGGACCCCACCGCGCATGCGCGCCCCTCGGCCGCCTGCAGTACTCGCTTCCCACCAGCAGGTGGCGGTAGAGGGCGCCCGCGGGAGTCACCGCGCTATGCGCGCCCCTCGGCCGCCTGCAGTACCCGAATGACACCAGCAGGTGGCGGCAGAGGGCACCCGCAGGAGTCACCGCGCTATGCGCGCCCCTCGGCCGCCTGCAGTACCCGAATAACAGCAGCAGGTGGCGGCAGAGGGCGCCCGCCGGCGTCACCGCGCATGCGCGCCCCCCGGCCGCCTGCAGTACCCCTTTCCCACCAGCAGGGGGCGCCCGCGGGAGGCCTTGTCGGGCGGATCACAGCTCGCCTACTGTGCCATTCGGAGCTTGTGGCTGTATTTTTTCCAACGTGTTTGCTACCCACACCCCGCGGGGCAGCTTGTCTTACAACGAATTCTCTCTGTTAATATTCTCTTTAAGGCGGGCACGAAGCATCCACTGCTCTTCTAAGCAAGCAACCTTCCTTCTGTGCTCCCTTCGGGATGCAGGACTACGTGCACTGAGATTTATTCCACTCATTTTTTCTTCGCCTTTTCATTGGCACAGTCTCCAAGGACGCCTGGCTTTCTTCTCACAGACTCGCGTCCGTTTCAGCGTAAGGCATCTTTTCCCTCCGCCGCTCTAATCCAAATTCAAATTATCCAGATAAAACAATAGCGAGGTAAGAGAGAACTGTCTGAGTTAAAGTCACCATCTTTCTGTAACTAATTTAGCAGACAGCTGTACCACATCAGAGGAGGAGGTTTAGATGCTAACCAGGTCACAGGCCCTGCTCAGGCACATCGCGGTCAAGTCAGTGCCCCCGGAATCACTAAAGAAACTTAAGTAAGAATCTACTAGAAGAAAGCTGTCTCCTCTTACCACCACCTATTTAAGAGATAGTGTAGTACAGGCAGTTCTACACGCATAAAACCACATACACACAGTATACCTGACCCAAGTAAATTCCCTCTTAGAAGTCCACCATTAAGCAAAAGAGGCGTATTGTGGTGACATACAGCTGCCGTGTAATGATCCTGAAGGGATGAATCGCCCTATGTATTCCAAGGTACTACTGGGGTTTGTTTTTTTTTTTTTGTTTGTTTGTTTTTGTTTTTTTTTTTCCCCCAAGTACGTTCAACGGTACAGATAAGTACGTTCCCGATAAGAAAAAGAGTTCAGAATTGTTTATAACGAGTTCGTTCCACGTGTCACTTTCTCACTTAACGTAGTAATAAAGATACGCTGCTGCTTTTGGATTTAATTTCCTTCTTGAATCTCACTGGTGTAATTCCAATGGTCAAACAACCTCTTCCAGAAAGACCAGCCCCCTGCTTCACAGGAGAAGGAAAAGATGTCTCACACACGCTGGCTAGTACTAAAAAGAGTAAGAGGAAGAGAAGTTCAGGCCATCAACGTAAGTATGTTTCCCTGCCTCTTCTGCTGGCTGGCCAAGTGGAATCCTCAGGACAGCCCCAGTACCTTGTGAAGAGCTTGTTAACGCCAGCACAACTTCAGCTTGTCTTTTAAAAGAAAGCTGTTAAAGGAGCAGGAGACTGTTTTTAAATGAGAACAACCGAAAATAAAATTATCTGAAGAGCCACTTACTACTGGCACATTACCGTTTCAAAGGAAAATATTAATTACGTGCAGGTGCTCCAGTCTTCGTTGCATTTTCTGTGATTCACAACATTACCTTTGAACAAAAGAGTAAGAGGAACGGAAGGGAGGATATTAACTCGGGTAACCAAGGATTTGGCAAGCTGGAACTTGGTGTCTTTAACACTTTAGCCTTGGAGCAAAAATGTACACCCTGTACAGGCTGAGCTGACTGATGAGGCAGGTGCTCCAGGGTACGTGCTACCGGGAGGTAAGTAACAAACACATTCCGCAGCTATTACCAGAAGTGGGGTTTCAGGATATGCAGACTGGTTTCACAAAAAATATTAGCGGTCTGTTGGTGACAGACAATTCGAGGAATTCAGCGCTGCCCATTACAGACTCCTCAGATCAGCACTTAATGAGAATTAATAAAACGGTTTATTTTTTTATATATATATATATATATATATATACACACACACATACACACATATACACACACACACACCCCTATGTTCAAAAAAATGTATACAGTTAAAATATCAAATTAGTGATCCGGTAACAACACTGTTCAAAACCAGTCTCTTTTGTATGAACATTAAAATAAATGCACACTTTTAAAAGCATTTCTTTTTAGTGCTTCCAAAGCACAGCGTGTGCCAAGGCAAGGCCACCTGAAGAATCTCCGTCCTGCTCACGGGATGAAAGAGAACTGAAGTCAGGGACCTGGGAAGCCTCAGGTGCGCTTTCATAATGTCTGCAGATAAAAACAGAAGAGAGTCTGAGGTAGATTGTTTAGTAACCACCAAGTGGTAACAGTCACAGGGCTGTCTTTAGCTTTCATTAACACAACAGCAGTTTCTTTACTCTCGATCTACGCTGAATCTCAAGTTTAAAGGCATGGCTAGCAGTTCTCGGGAACAAGACCCTCGTCTCTGTGCTGGCAACATGCAATATTACCAGTGCAGGTGTTTCTGGGAGGTTTTTTTGTTTGTTTGTTTGTTTTTTTATTGGGGGGGGGGGACACGACACACAACAGATGGGATCTCTCCACAATGCAGACACTGTGTGCATTTGACAGTGCCCCATTTTAGTGCGATCCACTGCCTATTGCACGTAAAACGGCTAATGACAGTATTCAAGCGAGTAAATTCTCACCACCTGCAGGAGGGGCAGCAATGGTTATTTTTTTCAGCCTGTTGAGCAAAGAGCACCCTCCACAGGAAAAAAGCCACACCTTTCATAGCACGTCCTTAAGGTTACAGCCCAGCTTCTGCCGATAGAGGTTCGTAAAGTTAAAGCTCTGCTGCTTCTTCTCAGACTCTGACAGTAAGATCACTTGACCGCCAGGATGGCGAGGGCAACAGCTACGTCCTCTTCCACTCTTCTGCGGCACAGCAAACTCATTCCCGGTCCGTATTCCTCTGGCTGGTACACTATTATCTACCGTTCACCTGATTAACTCTGTTGGGTAGGCTGTTGAACTCTAGCTCCTCTAGCGTTCTCTTTAAGTGCTGTATTAAGACACGATTTTTAAACCTAGGGAAGTAATTTCATTTCTTCTTCCAAAAACAGCAGTTAAATAACTCAGTATTATTTTGCCACGACAAACAGTATTAGCAGAGGCTCTCTGTTTCCAGCATGGAAGAGCTTCCCTCATTTCTGACATCAGAATGGCAAATTTAATTTGATACAGCCATCTTTCCCCAACCCACGCAAATTCTGGGTCTTTCTTCCATAACCACCCATATCTTTCTATTTCACACTTCAGCTCTAGGTAACGACCATTTACTTCAGAAAATACAACGGCAGTTTGACCGCTGAAACTGTAATAATTTCAGTATGTCAAAACAAAACACTTGTTTTGGAAAAGATTGAGATTTGCTATCATGAACAACGTTAGCGTTTAACTCTGAATCATTCGTATCTATACAAACCTTGCTCCTTCCCTTATAGCAAATTCAATGAAATACTTCTGAGTTTCCATCCGTCCTTGTACGTACCTCCTCAAGAAGAGAGAAGATTTTTTTTCACGATCTTAAAGAAGAGATCCAAACAGATATTAGAAACAGATCTTGTAAATGCATTTTCAGTAAATCTCAACAGCCAAAGGAAAAACAACACAGCCTAGAGTTTCCCATTTCTGCATACAGTAATGCACATAAGAAAAAAAAGCCAGCATACCAATAATTTGAAGTGATATCGATTAGCTGATATTCAAATGTAACGCTGAATTTTGTTCTCTTAAAAGAGCAGTATCTAGAAACACCTGCCCTTGGAAAATGCAGACTAGGTTTAATCAGCAGAGAAGCCTTGTATCTCCACGAACACGCTGCCATGATCAGCAGTTAATAGAAACAAAGGGATACCAAGCCATGTTTCAACCTAGAGCTGTCATTTTTGAAAGCAGAGGTTTAAGATAACTACTCTTTACAAGATGACCGATCCATGTGGAGCATGAGCACGATTGTCTCGTATAAAGTTTAACAAAAAAAAAAAAAAGTAGCGCAAAAGAATGAACCGGACACCTTAGATGTGAAACAACAGTATTTTTTCATTGGTTTCTGTGTTTTCTTCTCTGAACCAACTATGAAAACACGAATGGTGCTGTGATTAAGCCTGCTTAAGAGTGCTGCAGTAAGGACGGTGAGGATATAAAGTTGGACTGTGAATACATGTACTTACTTTCTTGTTCTTCCACTACTTGTACACGAGTAATCAAAAATCATTCCAAATCTGAGGTTTTATTTTCAAAATAGATCCTCATTTCAAGAAAAAGTCTTCTGTACCCCTAGCCTATTTTTAATACACTAATAAAGAACTTACTTCTTCCACGTTTGCGAACCTCTTTCACCACTCTGATTTTAATACCAGCATCGCTTCCCTCCAACATTGTAGGTGTTATTTTAAATCAATTTGGCACAGATTCAGAAGTAGACTCCATCACTCGTTTTTGGTCATCTCCAGCCACGCTGTAATTTAGAGGCCCTCGAACAAGTGCATTGGTACCAGGCTTATGATCCAAGCCATCTTTGCATCATTTAAGCAATTGAACTCATCATGTAGAGAGTCTAAGTCACCAGGTGACATTTCATCCTCTCCCTTAACAGCTGGAACCGAAGAAGCCATTTGCACAGACAAGCCATCAATTTGCTTTTCCAGCAACTGACAGTTTTCTGCTTTCTTCTCTCCATTACCATCTTGGACAGTACTGATACCAGTGTCTGAAAATTAAGAAGGAGCTTAGTAGTGCATATAACTGCAGGATCAAAAAACACAGAAGGACATTATTCTGCATCCCTTCTTGTTGAAAGTACTGTGTAGAGAGTTACTCAGCACTGTCAGATCACTTCAGTAGTTTTATTCACCCTTTGACGCAACCACAGGAATACCTCCTTTTGGGCTGCTACCGTCTCATATGACTGTCGTTAAGTTATTTGCTGTATTCCCATTTCAGTGACTAAAGTAAACTAAAGTTTCCCCTCCTTCCCCCAGTTCCAGCAAATTTTTCTTTCGACTCTGCTGCAACAGGTGGGTAAATTACTATTTGTGAGAAATTTTAATTTTTTTTTTTTTTTTTTTTTTACACACTTTCCTTCCCCACTTCTCCCTTCCCCACTACAGAATACACAAATGAGAATTAAAAGCTGAAATGAAATCCTTGCTACCGCCAAACCATCGTGGTGAAAGGTTTCAGCACTTTTTAGAAACAGTTCAAAATTATTGCTCATTCAGGACTTCGTTACCTATAGCAACAGCCTGTTTGTCTAAGCCGACCAAAGAAATTCAGTCCCAATTAACTCTAAAACTTACGTGTCCTTTTGAATTAACACAGAAAGCACGGAGACCTTTTTTTTTTTTTTTCTGCACACTATGTCCATTTATGACCACGCAAGTTCCTGTACTACAACAACTCCAACATACCTTTATTTGTCGGCATGCCTTTGAGGTTCAGATATGGTGACGGAGATCCAGCAGCACAGGGTGGCCCTTTCCCACCAACATGGTTTGTCACAACAGTGATTGTGGCCGTCGCAATAGCGGCGACATGCTACGCCTTCTCTCTTTAGTGATACTGGAGTATTGGGCTCTCCAGGACGCTTGATCTTATTCTGAGGCCCAGCAACAAATTTATCTGCTTCATCTATCATCATACCCTGAAAAGACTTTTTTTTTTTTTTAATATAAGTAAAATACAATTGCTTCGTCAATTCACTACCAGAGTATTTGCCTCCGTGTTACAATTCAGTTACTTTTCAAATAATGATACAGCAGATAGCAAGACTTCTCCTACCTTCTCATCCTGTTTGAACAGACTGCCAAGTGTATGAAGAAGCCTTTTTGGTTGATCTGGATCAATCTCCCGAAGGGGTGAAGGCATCATTTTCAACTACTCCTGATGATTTCCCCTTTGAGCAACAGGAACGCCGTGAAGGCAGTCTGCAGCAGAACAAGGTATCTAAATTTAGTCTACCTTAAGACTAAGGAAATACAAGCCTCGCATGCTTCCATTTCCAGTGTTAGCATTTAAGAACTAGAAATCACTATTTCCTCCCTCTACAAGACAAAGGAAAAGCAAAAGGCAAATAAAGCCCCTCTTTCCTTTCACCATCACTATAAGAACGTCTACTGCATCCTGTTGCACAGGAAAGCTCACCCATGAAACTTAATTTTCAAATTCCAAGCACGCACAACATGTTTTGTGACAGAAGGCAGAAATTTCATTCTTTTCCTTCAGAATCTAGGGAAGGACGACTGACCCAAGAAACGATGCAAAGTCTACTTCCTCTCCCACACCGAGGACAGAAACACTACTTAGGTGAATTAAATAGCTGTACCAGAATATTAATAAATAATTGTGTCCATTTACCTTCATCCTGCCCCACGATATCCCTGTGTGTTTTCAGAAGATTGGTTCTCATTCCGGTTAGCTGATCTAGAAGACTGTGACAAGACATATCATATGCATTTCTGAATGCCCGTGGCTTCAAATCCTAGTTTTATAATAAAACAAGTAACTTTCAGTTAACCCGCGAGTTCTCACGCACAAAGAAATTGCTCTGTGGGCTGTACTACCGTTAACTACTAAAAAAAAAAAAAAAAAAAAAAATTCCAAAACAACTTCAGACATTCTGAACGTATTCTGAAACAACTTTCTTTCCATCTCTCTGGAAAGAGCTTTCCTCCTATCTGTGACAAAGGAAAAAAAAAAAAAAAGTTGTGATCGCGGGAGTCGTTACACAAAGCCACACTCTGTGAATTCACTACTACAGTTAAGATCATTTTTAGTCAAAAAATACCTCGGCAGCAATGCTATCACTGCAAACATAGCGTTGCCAAAAAAAAAAAAAAAGAAATTCAACTCAAGATATAGGAGAGGGCGAGCTAAAAGCACAAATAACATGACCGATGGAGGCTGCAACAACCACCTGGTAGATGGTTGTCCACAGCCCTCGGATTGCATGGTCGTCTTTCCTGACAAACGAATACTGGAAGAACAGAAAAGATACACCGTGTGTCCGCAAAAGCCTTCGGGGAGACTACTGAAAGGAAAACCAAACCAAAAAACTAGGAACAGCAAGTGGCGTATACGTCAGTTTTGTTAACAGAGCACCACTAATGTACCAGGAATTTCCACATTCTTCGCCCCTCCTCTACCTTGAAAATGTCACCCAATTCTGTCAGTGTCTTCACCATCAGCATTTATTTATTTATCTCGTTTTTCACGTGGACATCCAAGGAAAACATTTCGAGTCCCTGTCATCGAGGAAGAAGAGGAGGGGGGGGGGAAAAAAAAAAAAAAGAGAGACGAGGGGGGAAGAAGCACTGCCATTCCCTTTCCTCGGTAATGCGAGCAAAAAGCTCAGGCGCTCAGCAACAACGTGCTTTGAAAGATAAAACACAGAAGAAACTGCACATTATTTAGTCTCAGCTATAGAGTCACGTGTATTTGTACCTGCTCATTTATTCATCTGCCAGTGTATTTTAGTACAAACGCTACAGAACATAGAAACCGCAAGGTTACTACCACCTTTTGTGACCGACGCGATCTTTGGCAGGAACAGCTATCGAGAAAGAACCAACAAAATCCCCTTCGTCGACAGCCATCTGAACCTTTATCGTCTAACAGCAGTCCTACAAACATCCCCTGGGATGCTCAACTCCTGAAACTTTCTGTTCAACTTGAGGCAGAACAAGCCCTTACCCTGGGCACCTTCACCCAGCTCTCCACTGCTAGCAGAGTAGCACCCTGATACTGTCCAGGACGCGCTGCAGCAGCCTACTCGCTTACGCGTATTTACTGCAGCCTGGTTCGAGACGCGCACAGAGGGACCCACGAAAAATCCACCCTTTCCTTCAGAGAAGTAAATACATACATACATACGGACGACACGGTAAGGAAGAAAAGCTGAACACACAGCATGCGGTCCTTTACCGTGGGGCAGATCCAGCATCAGCACAAGGAGCTTTGGGGCACGTGAGCGATCATCTACACCGGCCATCGCGACAAGCCAAACTCACGCACACAAGCCTCGACCTAAAAAAAAAAAAAAAAAAAAAAAAAACACAGAACACATTAAGTTCCTTTATAGCTTATGGAAGTAACAACCAGCATCTTAGATGCAGTTGGATAGTTGGATTGCATCAGCTTAGGGACTGCCTCCTTCAAAACGCACAGGGGGGTGGGGAAACCAGTCTTGGAAACCTGTTGCCTAACAGGAAGGAGACTGTTGTTTTCTCCTCCATAGGTGACGTTCTTCCAAGCATCGTCCTGCTCCTGGATTTTACCAGCCACGACGGGATGGTCCTACCAGCGTGAGTCGGGAACGCTTCCCACGGGGTTTCTGTGACACTGAAGTAAGTTTTCTGCAGGTACAAGTAACGCAGCACGAGACGGCAAGGAAGCTAAGGCACCGTCTGCAGCACAGCACGTGTGCGATATTGGGCCTGAGGGGACCAGTCAAAGCCTGCAGTAATCGCTGAACAGGTGGGCAAGCAGGGAGCCCTACGGGAAACAAAGCTCACGTTCTGCAAAGCTCTTTTCCCGTCAAGAAGACGGCCTTTTCTATTCAGCGCATCTACTGAACTTTAGGCTACTTCCCATTCGCTTTGGCAAGTTAGCCTTTGCGTAAGCCAAGAGGTTTTAAACCGCCAAGCACCACTGATGGTTCTTGTTCTCCAACAACAGGGAATTTCAGTCAGGGCACTCGTTAACAGGAAAGTCTGGCTCTGTTTCACACAAATCACGTACCTAAACCACGGAGACAGGAGTCTGCAGGAAGAACTCTTTAAAAGGTGAACTTAAAGAGAAGGATACTACTCATTTTTCCAGAACTTCTGCAAGGACTGCGGCAAAAAAAAGGCTGAACCAGGGACGTCTCTATCATCCCCTCTAGAATTCAGCAACTCCATACAGTTACGGGTCAAATACCACAGCTGCAGCGCAAGACAAACAAAGACCTCGAAGGTCACGTTTCTGCCTGCGTACCGAGTTCCGCTGGGAAGACCCCCCACCTCTGGAAAGACCCCCAGCCGCTCAACTCCCAAGCAACGTTGCCACAGCCAGTGCTTACGCAGAGTTTTGCTCTCTCTCGCTGCTCAGTACAGGCCCAAGGCCTCCTTTATTGCACACAGTTCAAGCAAAACTCTTGGGACATAACCAATAGACAGACAGACAGACAGAAATTGCCTCTCACGTCTGTCCTCACTGACCGCAACCAGCGTCCTGGAAAGCCCCGCAAGCACCAGTCTATTCCTAGGACAACTCCGAAAGCTGAGGCGGGACAAAGTTTAGCCTCTCGTACCAAAGACTGAGCAACAGACAGAGCCTGACAGGCCAATTCATTCTAGGTCTAAGAGGCTACTACGACTGGGCAGGCACTACGTGCCTTCCTTCCCTTTGCGCTTCCCAGCGCCGAGCAGCTCGCGCTTCCGCAAATTCAATGAAGCCTTTGAGCCGGGGCTGCAGGAAGCTTACGAGCACGCCTTGATTCCACCCCGAGGTCGCTGCGACTTACCTGGACAGTCGGGACGGACGGGCTGCTCTCTCTCCTGAGAACCCTGCGACCGCAGCACGCCAGCTGCGGCTTTCCTCGCTTTACCCGGTGCGCCACCTTCGCTCGGCAACAAACCCCGCAGGGGTCCTAGCGGCGGGGAGCTGCTTCTGCCCCGGTGAACCGCAGCACAAGGAGAGAGCCGGCTGTCAGGACGCAGGGAGAGGAAAGCCTCCGAGGCGCGGCGCGGCGCAGCCCAACGATCAAGCGCAGCGAGGACCCGTGCCCGGCCTCAACACCCCCCGCCCCTCCCGGCCCGACGGTCCGAGGAGGCACCCCCGGAGGCTCTCGCTCGCCTCACCGCCGGCAACCGCGCTCGCCGCCAGCGGCAACCTGCGCCCCCCGGCGCGCACGGCCCGGCCCCGGCCCCGGCCCCGGCCCGGCCGCGCAGCCCGGAGCCCACGTGGCCGCCCGGCAGCGCAGAACTACAGCTCCCAGCATGCCTCGGGACGGAGCAGTCCAGCCAACCCAGAGGGGCGTCGGCCACACGCACGCAACGGCACCTCCTCCTGCTGCCCTCTCTGCCCCCCCCCCGCCGCCACAGCCGCCCCCCTCTCCCCTGTCCCCTCTCCCCCAGCCCCCCGAAGCCGCCCCAGCTCCTCTCGTGCTCCGAGCATCTCCAGCATTTCAGGAACTGGAACCCTGGAACCGCTGACGTCTGGCACGTGTCAGAAACGTGGCAGGAGACGTACTCTGCTGTCGCAAGGCACTTGCAAAGCCGGCCCGACAGCTGAAGCAGACTCACACAGTCCACCGACCAACTCGGGGCCCCCACTGCTGTCCACTCACCCTCATGCTTCAAGCTTCCGTGCCTACGCCCTGAGCTACAAGAAACAAAGAGAGAAGGTCACATCCACAATGGATACGCAAACAGTGCCGCACATGCAGAGGACTCAAACACAGAGACCAGAGCCAGACAAATAAAAAACAAACAAACAAACAAACTGAAGTCCACAAATGCCACAAGGCCATGAATGCATAGCAGCCCCGGCAGGGGTAATGACAGACATACCCTTTGCAGATGAAAAAGGTGACCCTGCTCAGTCTCTTGGTAATACTGCACCAACGCGGTCAAGCCTCTTCTAGCATGTCATCAAGCTGGGTTTAGTCCTCTGGAGAGTTACACAAGTGGGTTGATTCATCTAGAGATTAAAATACAGATCAAACACAGGAGCGTATCCCACCATCCCAAAAAAAAAGTGAGCCAGCAACCTCTGCTAAATATCCCTCTATGAAGTGAATTCCAAGCCCTTAGAATTCCAGAAATCCATAGACTCCAGCCTGCCTAGAGAACCCGGCAACTGACTGAAGGAAAAACAAAGCACTTACCCCCAAAGAGCAGCCCAGGCAGAAGGAGCTCTCTGACGGCATACTTGGGGCTCATATACCTTTTGGTCCCACCCAGCACCCAAACCCAATCACCTGGGAAAGGGGAGGGGCAAAGCACATGAAAGTAGAAAGAGGAGGAGCAGCAGCTGTGGTTTATTTACTTATTTATAAGGCTTAGCTCAACAGCATGCAGAGGGCAGACAAGAGAACTGGGGTGTTTCTAGAAGCAACAATCCCCACGCTTTCGCTGCAGCTTTGAATATTGAAAGGACAACACAACCAAGCAAGTAACTGAAGCTTTTTCAGCTCGAATTAGCTCAAACTTTTATTTACGCAGAAAGAAAAATCTAGGAGCAGAACAGATTATACGCCAACAAAATCAATTCCGTTCCACTCGCAGCAAAAATCACTTACTTCAGCAGGCTATCTGAGAACCAAAAGGCTATGCTGATGGGTCAAAACACACTACAGGACACTGGGGCCGGGCCCTCCGCTGCACCCACTTAAAACCCATCCCTACACTCACCAAGGTGCAACCCCAACCCGAACACAGACGCAGCATTTCAGCCTCAACACAGTTTCCAGAACTGCTGGAAAGCAGGCTTCATCCTCAGCGAGGCGTGCTCAGGCTGCACAGGAGGGGGCTTCGGGCACCTCTTTGCCTACCAAAGAAGACCGCCATCAGCGCCTGCTTTGTTCCGATCCTAAAGGCTAACATCACAGCCCACGTTGCCTGGGACACCTGATAAACAGAAGAGAAAGCAGCCATACCGTTTTCAAGCCGTCCCTGCACGTGTCGCTCCTCGATGATCTGCAACCTCTTCTCAAATCCTCAACCGCTTCTGTGGAGAGCCTGCCATGGCACCTGCAAAGCAAGACCCTTCGCAGTCACCTCGTGCTACTTGGCAGTTCTGCTCCAATCCAGCTCACAAACAGCCCGCCCTTCCCGTGCTGCTCTTCAGAGTGCAGCTTGGCCCCACTCAGCCTGTGCGACACACCTGTGAAACAAAAAGAAAAGCATAGGCTGAAGCAGCATCCAAAGCCACAGCACAGCTGGGACAGTTACTCTCATCTGCTCCCTAACCTCTGCTCCCTCACCTGCCCTCGAGGCAGATGCTTCCATCTGCTCTCTTAGGCCAGCTACAACACCCCTGAAATATAAACAGGATTTTTACTGTACTTTGTGCAGTTAAGTAACTGCAGTGACAACTGCACCCCTAAAGTACCTGCTACATCTGTTCATCGCTCACCTTGCCAAAAGCAGCTCCGGTCAAGTCCCGCGTTGTACACTGTGTTTCAGCTTTAACAAATGAAAACGGTCACAAGATAATCATTCAGCTGCCAGCATTAGCACCCATCCCTCAACAACACAAAGGGACCCCGTTTACAATATTATCATTTCAAAACAGCAGCCCCCTTGCCTCAGCACACCTCAGAAGTAGCCCAAGCCAGTCACCGAGCTGCCTACGGAGCGCTGAACAGTTCCGGAAGGAGCTCTTTCCTGCGACAGGTTCCTCCAAAGGTTTACACTCTACTGGGGACAGGAGAGAAATAAAAATAAAAGTTTCAAAAACCCCTTATCTGTAAGCTTTCAAGATTCGACAGACCTCCTCCTCAAGCACACCGTTCAAGCACTATGCGAGCAGCTGCTCACAAGCAGCTCAACTCTCCCCCCCACACACACATCTGACAAACACCACAGAGATGACTGTGCCTGCTGCCCTTCAGTACGTGCGCAGAGGCAGACCAGATGTCTTCGCCAACACAGTCCGGACAATGTATTAGCACACCCATGCACTACCACGTTAGCTGTCATCACTAACTGCCAGGCAGGACAGCTCCAGACCAAACACATACACACACAGGCACGCCACAAACACTACAAACAAAACACACAACACAAGGCGCAAGAAAAAGTGACCCCCGGAGGGAAGCCCTACGGCAACAGCAAGTCACAACAGGTGCTCTGCACCAGACCCAAGGAGAGACGCAAATGTCACGACACGCAACTGGAAGACACTGCCAGAACTGGGGTGATGGAGGCCTAAAAAGCCTGCCTTCAAGACAAGAGACCAGAAGGATGGGGACTGAAAACCCCATATGATTCAAAGATTGAAGCCGAAATTCCTTTAAGCGGTATATTCTTTATTGCAGCGCTGGATGCACGGGGGATCTCTCCACCTATGGTGCATACCCAAAGCAGAAAGCAGTCTTGAATTTATACGATCAATCAATATTCTACCGGCGCCTATACATATTCATTACCTACCCCCGCCTTCCCTCGCTTCTCATGCTAATTAGCCTTTTGGCACCTTGCGCCTGCGTAGAACCTCCCAAGAATTGTGGGCAGGGGCCTTTGGGACATGGGCAGGGGTCTTTGGGAGGAAGACCCCGAGTCTTCCTCACAGTGTACTTTTCACCTTTGGTCAGGAATCCGCTGAGTTGGCATGTTTCTTAATCGCAAGAGCTGGCTGTTGCTAATTCTTCCCTTTGTTGTGTCTTTATAATGAATTCCAACGTCCAGTTTTGAGATTTATAGTCCTTACATTTGTTTCTCTGTCCGTCTGCCGCTTCCTTATCGTGAGTTCCGGTGTCTTGTTTCGAGATATACAGTCCTTGTCAGGGGACTGTCCTTGCCTCCCCAATACCTCCTTAATCACATAAGACGACGCTTAGGAAATCAATTTCCAAGCAAGAGCTCCTGATGCGGCCCAGATGACTTCCGCAAGAGTGAGGATGGAAACAGACGCCATCTCAAACCGAATATGATGCACGAGACCTGAAACAGACCTGCATTTCAAGCAGCGACTGCAAGACAAGAAGTGCTCGGATCAGAGCCACGATGACTAAACAAGCAGTGAGGCCCTTCAGCACCGCTACCAAGTCCCCTGTCTGGTCAGTCCAGTGTAAAAAGCTAGAAGGATATCAAGACCCGAGAAGCACAGAACAGACGCTGCAGAAGCAACACTACAGGACAGACGAACAGAAGGAAACTGTCCTGCCTGGCGCACGCACTCACGCTACAAAATAATCCCGCCTCTTCTATTAGCCTGGCGACCCAGCCACAAGCAGCCTGAACGTGACCCAGCCTGAACCACCCTCTCCGTGGCACCAAGTCTAGTCAGCCAGCAGGCACCATGCTCCTCTGGCTCCCAGCTCCCATTAGCCACCCCAGATATGCAAATACCAGGTGCCCCCCAACTTAGCTCTCAGGTTGCTGCATGGTAAATTCCCTCCGCCTCAAGAAATACACAGGCACTGGTCGTCATCTTAGGCAATTGCCAGGCTCATCATCAGCTGCAAAAACAGAGTACCAGCATTCACTAGCATGCCGGTCATGATGCCCAACCTTCTCCACAACGCTGACTACTGCTGATGCAACATACAACTATGCTCACCTGTTCCTCTCCAAATCCAAGCTCCAACAGTGCAACCAGTATAATCCACACCACCTGGGAAAACAAAGGGATTAAATGATCGTTGCGTTCACAACACATCACCCAATGGTGGTTTTTTTTTGTTGTTGTTGTTTTTGTTATTGTTGTTTTTTGTGTGTGTGTTTCCTGTATTTATTTATTTTTTAGTCTGCTTTAGCTCAACGGCATGCAGAGTGCAGACAAGAAAACCGGGGTGTTTCTTGAAGCAACAATCCCCACGCTTTTGCTGTAGCTTTGAATATTAAAAGGACAATACGACCCAGCAAGTAACTGGAACTTTCTTACCTGGAATTAGCTCAAACTTTTCTTCACATTGAAAGAAAAATCTAGGAGCAGAACAGATTATACACCAACAAAATTGAGTCCATTTCATCCCCAGAAAAAAAATCACATACTCTCATCCCCTCCTGTACCTCAGCCGCTTGCCTACCCCACGTGGCACACGCTTCCATCTGTTCTCTTTACCCACTTATAGCACCTCTAAAAGGCAAACTGGAATTTTACTCTATTGGCTGTAGGAAAATAACTGCAGTGACAACCGCGCCCCAAACTGAGCCAGCAACCTCTGCTAAATATCCCTCTATGAAGTGAATTCCAAGCCCTTAGAATTCCAGAAATCCATAGACTCCAGCCTGCCTAGAGAACCCGGCAACTGACTGAAGGAAAAACAAAGCACTTACCCCCAAAGAGCAGCCCAGGCAGAAGGAGCTCTCTGATGGCATGCCTGGGGCTCATATAGCATTTAGCCCCGCCCAGCACCCAAACCCAATCACCTGGGAAAGGGGAGGGGCAAAGCACATGAAGGTAGGAAGAGAGCAAAAGAAGCAGCTGTGTTTTGTTTTGTTTTGTTTTTTCCTTTGTTTTTTAAAATCTGTTTCATCTCAAAAACATTCAGAGAGCAGACAAGAGACCTGTGGTGTTTCTAGAAGCAAAAATCCCCTTTTGCTTTTGCTGCAGCTTTTAATGTTGAACTGATAACGGCACCAAGCAAGTAACTGAAACTTCTTCAACTGGAATTAGTTTAAACACGCTCACCATCATCTGCAAACACGGAGAACCAGCATTCACTAGCCCTAACCCTAACCCCAACCCGCACCCTAAACTCTAACCCTAGCCCCAGCCCTATTCCCTAACCCCAACCCTAGTTCCCGAGAACTTCATTTCCAGGCATGCTCTGGGCGCTCAACATGGCCCCCCGGAGGTCCGGAGTCCCAGAACTACATTTCCCGGCATGCTCTGGGCAGTCAACACGGCCTACCGGAAGCCTGGTGCCGGAAAACTACACCTACCAGAATTCCCTGGACAGCCAGCACGGCCAATCAGAGGCCGAGTTTTCGAGAACTACATTTAACAGCACTCACTGTAACCCTAGCCCTTCCCGCCCTTACACAAAAAAGCCTCAAGCCCTATCCCTAAACATCCTCGAAACCCCTACAGACCTAACCCAAACTATTTACCACACTAAACCCCTGAAGTCCTATGCCTAAAACCCCTAACCCAATAAATTAAGACGCTCAAATCCCAAACCCGCAAAATTGAGATGCTCAAATCGCAAACCCAAAAAAATAGGACGCTCAAATCCCAAACCCCCTTCCAAAAAAGAAAAAGAAAAATCAAGAAAAACAAACAAACAAACAAAACAAAAACAACAAAAGGGGTAGATCTGGTGGCATCTGCCCTGTAACCCTGCAAAAATCACGAGGGACCTAGAACAACAAAGCAAACGCACAAAATAACATTGACATCCTATCCATAAATGTGCTATAACAATTAATCACCTCCAAAGAGCTTCAAGCAATAAATGCACATACTACTAGATCGGTTTCCTCTAAAAGATCGTACCAGACCCTGACCCACCAACAGAACCCTGCATGTAGCTAACAGAAGCATCAACAAAGCACTGCCCCCAAAGAGCAGCCCAGGCAGAAGGAGCTCTCTGATGCCGTGCCTGGGGCTCCTATACCATTTGGCCCCGCCCAGCACCCAAACCCAATCACCTGGGAAAGGGGAGGGGGCAAACCACAAGAAAGAGAGCAGGAGCAGCAGCAGCTGTGTTCTTTTATTTATTTATTTATTTGGTTTTTTTTGTGCCTATCCCTAGTTTACAGCATGCAGAGTGCAGACAAAAGAACTGGGGTGTTTCTAGAAGCAAAATTTACCGTATTTATGCCTCAGCTTTGAACATAGAAAGGACAATACAACCAAGAAAGTAAATGAAAAATTTTTCCACGGGAATTAGCTCAAACTTTAGTGTTAGGTCAGAGGTTGGACTCAATGATCTTGAGGTCTCTTCCAACCTAGAAGATCTGTGACTCTGTGTGATTTACATATGAAGAAAAACCTAGGAGCGTAGGAAATTGCACATCAAAAAAAACAACGACGTAATAAGCAACGCGCATGCACGGCCCCACGGCCGCCTGCAGTACTCGTTTTCCACCAGCAGGAGGCGGCAGAGGGCGCCCCCGGGCCCCACCGCGCATGCGCCCCCCTCGGCCGCCTGCAGTACTCGTTCTCCACCAGCAGGTGGCGGTAGAGGGCACCCGCGGGCGTCACCGCGCATGCGCGGCCCCCGGCCGCCTGCAGTACCTGAATAACACCAGCAGGTGGCGGCAGAGGGCGCCACCGGACCCCACCGCGCATGCGTGTACGCCGGCCACCTGCAGTACTCGTTCTCCACCAGCAGGTGGCGGCAGAGGGCGCCCGCCGGCGTCACTACGCATGCGCGCCCCCCGGCCGCCTGCAATACCCGATTAAAACCAGCAGGAGGCGGCAGAGGCCGCCCGCGGGCGTCACCGCGCATGTGCGCCCCCCGGCCGCCTGCAGTACCCGATTAAAACCAGCAGGTGGCGGCAGAGGGCGCCCGCGGGCGTCACCGCGCATGCGCGCCCCCCGGCCGCCTGCAGTACCCCTATCCCATCAGCAGGTGGCGGCAGAGGGCGCCCGCGGGCGTCACCGCGCATGCGCGGCCCCCGGCCGCCTGCAGTACCCGAATAACACCAGAAGGTGGCGGCAGAGGGCGCCACCGGATTCCACCGCGCATGCGTGCACGCCGGCCGCCTGCAGTACCCGAATAACAGCAGCAGGTGGCGGCAGAGGGCGCCCGCCGGCGTCACGGCGCATGCGCGGCCCCCGGGCGCCTGCAGTACCCGAATAACAGCAGCAGGTGGCGGCAGAGGGCGCCCGCGGGCGTCACCGCGCTATGCGCGCCCCCCGGCCGCCTGCAGTACTCGTTTTCCACCAGCAGATGGCGGCAGAGGGTGTCCGCGGGCGTCATGGCGCATTCGTGGCGCCCGGCAGCCTGCAGTACTCGAATATCACCAGCAGGTGGCGGTAGAGGGCGCACGCGGGCGTCACCGCGCATGCGCGCCTCCCGGCTGCCTGCAGTACCCCTTTACCACCAGCAGGTGGCGGCAGAGGGCGCCACCGGACCCCACCGCGCATGCGCGCCCCTCGGCCGCCTGCAGTACTCGCTTCCCACCAGCAGGTGGCGGCAGAGGGCGCCCGCGGGAGTCACCGCGCTATGCGCGCCCCTCGGCCGCCTGCAGTACCCGAATGACACCAGCAGGTGGCGGCAGAGGGCACCCGCGGGAGTCACCGCGCTATGCGCGCCCCTCGGCCGCCTGCAGTACCCGAATAACAGCAGCAGGTGGCGGCAGAGGGCGCCCGCAGGCGTCACCGCGCATGCGCGCCCCCCGGCCGCCTGCAGTACCCCTTTCCCACCAGCAGGTGGCGGCAGAGGGCGCCCGCGGGAGGCCTTGTCGGGCGGATCACAGCTCGCCTACTGTGCCATTCGGAGCTTGTGGCTGTATTTTTTCCAACGTATTTGCTACCCACACCCCGCGGGGCAGCTTGTCTTACAAAGAATTCTCTCTGTTAATATTCTCTTTAAGGCGGGCACGAAGCATCCACTGCTCTTCTAAGCAAGCAACCTTCCTTCTGTGCTCCCTTCGGGATGCAGGACTACGTGCACTGAGATTTATTCCACTCATTTTTTCTTCGCCTTTTCATTGGCACAGTCTCCAAGGACGCCTGGCTTTCTTCTCACAGACTCGCGTCCGTTTCAGCGTAAGGCATCTTTTCCCTCCGCCGCTCTAATCCAAATTCAAATTATCCAGATAAAACAATAGTGAGGTAAGAGAGAACTGTCTGAGTTAAAGTCACCATCTTTCTGCAACTAATTTAGCAGACAGCTGTACCACATCAGAGGAGGAGGTTTAGATGCTAACCAGGCCACAGGCCCTGCTCAGGCACATCACGGTCAAGTGAGTGCCCCCGGAATCACTAAAGAAACTTAAGTAAGAATCTACTAGAAGAAAGCTGTCTCCTCTTACCACCACCTATTTAAGAGATAGTGTAGTACAGGCAGTTCTACACGCATAAAACCACATACACACAGTATACCTGACCCAAGTAAATTCCCTCTTAGAAGTCCACCATTAAGCAAAAGAGGCGTATTGTGGTGACATACAGCTGCCGTGTAATGATCCTGAAGGGATGAATCGCCCTATGTATTCCAAGGTACTACTGTGGTTTGTTTTTTTTTGTTGTTTTTTTTTGTTTGTTTGTTTTTTTCCCCCCCCAAGTACGTTCAACGGTACAGATAAGTACGTTCCCGATAAGAAAAAGAGTTCAGAATTGTTTATAACGAGTTCGTTCCACGTGTCACTTTCTCACTTAACGTAGTAATAAAGATACGCTGCTGCTTTTGGATTTAATTTCCTTCTTGAATCTCACTGGTGTAATTCCAATGGTCAAACAACCTCTTCCAGAAAGACCAGCCCCCTGCTTCACAGGAGAAGGAAAAGATGTCTCACACACGCTGGCTAGTACTAAAAAGAGTAAGAGGAAGAGAAGTTCAGGCCATCAACGTAAGTATGTTTCCCTGCCTCTTCTGCTGGCTGGTCAAGTGGAATCCTCAGGACAGCCCCAGTACCTTGTGAAGAGCTTGTTAACGCCAGCACAACTTCAACTTGTCTTTTAAAAGAAAGCTGTTAAAGGAGCAGGAGACTGTTTTTAAATGAGAACAACCGAAAATAAAATTATCTGAAGAGCCACTTACTACTGGCACATTACCGTTTAAAAGGAAAATATTAATTACGTGCAGGTGCTCCAGTCTTCGTTGCATTTTCTGTGATTCACAACATTACCTTTGAACAAAAGAGTAAGAGGAACGGAAGGGAGGATATTAACTCGGGTAACCAAGGATTTGGCAAGCTGGAACTTGGTGTCTTTAACACTTTAGCCTTGGAGCAAAAATGTACACCCTGTACAGGCTGAGCTGACTGATAAGGCAGGTGCTCCAGGGTACGTGCTACCGGGAGGTAAGTAACAAACACATTCCGCAGCTATTACCAGAAGTGGGGTTTCAGGATATGCAGACTGGTTTCACAAAAAATATTAGCGGTCTGTTGGTGACAGACAATTCGAGGAATTCAGCGCTGCCCATTACAGACTCCTCAGATCAGCACTTAATGAGAATTAATAAAACGGTTTATTTATATATATATATATATATACACACACACACACACACACACACACATATACACACACACACCCCCCTATGTTCAAAAAAATGTATACAGTTAAAATATCAAATTAGTGATCCGGTAACAACACTGTTCAAAACCAGTCTCTTTTGTATGAACATTAAAATAAATGCACACTTTTAAAAGCATTTCTTTTTAGTGCTTCCAAAGCACAGCGTGTGCCAAGGCAAGGCCACCTGAAGAATCTCCGTCCTGCTCACGGGATGAAAGAGAACTGAAGTCAGGGACCTGGGAAGCCTCAGGTGCGCTTTCATAATGTCTGCAGATAAAAACAGAAGAGAGTCTGAGGTAGATTGTTTAGTAACCACCAAGTGGTAACAGTCACAGGGCTGTCTTTAGCTTTCATTAACACAACAGCAGTTTCTTTACTCTCGATCTACGCTGAATCTCAAGTTTAAAGGCATGGCTAGCAGTTCTCGGGAACAAGACCCTCGTCTCTGTGCTGGCAACATGCAATATTACCAGTGCAGGTGTTTCTGGGAGTTTTTTTTTTTGTTTGTTTGTTTGTTTTTTTATTGGGGGGGGGGGACACGACACACAACAGATGGGATCTCTCCACAATGCAGACACTGTGTGCATTTGACAGTGCCCCATTTTAGTGCGATCCACTGCCTATTGCACGTAAAACGGCTAATGACAGTATTCAAGCGAGTAAATTCTCACCACCTGCAGGAGGGGCAGCAATGGTTATTTTTTTCAGCCTGTTGAGCAAAGAGCACCCTCCACAGGAAAAAAGCCACACCTTTCATAGCACGTCCTTAAGGTTACAGCCCAGCTTCTGCCGATAGAGGTTCGTAAAGTTAAAGCTCTGCTGCTTCTTCTCAGGCTCTGACAGTAAGATCACTTGACCGCCAGGATGGCGAGGGCAACAGCTACGTCCTCTTCCACTCTTCTGCGGCACAGCAAACTCATTCCCGGTCCGTATTCCTCTGGCTGGTACACTATTATCTACCGTTCACCTGATTAACTCTGTTGGGTAGGCTGTTGAACTCTAGCTCCTCTAGCGTTCTCTCTAAGTGCTGTATTAAGACACGATTTTTAAACCTAGGGAAGTAATTTCATTTCTTCTTCCAAAAACAGCAGTTAAATAACTCAGTATTATTTTGCCACGACAAACAGTATTAGCAGAGGCTCTCTGTTTCCAGCATGGAAGAGCTTCCCTCATTTCTGACATCAGAATGGCAAATTTAATTTGATACAGCCATCTTTCCCCAACCCACGCAAATTCTGGGTCTTTCTTCCATAACCACCCATATCTTTCTATTTCACACTTCAGCTCTAGGTAACGACCATTTACTTCAGAAAATACAACGGCAGTTTGACCGCTGAAACTGTAATAATTTCAGTATGTCAAAACAAAACACTTGTTTTGGAAAAGATTGAGATTTGCTATCATGAACAACGTTAGCGTTTAACTCTGAATCATTCGTATCTATACAAACCTTGCTCCTTCCCTTATAGCAAATTCAATGAAATACTTCTGAGTTTCCATCCGTCCTTGTACGTACCTCCTCAAGAAGAGAGAAGATTTTTTTCACGATCTTAAAGAAGAGATCCAAACAGATATTAGAAACAGATCTTGTAAATGCATTTTCAGTAAATCTCAACAGCCAAAGGAAAAACAACACAGCCTAGAGTTTCCCATTTCTGCATACAGTAATGCACATAAGAAAAAAAAGCCAGCATACCAATAATTTGAAGTGATATCGATTAGCTGATATTCAAATGTAACGCTGAATTTTGTTCTCTTAAAAGAGCAGTATCTAGAAACACCTGCCCTTGGAAAATGCAGACTAGGTTTAATCAGCAGAGAAGCCTTGTATCTCCACGAACACGCTGCCATGATCAGCAGTTAATAGAAACAAAGGGATACCAAGCCATGTTTCAACCTAGAGCTGTCATTTTTGAAAGCAGAGGTTTAAGATAACTACTCTTTACAAGATGACCGATCTATGTGGAGCATGAGCACGATTGTCTCGTATAAAGTTTAACAAAAAAAAAAAAAAAGTAGCGCAAAAGAATGAACCGGACACCTTAGATGTGAAACAACAGTATTTTTTCATTGGTTTCTGTGTTTTCTTCTCTGAACCAACTATGAAAACACGAATGGTGCTGTGATTAAGCCTGCTTAAGAGTGCTGCAGTAAGGACGGTGAGGATATAAAGTTGGACTGTGAATACATGTACTTACTTTCTTGTTCTTCCACTACTTGTACACGAGTAATCAAAAATCATTCCAAATCTGAGGTTTTATTTTCAAAATAGATCCTCATTTCAAGAAAAAGTCTTCTGTACCCCTAGCCTATTTTTAATACACTAATAAAGAACTTACTTCTTCCACGTTTGCGAACCTCTTTCACCACTCTGATTTTAATACCAGCATCGCTTCCCTCCAACATTGTAGGTGTTATTTTAAATCAATTTGGCACAGATTCAGAAGTAGACTCCATCACTCGTTTTTGGTCATCTCCAGCCACGCTGTAATTTAGAGGCCCTCGAACAAGTGCATTGGTACCAGGCTTATGATCCAAGCCATCTTTGCATCATTTAAGCAATTGAACTCATCATGTAGAGAGTCTAAGTCACCAGGTGACATTTCATCCTCTCCCTTAACAGCTGGAACCGAAGAAGCCATTTGCACAGACAAGCCATCAATTTGCTTTTCCAGCAACTGACAGTTTTCTGCTTTCTTCTCTCCATTACCATCTTGGACAGTACTGATACCAGTGTCTGAAAATTAAGAAGGAGCTTAGTAGTGCATATAACTGCAGGATCAAAAAACACAGAAGGACATTATTCTGCATCCCTTCTTGTTGAAAGTACTGTGTAGAGAGTTACTCAGCACTGTCAGATCACTTCAGTAGTTTTATTCACCCTTTGACGCAACCACAGGAATACCTCCTTTTGGGCTGCTACCGTCTCATATGACTGTCGTTAAGTTATTTGCTGTATTCCCATTTCAGTGACTAAAGTAAACTAAAGTTTCCCCTCCTTCCCCCAGTTCCAGCAAATTTTTCTTTCGACTCTGCTGCAACAGGTGGGTAAATTACTATTTGTGAGAAATTTTAATTTTTTATTTATTTTTTTTTTTACACACTTTCCTTCCCCACTTCTCCCTTCCCCACTACAGAATACACAAATGAGAATTAAAAGCTGAAATGAAATCCTTGCTACCGCCAAACCATCGTGGTGAAAGGTTTCAGCACTTTTTAGAAACAGTTCAAAATTATTGCTCATTCAGGACTTCATTACCTATAGCAACAGCCTGTTTGTCTAAGCCGACCAAAGAAATTCAGTCCCAATTAACTCTAAAACTTACGTGTCCTTTTGAATTAACACAGAAAGCACGGAGACCTTTTTTTTTTTTTTCTGCACACTATGTCCATTTATGACCACGCAAGTTCCTGTACTACAACAACTCCAACATACCTTTATTTGTTGGCATGCCTTTGAGGTTCAGATATGGTGACGGAGATCCAGCAGCACAGGGTGGCCCTTTCCCACCAACATGGTTTGTCACAACAGTGATTGTGGCCGTCGCAATAGCGGCGACATGCTACGCCTTCTCTCTTTAGTGATGCTGGAGTATTGGGCTCTCCAGGACGCTTGATCTTATTCTGAGGCCCAGCAACAAATTTATCTGCTTCATCTATCATCATACCCTGAAAAGACTTTTTTTTTTTTTTTAATATAAGTAAAATACAATTGCTTCGTCAATTCACTACCAGAGTATTTGCCTCCGTGTTACAATTCAGTTACTTTTCAAATAATGATACAGCAGATAGCAAGACTTCTCCTACCTTCTCATCCTGTTTGAACAGACTGCCAAGTGTATGAAGAAGCCTTTTTGGTTGATCTGGATCAATCTCCCGAAGGGGTGAAGGCATCATTTTCAACTACTCCTGATGATTTCCCCTTTGAGCAACAGGAACGCCGTGAAGGCAGTCTGCAGCAGAACAAGGTATCTAAATTTAGTCTACCTTAAGACTAAGGAAATACAAGCCTCGCATGCTTCCATTTCCAGTGTTAGCATTTAAGAACTAGAAATCACTATTTCCTCCCTCTACAAGACAAAGGAAAAGCAAAAGGCAAATAAAGCCCCTCTTTCCTTTCACCATCACTATAAGAACATCTACTGCATCCTGTTGCACAGGAAAGCTCACCCATGAAACTTAATTTTCAAATTCCAAGCACGCACAACATGTTTTGTGACAGAAGGCAGAAATTTCATTCTTTTCCTTCAGAATCTAGGGAAGGACGACTGACCCAAGAAACGATGCAAAGTCTACTTCCTCTCCCACACCGAGGACAGAAACACTACTTAGGTGAATTAAATAGCTGTACCAGAATATTAATAAATAATTGTGTCCATTTACCTTCATCCTGCCCCACGATATCCCTGTGTGTTTTCAGAAGATTGGTTCTCATTCCGGTTAGCTGATCTAGAAGACTGTGACAAGACATATCATATGCATTTCTGAATGCCCGTGGCTTCAAATCCTAGTTTTATAATAAAACAAGTAACTTTCAGTTAACCCGCGAGTTCTCACGCACAAAGAAATTGCTCTGTGGGCTGTACTACCGTTAACTACTAAAAAAAAAAAAAAAAAAAAAAATTCCAAAACAACTTCAGACATTCTGAACGTATTCTGAAACAACTTTCTTTCCATCTCTCTGGAAAGAGCTTTCCTCCTATCTGTGACAAAGGAAAAAAAAAAAAAAAAAGTTGTGATCGCGGGAGTCGTTACACAAAGCCACACTCTGTGAATTCACTACTACAGTTAAGATCATTTTTAGTCAAAAAATACCTCGGCAGCAATGCTATCACTGCAAACATAGCGTTGCCAAAAAAAAAAAAAAAGAAATTCAACTCAAGATATAGGAGAGGGCGAGCTAAAAGCACAAATAACATGACCGATGGAGGCTGCAACAACCACCTGGTAGATGGTTGTCCACAGCCCTCGGATTGCATGGTCGTCTTTCCTGACAAACGAATACTGGAAGAACAGAAAAGATACACCGTGTGTCCGCAAAAGCCTTCGGGGAGACTACTGAAAGGAAAACCAAACCAAAAAACTAGGAACAGCAAGTGGCGTATACGTCAGTTTTGTTAACAGAGCACCACTAATGTACCAGGAATTTCCACATTCTTCGCCCCTCCTCTACCTTGAAAATGTCACCCAATTCTGTCAGTGTCTTCACCATCAGCATTTATTTATTTATCTCGTTTTTCACGTGGACATCCAAGGAAAACATTTCGAGTCCCTGTCATCGAGGAAGAAGAGGAGAGGGGGGGGGGGAAAAAAAAAAAAAAAAAAAAAAAAGAGAGACGAGGGGGGAAGAAGCACTGCCATTCCCTTTCCTCGGTAATGCGAGCAAAAAGCTCAGGCGCTCAGCAACAACGTGCTTTGAAAGATAAAACACAGAAGAAACTGCACATTATTTAGTCTCAGCTATAGAGTCACGTGTATTTGTACCTGCTCATTTATTCATCTGCCAGTGTATTTTAGTACAAACGCTACAGAACATAGAAACCGCAAGGTTACTACCACCTTTTGTGACCGACGCGATCTTTGGCAGGAACAGCTATCGAGAAAGAACCAACAAAATCCCCTTCGTCGACAGCCATCTGAACCTTTATCGTCTAACAGCAGTCCTACAAACATCCCCTGGGATGCTCAACTCCTGAAACTTTCTGTTCAACTTGAGGCAGAACAAGCCCTTACCCTGGGCACCTTCACCCAGCTCTCCACTGCTAGCAGAGTAGCACCCTGATACTGTCCAGGACGCGCTGCAGCAGCCTACTCGCTTACGCGTATTTACTGCAGCCTGGTTCGAGACGCGCACAGAGGGACCCACGAAAAATCCACCCTTTCCTTCAGAGAAGTAAATACATACATACATACGGACGACACGGTAAGGAAGAAAAGCTGAACACACAGCATGCGGTCCTTTACCGTGGGGCAGATCCAGCATCAGCACAAGGAGCTTTGGGGCACGTGAGCGATCATCTACACCGGCCATCGCGACAAGCCAAACTCACGCACACAAGCCTCGACCTAAAAAAAAAAAAAAAAAAAAAAAAAAAACACAGAACACATTAAGTTCCTTTATAGCTTATGGAAGTAACAACCAGCATCTTAGATGCAGTTGGATAGTTGGACTGCATCAGCTTAGGGACTGCCTCCTTCAAAACGCACAGGGGGGTGGGGAAACCAGTCTTGGAAACCTGTTGCCTAACAGGAAGGAGACTGTTGTTTTCTCCTCCATAGGTGACGTTCTTCCAAGCATCGTCCTGCTCCTGGATTTTACCAGCCACGACGGGATGGTCCTACCAGCGTGAGTCGGGAACGCTTCCCACGGGGTTTCTGTGACACTGAAGTAAGTTTTCTGCAGGTACAAGTAACGCAGCACGAGACGGCAAGGAAGCTAAGGCACCGTCTGCAGCACAGCACGTGTGCGATATTGGGCCTGAGGGGACCAGTCAAAGCCTGCAGTAATCGCTGAACAGGTGGGCAAGCAGGGAGCCCTACGGGAAACAAAGCTCACGTTCTGCAAAGCTCTTTTCCCGTCAAGAAGACGGCCTTTTCTATTCAGCGCATCTACTGAACTTTAGGCTACTTCCCATTCGCTTTGGCAAGTTAGCCTTTGCGTAAGCCAAGAGGTTTTAAACCGCCAAGCACCACTGATGGTTCTTGTTCTCCAACAACAGGGAATTTCAGTCAGGGCACTCGTTAACAGGAAAGTCTGGCTCTGTTTCACACAAATCACGTACCTAAACCACGGAGACAGGAGTCTGCAGGAAGAACTCTTTAAAAGGTGAACTTAAAGAGAAGGATACTACTCATTTTTCCAGAACTTCTGCAAGGACTGCGGCAAAAAAAAGGCTGAACCAGGGACGTCTCTATCATCCCCTCTAGAATTCAGCAACTCCATACAGTTACGGGTCAAATACCACAGCTGCAGCGCAAGACAAACAAAGACCTCGAAGGTCACGTTTCTGCCTGCGTACCGAGTTCCGCTGGGAAGACCCCCCACCTCTGGAAAGACCCCCAGCCGCTCAACTCCCAAGCAACGTTGCCACAGCCAGTGCTTACGCAGAGTTTTGCTCTCTCTCGCTGCTCAGTACAGGCCCAAGGCCTCCTTTATTGCACACAGTTCAAGCAAAACTCTTGGGACATAACCAATAGACAGACAGACAGACAGAAATTGCCTCTCACGTCTGTCCTCACTGACCGCAACCAGCGTCCTGGAAAGCCCCGCAAGCACCAGTCTATTCCTAGGACAACTCCGAAAGCTGAGGCGGGACAAAGTTTAGCCTCTCGTACCAAAGACTGAGCAACAGACAGAGCCTGACAGGCCAATTCATTCTAGGTCTAAGAGGCTACTACGACTCGGCAGGCACTACGTGCCTTCCTTCCCTTTGCGCTTCCCAGCGCCGAGCAGCTCGCGCTTCCGCAAATTCAATGAAGCCTTTGAGCCGGGGCTGCAGGAAGCTTACGAGCACGCCTTGATTCCACCCCGAGGTCGCTGCGACTTACCTGGACAGTCGGGACGGACGGGCTGCTCTCTCTCCTGAGAACCCTGCGACCGCAGCACGCCAGCTGCGGCTTTCCTCGCTTTACCCGGTGCGCCACCTTCGCTCGGCAACAAACCCCGCAGGGGTCCTAGCGGCGGGGAGCTGCTTCTGCCCCGGTGAACCGCAGCACAAGGAGAGAGCCGGCTGTCAGGACGCAGGGAGAGGAAAGCCTCCGAGGCGCGGCGCGGCGCAGCCCAACGATCAAGCGCAGCGAGGACCCGTGCCCGGCCTCAACACCCCCCGCCCCTCCCGGCCCGACGGTCCGAGGAGGCACCCCCGGAGGCTCTCGCTCGCCTCACCGCCGGCAACCGCGCTCGCCGCCAGCGGCAACCTGCGCCCCCCGGCGCGCACGGCCCGGCCCCGGCCCCGGCCCGGCCGCGCAGCCCGGAGCCCACGTGGCCGCCCGGCAGCGCAGAACTACAGCTCCCAGCATGCCTCGGGACGGAGCAGTCCAGCCAACCCAGAGGGGCGTCGGCCACACGCACGCAACGGCACCTCCTCCTGCTGCCCTCTCTGCCCCCCCCCGCCGCCACAGCCGCCCCCCTCTCCCCTGTCCCCTCTCCCCCAGCCCCCCGAAGCCGCCCCAGCTCCTCTCGTGCTCCGAGCATCTCCAGCATTTCAGGAACTGGAACCCTGGAACCGCTGACGTCTGGCACGTGTCAGAAACGTGGCAGGAGACGTACTCTGCTGTCGCAAGGCACTTGCAAAGCCGGCCCGACAGCTGAAGCAGACTCACACAGTCCACCGACCAACTCGGGGCCCCCACTGCTGTCCACTCACCCTCATGCTTCAAGCTTCCGTGCCTACGCCCTGAGCTACAAGAAACAAAGAGAGAAGGTCACATCCACAATGGATACGCAAACAGTGCCGCACATGCAGAGGACTCAAACACAGAGACCAGAGCCAGACAAATAAAAAACAAACAAACAAACAAACAAACTGAAGTCCACAAATGCCACAAGGCCATGAATGCATAGCAGCCCCGGCAGGGGTAATGACAGACATACCCTTTGCAGATGAAAAAGGTGACCCTGCTCAGTCTCTTGGTAATACTGCACCAACGCGGTCAAGCCTCTTCTAGCATGTCATCAAGCTGGGTTTAGTCCTCTGGAGAGTTACACAAGTGGGTTGATTCATCTAGAGATTAAAATACAGATCAAACACAGGAGCGTATCCCACCATCCCAAAAAAAAAGTGAGCCAGCAACCTCTGCTAAATATCCCTCTATGAAGTGAATTCCAAGCCCTTAGAATTCCAGAAATCCATAGACTCCAGCCTGCCTAGAGAACCCGGCAACTGACTGAAGGAAAAACAAAGCACTTACCCCCAAAGAGCAGCCCAGGCAGAAGGAGCTCTCTGACGGCATACTTGGGGCTCATATACCTTTTGGTCCCACCCAGCACCCAAACCCAATCACCTGGGAAAGGGGAGGGGCAAAGCACATGAAAGTAGAAAGAGGAGGAGCAGCAGCTGTGGTTTATTTACTTATTTATAAGGCTTAGCTCAACAGCATGCAGAGGGCAGACAAGAGAACTGGGGTGTTTCTAGAAGCAACAATCCCCACGCTTTCGCTGCAGCTTTGAATATTGAAAGGACAACACAACCAAGCAAGTAACTGAAGCTTTTTCAGCTCGAATTAGCTCAAACTTTTATTTACGCAGAAAGAAAAATCTAGGAGCAGAACAGATTATACGCCAACAAAATCAATTCCGTTCCACTCGCAGCAAAAATCACTTACTTCAGCAGGCTATCTGAGAACCAAAAGGCTATGCTGATGGGTCAAAACACACTACAGGACACTGGGGCCGGGCCCTCCGCTGCACCCACTTAAAACCCATCCCTACACTCACCAAGGTGCAACCCCAACCCGAACACAGACGCAGCATTTCAGCCTCAACACAGTTTCCAGAACTGCTGGAAAGCAGGCTTCATCCTCAGCGAGGCGTGCTCAGGCTGCACAGGAGGGGGCTTCGGGCACCTCTTTGCCTACCAAAGAAGACTGCCATCAGCGCCTGCTTTGTTCCGATCCTAAAGGCTAACATCACAGCCCACGTTGCCTGGGACACCTGATAAACAGAAGAGAAAGCAGCCATACCGTTTTCAAGCCGTCCCTGCACGTGTCGCTCCTCGATGATCTGCAACCTCTTCTCAAATCCTCAACCGCTTCTGTGGAGAGCCTGCCATGGCACCTGCAAAGCAAGACCCTTCACAGTCACCTCGTGCTACTTGGCAGTTCTGCTCCAATCCAGCTCACAAACAGCCCGCCCTTCCCGTGCTGCTCTTCAGAGTGCAGCTTGGCCCCACTCAGCCTGTGGGGCACACCTGTGAAACAAAAAGAAAAGCATAGGCTGAAGCAGCATCCAAAGCCACAGCACAGCTGGGACAGTTACTCTCATCTGCTCCCTTACCTCTGCTCCCTCACCTGCCCTCGAGGCAGATGCTTCCATCTGCTCTCTTAGGCCAGCTACAACACCCCTGAAATATAAACAGGATTTTTACTGTACTTTGTGCAGTTAAGTAACTGCAGTGACAACTGCACCCCTAAAGTACCTGCTACATCTGTTCATCGCTCACCTTGCCAAAAGCAGCTCCGGTCAAGTCCCGCGTTGTACACTGTGTTTCAGCTTTAACAAATGAAAACGGTCACAAGATAATCATTCAGCTGCCAGCATTAGCACCCATCCCTCAACAACACAAAGGGACCCCGTTTACAATATTATCATTTCAAAACAGCAGCCCCCTTGCCTCAGCACACCTCAGAAGTAGACCAAGCCAGTCACCGAGCTGCCTACGGAGCGCTGAACAGTTCCGGAAGGAGCTCTTTCCTGCGACAGGTTCCTCCAAAGGTTTACACTCTACTGGGGACAGGAGAGAAATAAAAATAAAAGTTTCAAAAACCCCTTATCTGTAAGCTTTCAAGATTCGACAGACCTCCTCCTCAAGCACACCGTTCAAGCACTATGCGAGCAGCTGCTCACAAGCAGCTCAACTCTCCCCCCCACACACACATCTGACAAACACCACAGAGATGACTGTGCCTGCTGCCCTTCAGTACGTGCGCAGAGGCAGACCAGATGTCTTCGCCAACACAGTCCGGACAATGTATTAGCACACCCATGCACTGCCACGTTAGCTGTCATCACTAACTGCCAGGCAGGACAGCTCCAGACCAAACACATACACACACAGGCACGCCGCAAACACTACAAACAAAACACACAACACAAGGCGCAAGAAAAAGTGACCCCCGGAGGGAAGCCCTACGGCAACAGCAAGTCACAACAGGTGCTCTGCACCAGACCCAAGGAGAGACGCAAATGTCACGACATGCAACTGGAAGACACTGCCAGAACTGGGGTGATGGAGGCCTAAAAAGCCTGCCTTCAAGACAAGAGACCAGAAGGATGGGGACTGAAAACCCCATATGATTCAAAGATTGAAGCCGAAATTCCTTTAAGCGGTATATTCTTTATTGCAGCGCTGGATGCACGGGGGATCTCTCCACCTATGGTGCATACCCAAAGCAGAAAGCAGTCTTGAATTTATACAATCAATCAATATTCTACCGGCGCCTATACATATTCATTACCTACCCCCGCCTTCCCTCGCTTCTCATGCTAATTAGCCTTTTGGCACCTTGCGCCTGCGTAGAACCTCCCAAGAATTGTGGGCAGGGGCCTTTGGGACATGGGCAGGGGTCTTTGGGAGGAAGACCCCAAGTCTTCCTCACAGTGTACTTTTCACCTTTGGTCAGGAATCCGCTGAGTTGGCATGTTTCTTAATCGCAAGAGCTGGCTGTTGCTAATTCTTCCCTTTGTTGTGTCTTTATAATGAATTCCAACGTCCAGTTTTGAGATTTATAGTCCTTACATTTGTTTCTCTGTCCGTCTGCCGCTTCCTTATCGTGAGTTCCGGTGTCTTGTTTCGAGATATACAGTCCTTGTCAGGGGACTGTCCTTGCCTCCCCAATACCTCCTTAATCACATAAGACGACGCTTAGGAAATCAATTTCCAAGCAAGAGCTCCTGATGCGGCCCAGATGACTTCCGCAAGAGTGAGGATGGAAACAGACGCCATCTCAAACCGAATATGATGCACGAGACCTGAAACAGACCTGCATTTCAAGCAGCGACTGCAAGACAAGAAGTGCTCGGATCAGAGCCACGATGACTAAACAAGCACTGAGGCCCTTCAGCACCGCTACCAAGTCCCCTGTCTGGTCAGTCCAGTGTAAAAAGCTAGAAGGATATCAAGACCTAAGAAGCACAGAACAGACGCTGCAGAAGCAACACTACAGGACAGACGAACAGAAGGAAACTGTCCTGCCTGGCGCACGCACTCACGCTACAAAATAATCCCGCCTCTTCTATTAGCCTGGTGACCCAGCCACAAGCAGCCTGAACGTGACCCAGCCTGAACCACCCTCTCCGTGGCACCAAGTCTAGTCAGCCAGCAGGCACCATGCTCCTCTGGCTCCCAGCTCCCATTAGCCACCCCAGATATGCAAATACCAGGTGCCCCCCAACTTAGCTCTCAGGTTGCTGCATGGTAAATTCCCTCCGCCTCAAGAAATACACAGGCACTGGTCGTCATCTTAGGCAATTGCCAGGCTCATCATCAGCTGCAAAAACAGAGTACCAGCATTCACTAGCATGCCGGTCATGATGCCCAACCTTCTCCACAACGCTGACTACTGCTGATGCAACATACAACTATGCTCACCTGTTCCTCTCCAAATCCAAGCTCCAACAGTGCAACCAGTATCATCCACACCACCTGGGAAAACAAAGGGATTAAATGATCGTTGCGTTCACAACACATCACCCAATGGTGGTTTTTTTTTGTTGTTGTTGTTTTTGTTATTGTTGTTTTTTGTGTGTGTGTTTCCTGTATTTATTTATTTTTTAGTCTGCTTTAGCTCAACGGCATGCAGAGTGCAGACAAGAAAACTGGGGTGTTTCTTGAAGCAACAATCCCCACGCTTTTGCTGTAGCTTTGAATATTAAAAGGACAATACGACCCAGCAAGTAACTGGAACTTTCTTACCTGGAATTAGCTCAAACTTTTCTTCACATTGAAAGAAAAATCTAGGAGCAGAACAGATTATACACCAACAAAATTGAGTCCATTTCATCCCCAGAAAAAAAATCACATACTCTCATCCCCTCCTGTACCTCAGCCGCTTGCCTACCCCACGTGGCACACGCTTCCATCTGTTCTCTTTACCCACTTATAGCACCTCTAAAAGGCAAACTGGAATTTTACTCTATTGGCTGTAGGAAAATAACTGCAGTGACAACCGCGCCCCAAACTGAGCCAGCAGCCCCTACTAAACATCCCTCTACTAAGTGAATTCCAAGCACTTAAAATCCAGAAATCCATAGACTCCAGCCTGCCTAAACAACCCTGCAACGGACAGAAGGAAAAACAAAGCACTGCCCCCAAAGAGCAGCCCAGGCAGAAGGAGCTCTCTGATGGCATGCCTGGGGCTCATATAGCATTTAGCCCCGCCCAGCACCCAAACCCAATCACCTGGGAAAGGGGAGGGGCAAAGCACATGAAGGTAGGAAGAGAGCAAAAGAAGCAGCTGTGTTTTGTTTTGTTTTGTTTTTTCCTTTGTTTTTTAAAATCTGTTTCATCTCAAAAACATTCAGAGAGCAGACAAGAGACCTGTGGTGTTTCTAGAAGCAAAAATCCCCTTTTGCTTTTGCTGCAGCTTTTAATGTTGAACTGATAACGGCACCAAGCAAGTAACTGAAACTTCTTCAACTGGAATTAGTTTAAACACGCTCACCATCATCTGCAAACACGGAGAACCAGCATTCACTAGCCCTAACCCTAACCCCAACCCGCACCCTAAACTCTAACCCTAGCCCCAGCCCTAGTCCCTAACCCCAACCCTAGTTCCCGAGAACTTCATTTCCAGGCATGCTCTGGGCGCTCAACATGGCCCCCCGGAGGTCCGGAGTCCCAGAACTACATTTCCCGGCATGCTCTGGGCAGTCAACACGGCCTACCGGAAGCCTGGTGCCGGAAAACTACACCTACCAGAATTCCCTGGACAGCCAGCACGGCCAATCAGAGGCCGAGTTTTCGAGAACTACATTTAACAGCACTCACTGTAACCCTAGCCCTTCCCGCCCTTACACAAAAAAGCCTCAAGCCCTATCCCTAAACATCCTCGAAACCCCTACAGACCTAACCCAAACTATTTACCACACTAAACCCCTGAAGTCCTATGCCTAAAACCCCTAACCCAATAAATTAAGACGCTCAAATCCCAAACCCGCAAAATTGAGATGCTCAAATCGCAAACCCAAAAAAATAGGACGCTCAAATCCCAAACCCCCTTCCAAAAAAGAAAAAGAAAAATCAAGAAAAACAAACAAACAAACAAAACAAAAACAACAAAAGGGGTAGATCTGGTGGCATCTGCCCTGTAACCCTGCAAAAATCACGAGGGACCTAGAACAACAAAGCAAACGCACAAAATAACATTGACATCCTATCCATAAATGTGCTATAACAATTAATCACCTCCAAAGAGCTTCAAGCAATAAATGCACATACTACTAGATCGGTTTCCTCTAAAAGATCGTACCAGACCCTGACCCACCAACAGAACCCTGCATGTAGCTAACAGAAGCATCAACAAAGCACTGCCCCCAAAGAGCAGCCCAGGCAGAAGGAGCTCTCTGATGCCGTGCCTGGGGCTCCTATACCATTTGGCCCCGCCCAGCACCCAAACCCAATCACCTGGGAAAGGGGAGGGGGCAAACCACAAGAAAGAGAGCAGGAGCAGCAGCAGCTGTGTTCTTTTATTTATTTATTTATTTGGTTTTTTTTGTGCCTATCCCTAGTTTACAGCATGCAGAGTGCAGACAAAAGAACTGGGGTGTTTCTAGAAGCAAAATTTACCGTATTTATGCCTCAGCTTTGAACATAGAAAGGACAATACAACCAAGAAAGTAAATGAAAAATTTTTCCACGGGAATTAGCTCAAACTTTAGTGTTAGGTCAGAGGTTGGACTCAATGATCTTGAGGTCTCTTCCAACCTAGAAGATCTGTGACTCTGTGTGATTTACATATGAAGAAAAACCTAGGAGCGTAGGAAATTGCACATCAAAAAAAACAACGACGTAATAAGCAACGCGCATGCACGGCCCCACGGCCGCCTGCAGTACTCGTTTTCCACCAGCAGGAGGCGGCAGAGGGCGCCCCCGGGCCCCACCGCGCATGCGCCCCCCTCGGCCGCCTGCAGTACTCGTTCTCCACCAGCAGGTGGCGGTAGAGGGCACCCGCGGGCGTCACCGCGCATGCGCGGCCCCCGGCCGCCTGCAGTACCTGAATAACACCAGCAGGTGGCGGCAGAGGGCGCCACCGGACCCCACCGCGCATGCGTGTACGCCGGCCACCTGCAGTACTCGTTCTCCACCAGCAGGTGGCGGCAGAGGGCGCCCGCCGGCGTCACTACGCATGCGCGCCCCCCGGCCGCCTGCAATACCCGATTAAAACCAGCAGGAGGCGGCAGAGGCCGCCCGCGGGCGTCACCGCGCATGTGCGCCCCCCGGCCGCCTGCAGTACCCGATTAAAACCAGCAGGTGGCGGCAGAGGGCGCCCGCGGGCGTCACCGCGCATGCGCGACCCCCGGCCGCCTGCAGTACCCCTATCCCATCAGCAGGTGGCGGCAGAGGGCGCCCGCGGGCGTCACCGCGCATGCGCGGCCCCCGGCCGCCTGCAGTACCCGAATAACACCAGCAGGTGGCGGCAGAGGGCGCCACCGGATTCCACCGCGCATGCGTGCACGCCGGCCGCCTGCAGTACCCGAATAACAGCAGCAGGTGGCGGCAGAGGGCGCCCGCGGGCGTCACCGCGCTATGCGCGCCCCCCGGCCGCCTGCAGTACTCGTTTTCCACCAGCAGATGGCGGCAGAGGGTGTCCGCGGGCGTCATGGCGCATTCGTGGCGCCCGGCAGCCTGCAGTACTCGAATATCACCAGCAGGTGGCGGTAGAGGGCGCACGCGGGCGTCACCGCGCATGCGCGCCTCCCGGCTGCCTGCAGTACCCCTTTACCACCAGCAGGTGGCGGCAGAGGGCGCCACCGGACCCCACCGCGCATGCGCGCCCCTCGGCCGCCTGCAGTACTCGCTTCCCACCAGCAGGTGGCGGCAGAGGGCGCCCGCGGGAGTCACCGCGCTATGCGCGCCCCTCGGCCGCCTGCAGTACCCGAATGACACCAGCAGGTGGCGGCAGAGGGCACCCGCGGGAGTCACCGCGCTATGCGCGCCCCTCGGCCGCCTGCAGTACCCGAATAACAGCAGCAGGTGGCGGCAGAGGGCGCCCGCAGGCGTCACCGCGCATGCGCGCCCCCCGGCCGCCTGCAGTACCCCTTTCCCACCAGCAGGTGGCGGCAGAGGGCGCCCGCGGGAGGCCTTGTCGGGCGGATCACAGCTCGCCTACTGTGCCATTCGGAGCTTGTGGCTGTATTTTTTCCAACGTATTTGCTACCCACACCCCGCGGGGCAGCTTGTCTTACAAAGAATTCTCTCTGTTAATATTCTCTTTAAGGCGGGCACGAAGCATCCACTGCTCTTCTAAGCAAGCAACCTTCCTTCTGTGCTCCCTTCGGGATGCAGGACTACGTGCACTGAGATTTATTCCACTCATTTTTTCTTCGCCTTTTCATTGGCACAGTCTCCAAGGACGCCTGGCTTTCTTCTCACAGACTCGCGTCCGTTTCAGCGTAAGGCATCTTTTCCCTCCGCCGCTCTAATCCAAATTCAAATTATCCAGATAAAACAATAGTGAGGTAAGAGAGAACTGTCTGAGTTAAAGTCACCATCTTTCTGCAACTAATTTAGCAGACAGCTGTACCACATCAGAGGAGGAGGTTTAGATGCTAACCAGGCCACAGGCCCTGCTCAGGCACATCACGGTCAAGTGAGTGCCCCCGGAATCACTAAAGAAACTTAAGTAAGAATCTACTAGAAGAAAGCTGTCTCCTCTTACCACCACCTATTTAAGAGATAGTGTAGTACAGGCAGTTCTACACGCATAAAACCACATACACACAGTATACCTGACCCAAGTAAATTCCCTCTTAGAAGTCCACCATTAAGCAAAAGAGGCGTATTGTGGTGACATACAGCTGCCGTGTAATGATCCTGAAGGGATGAATCGCCCTATGTATTCCAAGGTACTACTGTGGTTTGTTTTTTTTTGTTGTTTTTTTTTGTTTGTTTTTTTTTTTCCCCCCCCAAGTACGTTCAACGGTACAGATAAGTACGTTCCCGATAAGAAAAAGAGTTCAGAATTGTTTATAACGAGTTCGTTCCACGTGTCACTTTCTCACTTAACGTAGTAATAAAGATACGCTGCTGCTTTTGGATTTAATTTCCTTCTTGAATCTCACTGGTGTAATTCCAATGGTCAAACAACCTCTTCCAGAAAGACCAGCCCCCTGCTTCACAGGAGAAGGAAAAGATGTCTCACACACGCTGGCTAGTACTAAAAAGAGTAAGAGGAAGAGAAGTTCAGGCCATCAACGTAAGTATGTTTCCCTGCCTCTTCTGCTGGCTGGTCAAGTGGAATCCTCAGGACAGCCCCAGTACCTTGTGAAGAGCTTGTTAACGCCAGCACAACTTCAACTTGTCTTTTAAAAGAAAGCTGTTAAAGGAGCAGGAGACTGTTTTTAAATGAGAACAACCGAAAATAAAATTATCTGAAGAGCCACTTACTACTGGCACATTACCGTTTAAAAGGAAAATATTAATTACGTGCAGGTGCTCCAGTCTTCGTTGCATTTTCTGTGATTCACAACATTACCTTTGAACAAAAGAGTAAGAGGAACGGAAGGGAGGATATTAACTCGGGTAACCAAGGATTTGGCAAGCTGGAACTTGGTGTCTTTAACACTTTAGCCTTGGAGCAAAAATGTACACCCTGTACAGGCTGAGCTGACTGATAAGGCAGGTGCTCCAGGGTACGTGCTACCGGGAGGTAAGTAACAAACACATTCCGCAGCTATTACCAGAAGTGGGGTTTCAGGATATGCAGACTGGTTTCACAAAAAATATTAGCGGTCTGTTGGTGACAGACAATTCGAGGAATTCAGCGCTGCCCATTACAGACTCCTCAGATCAGCACTTAATGAGAATTAATAAAACGGTTTATTTATATATATATATATATATATATACACACACACACACACACACACACATATACACACACACACACCCCTATGTTCAAAAAAATGTATACAGTTAAAATATCAAATTAGTGATCCGGTAACAACACTGTTCAAAACCAGTCTCTTTTGTATGAACATTAAAATAAATGCACACTTTTAAAAGCATTTCTTTTTAGTGCTTCCAAAGCACAGCGTGTGCCAAGGCAAGGCCACCTGAAGAATCTCCGTCCTGCTCACGGGATGAAAGAGAACTGAAGTCAGGGACCTGGGAAGCCTCAGGTGCGCTTTCATAATGTCTGCAGATAAAAACAGAAGAGAGTCTGAGGTAGATTGTTTAGTAACCACCAAGTGGTAACAGTCACAGGGCTGTCTTTAGCTTTCATTAACACAACAGCAGTTTCTTTACTCTCGATCTACGCTGAATCTCAAGTTTAAAGGCATGGCTAGCAGTTCTCGGGAACAAGACCCTCGTCTCTGTGCTGGCAACATGCAATATTACCAGTGCAGGTGTTTCTGGGAGTTTTTTTGTTTGTTTGTTTGTTTGTTTTTTTATTGGGGGGGGGGGGACACGACACACAACAGATGGGATCTCTCCACAATGCAGACACTGTGTGCATTTGACAGTGCCCCATTTTAGTGCGATCCACTGCCTATTGCACGTAAAACGGCTAATGACAGTATTCAAGCGAGTAAATTCTCACCACCTGCAGGAGGGGCAGCAATGGTTATTTTTTTCAGCCTGTTGAGCAAAGAGCACCCTCCACAGGAAAAAAGCCACACCTTTCATAGCACGTCCTTAAGGTTACAGCCCAGCTTCTGCCGATAGAGGTTCGTAAAGTTAAAGCTCTGCTGCTTCTTCTCAGGCTCTGACAGTAAGATCACTTGACCGCCAGGATGGCGAGGGCAACAGCTACGTCCTCTTCCACTCTTCTGCGGCACAGCAAACTCATTCCCGGTCCGTATTCCTCTGGCTGGTACACTATTATCTACCGTTCACCTGATTAACTCTGTTGGGTAGGCTGTTGAACTCTAGCTCCTCTAGCGTTCTCTCTAAGTGCTGTATTAAGACACGATTTTTAAACCTAGGGAAGTAATTTCATTTCTTCTTCCAAAAACAGCAGTTAAATAACTCAGTATTATTTTGCCACGACAAACAGTATTAGCAGAGGCTCTCTGTTTCCAGCATGGAAGAGCTTCCCTCATTTCTGACATCAGAATGGCAAATTTAATTTGATACAGCCATCTTTCCCCAACCCACGCAAATTCTGGGTCTTTCTTCCATAACCACCCATATCTTTCTATTTCACACTTCAGCTCTAGGTAACGACCATTTACTTCAGAAAATACAACGGCAGTTTGACCGCTGAAACTGTAATAATTTCAGTATGTCAAAACAAAACACTTGTTTTGGAAAAGATTGAGATTTGCTATCATGAACAACGTTAGCGTTTAACTCTGAATCATTCGTATCTATACAAACCTTGCTCCTTCCCTTATAGCAAATTCAATGAAATACTTCTGAGTTTCCATCCGTCCTTGTACGTACCTCCTCAAGAAGAGAGAAGATTTTTTTCACGATCTTAAAGAAGAGATCCAAACAGATATTAGAAACAGATCTTGTAAATGCATTTTCAGTAAATCTCAACAGCCAAAGGAAAAACAACACAGCCTAGAGTTTCCCATTTCTGCATACAGTAATGCACATAAGAAAAAAAAGCCAGCATACCAATAATTTGAAGTGATATCGATTAGCTGATATTCAAATGTAACGCTGAATTTTGTTCTCTTAAAAGAGCAGTATCTAGAAACACCTGCCCTTGGAAAATGCAGACTAGGTTTAATCAGCAGAGAAGCCTTGTATCTCCACGAACACGCTGCCATGATCAGCAGTTAATAGAAACAAAGGGATACCAAGCCATGTTTCAACCTAGAGCTGTCATTTTTGAAAGCAGAGGTTTAAGATAACTACTCTTTACAAGATGACCGATCTATGTGGAGCATGAGCACGATTGTCTCGTATAAAGTTTAACAAAAAAAAAAAAAAAAAGTAGCGCAAAAGAATGAACCGGACACCTTAGATGTGAAACAACAGTATTTTTTCATTGGTTTCTGTGTTTTCTTCTCTGAACCAACTATGAAAACACGAATGGTGCTGTGATTAAGCCTGCTTAAGAGTGCTGCAGTAAGGACGGTGAGGATATAAAGTTGGACTGTGAATACATGTACTTACTTTCTTGTTCTTCCACTACTTGTACACGAGTAATCAAAAATCATTCCAAATCCGAGGTTTTATTTTCAAAATAGATCCTCATTTCAAGAAAAAGTCTTCTGTACCCCTAGCCTATTTTTAATACACTAATAAAGAACTTACTTCTTCCACGTTTGCGAACCTCTTTCACCACTCTGATTTTAATACCAGCATCGCTTCCCTCCAACATTGTAGGTGTTATTTTAAATCAATTTGGCACAGATTCAGAAGTAGACTCCATCACTCGTTTTTGGTCATCTCCAGCCACGCTGTAATTTAGAGGCCCTCGAACAAGTGCATTGGTACCAGGCTTATGATCCAAGCCATCTTTGCATCATTTAAGCAATTGAACTCATCATGTAGAGAGTCTAAGTCACCAGGTGACATTTCATCCTCTCCCTTAACAGCTGGAACCGAAGAAGCCATTTGCACAGACAAGCCATCAATTTGCTTTTCCAGCAACTGACAGTTTTCTGCTTTCTTCTCTCCATTACCATCTTGGACAGTACTGATACCAGTGTCTGAAAATTAAGAAGGAGCTTAGTAGTGCATATAACTGCAGGATCAAAAAACACAGAAGGACATTATTCTGCATCCCTTCTTGTTGAAAGTACTGTGTAGAGAGTTACTCAGCACTGTCAGATCACTTCAGTAGTTTTATTCACCCTTTGACGCAACCACAGGAATACCTCCTTTTGGGCTGCTACCGTCTCATATGACTGTCGTTAAGTTATTTGCTGTATTCCCATTTCAGTGACTAAAGTAAACTAAAGTTTCCCCTCCTTCCCCCAGTTCCAGCAAATTTTTCTTTCGACTCTGCTGCAACAGGTGGGTAAATTACTATTTGTGAGAAATTTTAATTTTTTATTTATTTTTTTTTTTACACACTTTCCTTCCCCACTTCTCCCTTCCCCACTACAGAATACACAAATGAGAATTAAAAGCTGAAATGAAATCCTTGCTACCGCCAAACCATCGTGGTGAAAGGTTTCAGCACTTTTTAGAAACAGTTCAAAATTATTGCTCATTCAGGACTTCATTACCTATAGCAACAGCCTGTTTGTCTAAGCCGACCAAAGAAATTCAGTCCCAATTAACTCTAAAACTTACGTGTCCTTTTGAATTAACACAGAAAGCACGGAGACCTTTTTTTTTTTTTTCTGCACACTATGTCCATTTATGACCACGCAAGTTCCTGTACTACAACAACTCCAACATACCTTTATTTGTTGGCATGCCTTTGAGGTTCAGATATGGTGACGGAGATCCAGCAGCACAGGGTGGCCCTTTCCCACCAACATGGTTTGTCACAACAGTGATTGTGGCCGTCGCAATAGCGGCGACATGCTACGCCTTCTCTCTTTAGTGATGCTGGAGTATTGGGCTCTCCAGGACGCTTGATCTTATTCTGAGGCCCAGCAACAAATTTATCTGCTTCATCTATCATCATACCCTGAAAAGACTTTTTTTTTTTTTTTAATATAAGTAAAATACAATTGCTTCGTCAATTCACTACCAGAGTATTTGCCTCCGTGTTACAATTCAGTTACTTTTCAAATAATGATACAGCAGATAGCAAGACTTCTCCTACCTTCTCATCCTGTTTGAACAGACTGCCAAGTGTATGAAGAAGCCTTTTTGGTTGATCTGGATCAATCTCCCGAAGGGGTGAAGGCATCATTTTCAACTACTCCTGATGATTTCCCCTTTGAGCAACAGGAACGCCGTGAAGGCAGTCTGCAGCAGAACAAGGTATCTAAATTTAGTCTACCTTAAGACTAAGGAAATACAAGCCTCGCATGCTTCCATTTCCAGTGTTAGCATTTAAGAACTAGAAATCACTATTTCCTCCCTCTACAAGACAAAGGAAAAGCAAAAGGCAAATAAAGCCCCTCTTTCCTTTCACCATCACTATAAGAACATCTACTGCATCCTGTTGCACAGGAAAGCTCACCCATGAAACTTAATTTTCAAATTCCAAGCACGCACAACATGTTTTGTGACAGAAGGCAGAAATTTCATTCTTTTCCTTCAGAATCTAGGGAAGGACGACTGACCCAAGAAACGATGCAAAGTCTACTTCCTCTCCCACACCGAGGACAGAAACACTACTTAGGTGAATTAAATAGCTGTACCAGAATATTAATAAATAATTGTGTCCATTTACCTTCATCCTGCCCCACGATATCCCTGTGTGTTTTCAGAAGATTGGTTCTCATTCCGGTTAGCTGATCTAGAAGACTGTGACAAGACATATCATATGCATTTCTGAATGCCCGTGGCTTCAAATCCTAGTTTTATAATAAAACAAGTAACTTTCAGTTAACCCGCGAGTTCTCACGCACAAAGAAATTGCTCTGTGGGCTGTACTACCGTTAACTACTAAAAAAAAAAAGAAAAAAAAATTCCAAAACAACTTCAGACATTCTGAACGTATTCTGAAACAACTTTCTTTCCATCTCTCTGGAAAGAGCTTTCCTCCTATCTGTGACAAAGGAAAAAAAAAAAAAAAAGTTGTGATCGCGGGAGTCGTTACACAAAGCCACACTCTGTGAATTCACTACTACAGTTAAGATCATTTTTAGTCAAAAAATACCTCGGCAGCAATGCTATCACTGCAAACATAGCGTTGCCAAAAAAAAAAAAAAAGAAATTCAACTCAAGATATAGGAGAGGGCGAGCTAAAAGCACAAATAACATGACCGATGGAGGCTGCAACAACCACCTGGTAGATGGTTGTCCACAGCCCTCGGATTGCATGGTCGTCTTTCCTGACAAACGAATACTGGAAGAACAGAAAAGATACACCGTGTGTCCGCAAAAGCCTTCGGGGAGACTACTGAAAGGAAAACCAAACCAAAAAACTAGGAACAGCAAGTGGCGTATACGTCAGTTTTGTTAACAGAGCACCACTAATGTACCAGGAATTTCCACATTCTTCGCCCCTCCTCTACCTTGAAAATGTCACCCAATTCTGTCAGTGTCTTCACCATCAGCATTTATTTATTTATCTCGTTTTTCACGTGGACATCCAAGGAAAACATTTCGAGTCCCTGTCATCGAGGAAGAAGAGGAGAGGGGGGGGGGGAAAAAAAAAAAAAAAAAAAAAAAAGAGAGACGAGGGGGGAAGAAGCACTGCCATTCCCTTTCCTCGGTAATGCGAGCAAAAAGCTCAGGCGCTCAGCAACAACGTGCTTTGAAAGATAAAACACAGAAGAAACTGCACATTATTTAGTCTCAGCTATAGAGTCACGTGTATTTGTACCTGCTCATTTATTCATCTGCCAGTGTATTTTAGTACAAACGCTACAGAACATAGAAACCGCAAGGTTACTACCACCTTTTGTGACCGACGCGATCTTTGGCAGGAACAGCTATCGAGAAAGAACCAACAAAATCCCCTTCGTCGACAGCCATCTGAACCTTTATCGTCTAACAGCAGTCCTACAAACATCCCCTGGGATGCTCAACTCCTGAAACTTTCTGTTCAACTTGAGGCAGAACAAGCCCTTACCCTGGGCACCTTCACCCAGCTCTCCACTGCTAGCAGAGTAGCACCCTGATACTGTCCAGGACGCGCTGCAGCAGCCTACTCGCTTACGCGTATTTACTGCAGCCTGGTTCGAGACGCGCACAGAGGGACCCACGAAAAATCCACCCTTTCCTTCAGAGAAGTAAATACATACATACATACGGACGACACGGTAAGGAAGAAAAGCTGAACACACAGCATGCGGTCCTTTACCGTGGGGCAGATCCAGCATCAGCACAAGGAGCTTTGGGGCACGTGAGCGATCATCTACACCGGCCATCGCGACAAGCCAAACTCACGCACACAAGCCTCGACCTAAAAAAAAAAAAAAAAAAAAAAAAAAACACAGAACACATTAAGTTCCTTTATAGCTTATGGAAGTAACAACCAGCATCTTAGATGCAGTTGGATAGTTGGATTGCATCAGCTTAGGGACTGCCTCCTTCAAAACGCACAGGGGGGTGGGGAAACCAGTCTTGGAAACCTGTTGCCTAACAGGAAGGAGACTGTTGTTTTCTCCTCCATAGGTGACGTTCTTCCAAGCATCGTCCTGCTCCTGGATTTTACCAGCCACGACGGGATGGTCCTACCAGCGTGAGTCGGGAACGCTTCCCACGGGGTTTCTGTGACACTGAAGTAAGTTTTCTGCAGGTACAAGTAACACAGCACGAGACGGCAAGGAAGCTAAGGCACCGTCTGCAGCACAGCACGTGTGCGATATTGGGCCTGAGGGGACCAGTCAAAGCCTGCAGTAATCGCTGAACAGGTGGGCAAGCAGGGAGCCCTACGGGAAACAAAGCTCACGTTCTGCAAAGCTCTTTTCCCGTCAAGAAGACGGCCTTTTCTATTCAGCGCATCTACTGAACTTTAGGCTACTTCCCATTCGCTTTGGCAAGTTAGCCTTTGCGTAAGCCAAGAGGTTTTAAACCGCCAAGCACCACTGATGGTGCTTGTTCTCCAACAACAGGGAATTTCAGTCAGGGCACTCGTTAACAGGAAAGTCTGGCTCTGTTTCACACAAATCACGTACCTAAACCACGGAGACAGGAGTCTGCAGGAAGAACTCTTTAAAAGGTGAACTTAAAGAGAAGGATACTACTCATTTTTCCAGAACTTCTGCAAGGACTGCGGCAAAAAAAAGGCTGAACCAGGGACGTCTCTATCATCCCCTCTAGAATTCAGCAACTCCATACAGTTACGGGTCAAATACCACAGCTGCAGCGCAAGACAAACAAAGACCTCGAAGGTCACGTTTCTGCCTGCGTACCGAGTTCCGCTGGGAAGACCCCCCACCTCTGGAAAGACCCCCAGCCGCTCAACTCCCAAGCAACGTTGCCACAGCCAGTGCTTACGCAGAGTTTTGCTCTCTCTCGCTGCTCAGTACAGGCCCAAGGCCTCCTTTATTGCACACAGTTCAAGCAAAACTCTTGGGACATAACCAATAGACAGACAGACAGACAGAAATTGCCTCTCACGTCTGTCCTCACTGACCGCAACCAGCGTCCTGGAAAGCCCCGCAAGCACCAGTCTATTCCTAGGACAACTCCGAAAGCTGAGGCGGGACAAAGTTTAGCCTCTCGTACCAAAGACTGAGCAACAGACAGAGCCTGACAGGCCAATTCATTCTAGGTCTAAGAGGCTACTACGACTCGGCAGGCACTACGTGCCTTCCTTCCCTTTGCGCTTCCCAGCGCCGAGCAGCTCGCGCTTCCGCAAATTCAATGAAGCCTTTGAGCCGGGGCTGCAGGAAGCTTACGAGCACGCCTTGATTCCACCCCGAGGTCGCTGCGACTTACCTGGACAGTCGGGACGGACGGGCTGCTCTCTCTCCTGAGAACCCTGCGACCGCAGCACGCCAGCTGCGGCTTTCCTCGCTTTACCCGGTGCGCCACCTTCGCTCGGCAACAAACCCCGCAGGGGTCCTAGCGGCGGGGAGCTGCTTCTGCCCCGGTGAACCGCAGCACAAGGAGAGAGCCGGCTGTCAGGACGCAGGGAGAGGAAAGCCTCCGAGGCGCGGCGCGGCTCCTGAGAAGACGGGAAAACAATGGGAAAGCTGCTTACCTCTGAGAAGTCATCCTCAATCTTTGTGCCTCAGATGTTTATCTCACACGCTCGGTACATGAGTTAGCGGTCTCAGTACATTTGAAGGCTTCTTACCTCTGAGAAGTCCCCCAGGCTTTCTTCCACCAGATGATGGCTTTCCCGGGGACATGGAGCCCTGCATGGAAAGACCCCTGCCCAAGCAGCTCAAGGCCTGCGATGCCATGCACGTGCAGCTATTCTGAGGAAGATGCGCGTGCACCTTTAAAGCCTGAACAGCAGATAGCAAGCATTTCTTTGGGGCATCATCATCTCCCTCTGCAGGAAAGGGAAAAGTCGCTCCCCTCAGCTGCTCCTCCTCTCTTAACATTCCTAACATCCCCCTCCATCCCACCTTCCCCTGCTGATTTTGCTCCTCTTGGGTCACTGCCTGCCTCCACCTTCCAGAGCAGCTCCTTCTCATTGAGTTCTCCTTCTGTGTCCTGTCCCCGGCTGCTCCCACGCCATGGTGCTCTTGACGGTGACATTAGCTGTCGTTCGGATCTCCTTCCCACTTGCTACCCAGTCTGCAGTTATCCCCATCGTGGGAATGGCAAACAACCTTGCAGGTCATCTGTATTCAATGAGCTGAAGGATCCGTTTACCCAGAAGATTTTGACAAGAGATTACAGAAACAGAGTCACTCCTCTGCACAACGCATTCCCCTTTCCAAAGAGACGCAAAGACGGCACAGGTGACCTCCCTGTAACTTTTTCAAATTCGGCACAGGTTTGTGATAAGTATTAAGAAAAATAACAATAGAAAGAGAAGACCAGTAGTCTTGACAAGTTCACGAAGTCAGGAGAACTTGCCCAATCAACCCCAAACTGTTCGCTAGAGTAGCTTGATAGTCCATGTCCTTTTGAAAGCCAGATGAGGACGCGCGCATTCTGCTGTTTCCTGTCTGTGTTCTCATTCTGGCTGAACCTGGCAGGTGGACAGAGCAAATGGCTGAGTGGTGCTTTTCTCCCCACCATGGGAGACTCAGGAAGAAAAAGCAGTCAAAGCTCAGGGTTCAGATAAAAAGACAGTTTAATAGGACAAAGAAGGCAGGGAAAGCATAACAACGATGATGATGAGGGAACATTGCAAAGCAAGCGATGCGAGATGCTACTGCTCACCACCTGCTGACTGATGCCCAGCCCTCCCCGAGCAGCGGTCCCCCCTCCGACCCTCACCATCCTGTTCCCCACCGTTCCACGGGACAGGTTAAGAAAGGGCAGCAGGACACTCACCGCAGCTCCTGCTCTGGGTGCCACCGGGACGATTTCGCGGTTCAGGCGTTTCCCACTCGCTCTTTCCCCCGGCTTTCTACTCCGTAAGGATCCGGAGGCTGAGCTGTCACCCCCCCAAGGAGAACACAGGGGTGTGGCAGGCCTTACGCGGGCCAAAGCGACAGCGACAACGGGGTCAGACGCTGCGCAGTGACCGAGGCGGCTGCCCAGCTGCGCAGGACTACAGTTCCCAGCATGCCTCGGGACGGAGCAGCCCAGCTGCCCCCGCGGGGACTCCGGAACGCCCCCCCCCCCCGGTGCCGCTCCCTCCTCTCCCTCTCCTCTCCTCTCCCCTCCTCTCCTCTCCTCTCCTCTCCCCTCCTCTCCCCTCCTCTCCTCTCCTCTCCGTGCTCTCCCTCTCCCGTCCCTTTTCGCCCAGGCTCACCGCCGCCAGACCCCACGGCCCCGCGGAGCACGGGTCCGGCACGGCAAGGCACGCCCCCCGCCCCACACAAGCGCTCTCGCCCCAGGAACCGCCGACCTCACGGCGCTCCGCCCGCCGCCTCGCCCCACGCGCCGTCCCGGGGCGGCCCCGACCACCAAACTCGGTGCGGTGCCGCGTCCCGTCCCGTCCCGAGCTGAGGCGACGCAACTTCCGCCCCGGCGCAGGGCGCCGCCATTTTCCCGCGGGCAGGGGCACTAATGAGAATGCCGGGGGCACTGGCGCTACCACGCATGCGCGGCGCCGCTCAGCCTGCAGTACCGCTTTTTTGGCCAGAGGGGGCGGCAGAGGGCGACGGGGCGCTACTGCTCATGCGCCGAGCCGCTCAGCCTGCAGTACCCACCTTTCACCAACAGGTGGCGACAGAGGGCGCTATCGCGCCGCGCCGTTGCGCCTGCAGTAGCGCTTTCTCGCCAGCAGGTGGCAGCAGGGGGGGGGGGGGCGCCAGAAGAACTAGAAATAGCAAGTGGCTAGTACGTCAGTTTTGTTAAGAGTAACATTAAAATACTAGAAATTTCCACATTCTTTACCCTTTACGTTGCAAATATCACCCAAAACGGTCAGTGTTGACCATTAGCAATTTTTTTACAGAGAAGTAACTGCACGTTATTTAATCTTATCTATAGAGTCATGTGTATTTGTACTTGCTAATTTATTCATCTGCCAGTTTACCTTGCTACAGATGCTACGAACTGTATAAACTGCAAGCTCATGTTTTATAACTGATAATGATCTTTGGTAGGAATAGCTATCTGAAAGAGCAAATAAAATCCCATTCATCCACAGTCATCTGAACTTTTATCATCTAAAAACAGTCCTACAAACATCCCCCGGGATGCCCAACTTCTGAAATTTTATGTTCAACTTGAGGCAGAACAAGCCCTTACCGTGGACACCTACATCTTGCTCTCCACTGCTAGCAGAGTAGCATTGTGATACTGTCCACTACGCTTTGCAGCCTACTCGCTTATGCATATTTACTGCATCCTGGTTTGATACAATCATAGAGAGACACTCAAAAAATCCACTATTTCTTTCAGAAAAAAAAAAATTAAATTAAATTAAATTAAATTAAATAATAAAATAACTACAACACAGTAAGGAAGAAAAGCTGAACACACAGGATGTGGACCTTTACGGGATGTAGATCCAACATCAGCACATGGAGTTTCGGGGCATGTGAGCGATCATATACACCAGCCATTGGGACAAGCCAAACACGCACATGAGCCTCGATTTAAAAAAACAAACAAACAAACAAAAATAAGTTCCTTTATATATGGAAGTAAGACTTACAGTTTAGATGCAGTTAGATTGCATTGACTTAGGGACTACCTCCTTCAAAATGCACAGGGGGGTGGGGAAAACAGTTTTGAATGTCTCCAGAGAAGGAGACTCCACAGCCGCTCTAGGCAACGTGTGCCAGTGTTCTGTCACCTTCACAGTAAAGAAATGTTTTCTCATATTCAGCTGGAACTTTCCATGTTTCAATTTTTTCCTGTTGCCTCTTGTCCTGTCTCTGGGCACTACTGAAAAGAGTCTGTCCCTATCTTCACAGTCCAAACGGTTCCTACAAGGCATTGAAGGCAATTTTCTGACACAGGTGGTGGAGGAGCCAATGAGGAGGGATGTGCTCTTGGACCTTGTCCTTACCAACAGGGATGGGCTTGTTAGGGATGTGAAGGTCGGGAGCAGCTTGGGATGCAACGACCATGAGATGATGCATGATACATGAGACAAGTGATGAAGTCTGACACACTGCAAACTACTCTTCCCAGAGCTAAATGCCAAAGGCTGCTTACTGTTAAAGCAGTTTCCTGATATGAATAACTGATGACAGCACTATCAAATTTATTTTAGTGCTAGTATTTGTACCCTACTAAACCTGCAAGAGATGTTACAAAAACAAAAGAAAAGAAAACAAAACAGTGTTCAGAGGCACACCAGTATGTCACACCACATCCCTCGCAGCATAACAAAATATTTCAAATTAAAGGATTTTTCAAATTCCTTCTAACTGAACAGCATTGCCCCCCACCTTCCATAGGCCTGACATAGGTACCATCTACTAGGCAGCCTGCCTTAAAGCATCGCTCGTCTGCCATACACGTGCACCAAGCTAAGCAAGATCCCAGTATGCTTTGGCAGCTAACTTTCCTCAAACTTCATCTGATTCAGTATTGTACAGGACATCCTGCTCACTGCACTCCTCTGCTCCAATCTGGTTGGCAAGAAGATCAGTCTTCTTGCTAAGTTATAAGAGGTGTTCAATGAGTACTGCAAATTGACTAGGTATCGGAGGAGATTAGAAATAGCACAGATTCAATCCCAGAAACAGCCTGAAACAACCCCTTGGAGAACAGTGACTATTGTACCATGTTAAAGATTGTGGAATAGATCCCATATTCAAATAGACAAATACGTCTCATATGTCAAATAGACAGTACGCTGTCAGCTATAAATGGGACACAAATATTTCTGCGATCACAATGATGGGTGGTTTTCTTTTGTTTAAGGTGCAAGAGCCAAGGTAGTTGTACTCAGAACTCTGGCAAGAAGAAAACACCTCAGACCTGTGCAATCCACTAGAGTGTGAACAATAACTATTGTTATTGTCCTGCTCAGGAAAGACAGGCCAGCAAGCCGAGGTGGTGGAGTTGCTCTTTACATGAAAAGCAGCTAGGACTACCACAAATAAACTTGTCTCTGATACTCTCAAACAGGTTCCCATGTTCAAACTTACCCTGGAACAGCAACAATGCTTGAAATTCACTTACCAACTAGTTCAGTACAGTTTTCTTGTGGAAACAAACTCTTTCACACTGACGCTACTGCTTCCTTGTGGAAACAAGCACTTTCACACTAATGCTACTGCCTCAAAAAGTAATCAAGAGGGTTTTCAAATCAAACCAGGCAGAGGGTTTCAGTCCCATCTGTGCTTTCAATGCAGTGCCTCAACACAAATTCAAGGACCCAGGTCCTTCAATGTACACATCCTGGAGAGACACCAAGGGACCCCTGCAGAGCTAAGTAATTGCATCCATACTGCAGTTCAGGAAGCACCCTGGGAGCCCTTTGTACACCAGTCCTCACTGACAGGGAGCTGTGACCAGCAAGCAGCTTCCTTGCCAGAACTTTATGTAAAAGGAAAAAACACATATGCTCACTTCCCCAGTCTGTTCCTCATGTAGTGGCTGGTGTAAGTACAGAGAAAGATGGTGTGGCAGCATGCAGAAATGTATGAAAACCAGAGATGGGGTGGGAAGGGCTTCATCAAGCAGATGGTTTGCCCTGCCACCCCTTTGAGGCCTTGCCACCCTGCTACACACTTCAGTGAAATCCTAAGGGAGAGGCAGCTGGCCTTGTCTCACTGGCAAAGCTGCTTTTCCTGTGTAGTAAAACTGATGCTTGCATGCTGTGTCTCATTCTATAGGGTAACAACAGACTGGTTGCTGGTAGCAAGTCACAACAGCTGTCTTAGAGGAGTTCCAAAGATGACGTGTGAAAAACATGTATTTCAGTTACAACCCAGCCATCCTTTTGAAGAGCATGAGCTGGAAATCTTTTATCCTGAAAGCAAGCAGAGGAGCTGGGCTTTCCTCATTTAAATTCTTCCTTTCAGAGATGTTTACTATAAGTAGACAAACCTAAGTGAGTTCACAGCTAGTTAGGTTTTACACATGTATCCGTCTCAGTCTTATTCAGTACTGGATTGAATAATTTATGAAGGAAATTATAAATCCCAGACTAATAAAAATCACAAAGTTATTTTCAGAAATATTATTTTATTTAAAATAATAAGTTGTAAATAGAATTATGTTGTGGTTTAACCCGGCTGGGAGCTAAGCACCACACAGCTGTTCTCTCACCCTCTCCCCTTCCTCTCTGGGATGGGGCAGAGAATTAGAAAGAAATGGAATTCTGTGGGTTGCGATAGAGACAGTTTATTAGGACAGAAAATGAAGGAAAATAATAATAATAATGACAATAGTACTACTACTAATAACGTGTACAAAATAAGTGATACATAATAGAATTGCTCACCACTCACTTACCAATGCCAAGCCTATCCCCAAGCAGCCGGCCCACCCTATCCCAACCAGCCCCCCCCATATAATTGTTCAGCATGACCCTATATCGTATGGAATACCCCTTTGGCCAGTTTGGGTCAGCTATCCTGGGTCTGTCCCCTCCCAGCTCCTGCTGCACCCCCAGCCTGCCCGCTGGCAGGACAGAGTGAGAAGCTGAAAAGTCCTTGGCTTAGTGTAAGCACTGCTCTGCAACAATTAAAACATCAGCATGATATCAATATTATTCTCATCCTAAATCCCAAACACAGCACCATACCAGCTACTAGAAGGAAAATTAACTCTATCCTAGCTGAAATCAGGATAAATTACTAACCATTTTTCATGGTGTTGACAAATTTGAAACTGCTCAGGAAATATTATAATTTTGTACCTTGAAATTTGGTCTCAGTTGCCTTTTCTAAACAAATGTCATCCCATACTTGCTTTCACTCTCCAAGATATCTAAGCATGTACTATATCATTTGTGAGCAAAGATACACCTTGTTCTTTAGACTGGAATCCTTTGTATGCAAATAGTTTGAGAATATAGAAAGATAAATTGATTTATATTAAATGCTGAAAGTTCTAAACTGCAGCCCATAACCTGCAATGTATCTATATAATGTAAATCAGTCTCCAATACTTCTGAAATTCACAGAGAACTATGCGGGGAGTGGGGAGTTACAACACATGCAAGAATCTCTCCATAGAGCCAGTGCACACCACAGGCTGGTAGGCTAAGGAACAGAGAGAACTTTTGCAACAGAGGCACAGGAGAAGCAGTCTCATCTTAGGTAGATGAATAATGTATTAAACAGCTGGAGCTCCTCTACAGTGTGAGGATCTAGGTGAAAGATTGATAAAAGGGAGGGTGTATTATGGACAACAAGCAGTGGACCTTTACTTTTGTAAGACAGGCTAATATCTACAAGTAAATTACAAGACAAGTAACATTAAGATTACTGAAAGATGCCACAGAGACAGACTATATGTCATTTCAGAACATGATACGTGCTGAACACCTCTTCCAGTTTTCAAAAACTAGAACTGTTAATTAAAACTACTTTCAAATAGTTCGTAAAAAAACTCCAATCATGCAAGCACTGTCAAGCATGGTGCTTTTTCTTATACTTTCTTTGTAATTCTGCAGAAAGGAAAAAAAAAAAAAAAAAAAAAAAAGAAGAAAGCTCCATGATGAAGTAGACAGGACAGCTAAATACGCAGCACTGGGTATGTTTCTGATTTTAACAGAATCTCTTGTTAGGTATTTGAATACAAACTATGGCTTCTTTTTGTCACCTTAGAAAGAGAAGGGGAGAGGAGGGAAGGGAGAGAGAATGAGGGAGAAGAAAAGGCAAGTGTATTCTGAGACATTCAGAGGGTGAAGGCAATTGTTTAGATCCTGTCCAAGTAGGCAGAGCAGTATGCCTACAATTCTGGCAAGGACGAAATACATTGAATTTAGCAAATGTGAATTTAACAGGAAACCCCAGGAAAACCTGTTACATCACCCAAGTATACGAAAGCCAGTACAAAAAGAATGGCACTCAAAGCTGTGGAAAATAATGCCTTTATGACAAGGCAAGTGGAGGAGTCAAAGAAAATGTTTCCCTGGGCCAGCAAGTTCCCACACAGCCTTGGAGAGAGATGGAGTTGCTTCATAGTTCTGGAGACCTATGGCCATGATGGGCTGTCACCTTGTGCTGCTCAAAAAAGTTTTTGTTCAAGACTATTCTAATCTATTACTCCTGCCTTCAGCCCATGGAACTACCATGACCTATGCAATAATTTCTGCACTAGCTTTTTATATATGATGGACCTTTTCTTTTTACCTGTCACGGACACTGAAGTTACTCACCTTTCTTCTCTTTAAACTTCACTTTTTGTACTGTCCCCATTCCATCATAGCCTTGAGATCTCTGCCTCCTATTCTTCCATTCTCCTAACTCACTTGCTCACAACAGCCATGTGTTTTAAGAATGTATGCTTGAAAAGCACCTTCTCACCCAGAAAACTCATTCATTGCTAGTGCAGAAGTCACTTACATATAATTTACCAAATTATCAGGTTCTATTTTAAGGTACATATGGTGCTTTCCCAGCTACAGCTGGTAAGAGGAAATGGGGCTGGATCTGACAGTGGCAAGGCTGCCACATCTCCATGCCCCCAGGCCCAACCAGTTGTGGGGCTGAGCACATGTTCCCAGCCGGCAAATACATGCAGAGCATGTGTATAGAACATGTATATATACATATACACAGCTGGCCACACAGATCACAGATGCCCAGAGTGTTCACACCAATACAGACTGCACCAGTGTCTCATCTGGCTCCCTGCTCTTGCTGAGCAGTATGGAAGTCCGCTGGCAGAAATATATAAATATATGCACACACAGATATATCTATCTCCACATTTTCAGTGTAGATGCCTCCAGCAGCCGGGCTTGATGTGGCATCTGGGCATCTGAGCCCCCGAGGCAGCAGCCATGCTCCAGTGGCTGCACAGATCATTGTGTACACACACACATTACATGCACACCCATGCACATATACACACAGCTGACTAGTATTCCCCTTGTCCCTCCAACAAACAGCTCCTTCTGCAGTCTTGCCCGTTGAAATCCACACACCCCTTGCTTCCAGGCCATTTCCCCTGTTCAATGCCTTATCGAGCTTGCTCTTTGCTAACCACCATATGCTCACTTGCACACCCGCACACGCTCCAGTTGCTGCCCCCTGGATACAGAAGCCTCCAAGCCACGGTCTGGCTCCAGCAGCTGGTACTTAGCCCCCCATGCACACATGTGCACACAGAGTAGAACCCTCACCCAGGAGAGAGTTAGGATCCAAAATAATTTATGACAGTAAGCTATGGGCTGAGTGTATCATTTTCAACCATTATCATGATTCTTAAGAACCCAGGATTAATCATAGAATCACCAAATGGTTTAGTTTGGAAGGGACCTCAAAGCACACCCGGTTCCAAACCCTCTGACATGGGCAGGGACACCTCCCACTGGACCAGGTTGCTCAAAGCCCCATCCCATCCCATCCCATTATCTTGGGAGAGCTCAGTCAGATTAAGGCCCTGTATGCCCAGTATGCTATTTCTGGCAGTGGTCAGGAAGAGATGTTGATAGCAGGAATGTAAGAACTGAGTACATACAAATGATAATTTCACTGAATCATCTTTCCAGTAATCTTCAGTTTATGAACTCTTTCTAGGACAAAGGTTTTATCTCCATCTTTCCATTTAACAGGCACTGAAGGTGTCTCATGTCATGAGTTAATTGGATTAGATTTGGAACTCATTCATGGTTTTGGCCTCTACACCATCCATCTCCTGCCTGTGAATTCCAGAATTTAAGTATACCCTGTATAAGAAAATATTTTTTTTTTGCTTGTTTTACATGTAAACTTTGGTCAGATCATTTTACTCAGTCTTCTACCTCTTTTTAAATATAAATATGAATAAACTTTTCTGTTTGCTTTCTCAATGACATTCATAATCTTACATGGTTCTATCATGTATGCCCTCAGCTGTTTCTTTCAGAAGCTGAGGAATCAGTCTATTTAATTGGTTCTTATGCAGAAATTGTGACACCTATTTCATAACCCTTGGTTTTCCCCAACTTTTTCCATTTTTGCTTTATCCCTTGAAAGATGAAAGGACCAGAAAGGCATGAATTCTCTAAAAGTAGCTTCACAGTGGACTTATGTAATGCAGAAGTGTTTTCTGTAATGCCGATCATTTGTGTTCTCCTGTCTACAATCTTCTTTTTGTTCCATGTTTGAACAATGTTTAGTGTCATTAAGCCCTGCTAGATGACTGTAGCATTGGTGACATGATACAAATAAATAATATAAATATAAATAATACACTATTATTACTAATAATAATCCAGATTCAGAGACTCCAGCCAAGCACTCCCTGAAAGAAAAACAAACAAACAGACAGACAAAAAACATTCTAATGGTTATATAAATTTCTGGCTTCAGCTTCCAGTCATTGGATTTGTTCTTCCAATAAAGACTCTTCTGCAGTAGGATATAGAGACGATGTACTTCTGTACTTCTAATTTCAAAGTTCCTTATCTAGATAATCAAGGATAGCACTGCCTCTCTTAACAATTGTGTCAGTCTGAGATGTTCTATAATTTTCATACCCAAATTCTCTTCTGGCTTCCCACAGATATGCTACAACCTGCGAAAAGGATTCACATGTTTCTATTCCAGCTGATCTGTATTTATCATTATCTACTGCTGTGGTCATTGTATTATCTATAATCTCCACCCACAATGGCTATGAACATCTATACAAATAAAGACATGGGAGGTAACAGATTCTTGTAGCGTAGGCTAAGAAATACAGCTGATGAGGTATCAGAATGTAATAGACATTTGAGACATTTATTCATTGAAGACATATGTATTTTAATTTATTTTATAATTTTAAGATCATTATACTTTTAAGATCTTTATTTAATAGGCTTATTTAGTTTATAAATTCTAGTTTTCTGAAAGGATCATCACTGATGGTCCAGCAGGGCTAGGTCCTTTGTAGTCCATTGTGGCCAGCAGGGCTAGGGAAGTGATTGTCCCCCTTTACTCGGCTCTAGTGAGGCCACACCTTGAGTACTGTTTTCAGTTTTGGGCCCCTCGCTAAAAGAAGAACATCATGGTGCTTGAGCAAGTCCAGAGAAGGGCAGCGAAGCTGGTGAGGGGTCTGGAGTACGAGTCTTATGAGGAGCAGCTGAGGGAGCTTGGATTGTTCAGTCTGGAAAGCAGGAGGCTCAGGGGTGACCTTATTGCACTCTACAGGTACCTTAAAAGAGGTTATAGCAAGGTGGGGGTTGTTCTATTCTCCCATGTGCCTGGTGACAGGATGAGGGGGAATGGGCTAACGTTGTGCCAGGGGAGGTTTAGGTTGGATATTAGGAAGAACTTTACTGAAAGGGTTGTTAGGCATTGGAACAGGCTGCCCCGGGGAAGTGGTGGAGTCACCATCCCTGGAGGTCTTTAAAAGATGTTTAGATGTAGAGCTTAGTGATATGGTTTAGTGGAGGACTTGTTAGTGTTTGGTCAGAGGTTGGACTGGGTGATCTTAGAGGTCTCTTCCAACCTAGATGATTTTGTGGTTCTGTGATTTTAGCTTGAGATCTCCCATGTATTCTGAAAACTAAAATCCCTTCTGAAAATTTATATTTTCCTTCACATGTCCATTTCCTAATGGATGAAAGAAAAAGGGAGCAGACAAAATGCAGCTACTTGGATGCAGAAATGACTGTCAGTCCTTTCCACTTCAGCCTTATAGGTCTACCTACATGGGTCTATATGGTACAGTTTGCCTGTGCATGCCCATGTGTGCAGAAGCGTGCCTGTCCCTGCCAATGCACACCTATGACCATGTGTGCATGTCCAGGAGTGCCTTGAGCATGTGTGTGGTGCCTGCCGTGAGCAGTGGCATATGTGCCAGCAGCCATGTGTGACATGGTCCTGGCCTGTGGGAGGAGAGCTGTGGCCCAGCATGGCTGCTCTGCTGAAGCCAACCTGAGCAGTGAGGGCCGGACAGCTCTGACCAACTGGACTGCTGTGAAGGTAACCTCAGCGCCAGCTCTGCTGTGCTGGGCTTTGCTGTGCAGTGCTAGGCTCTGCTCTTGCCCCAGGCCCAGCATCACTGCCCACGGAGGCCCCTCACAAGCCTAGGCTGGGTGCTGCCCTGGGCATGTCCTGCAGTGCATGGCCCAGCCAGGCCCAGTGTTGCTCGATGGGCATGTCCCTCAGGGTAGGGTCCCCACAGTGAGGAAAAGCTCCCTCCTGGCCCTCCTCCCAGTGTTTCTGGAGGATGAATAGCCCAGGCACTGTTTCATTGAATGCAATATACCCACTTTCTGTGAACCCTGCCATGTTAGATGCATGCCCTTGTTCTATGGCCCCCACCATGGGCAGAGCACAGAGGATATACCATTACACCAGCACTGCAGCCTTATAGACACAAATTGTAGTGGGGGACGTTGCCCAGTTTAGAGACCTGCAAATCTTTTTTGAGAGAACAAGTGCCACAGCCTTTTCAGCACTTCCTTGTTTGCGATGTGGGACATGCAGTTAATGTGCAGATTTTATAGTGTCTGTTTTGTGGACCAGAGGACAAGTGCATCAGGCAGCTAGGGGCTGTATTCCCTCATTCTGAGTACCCAGTCACAGGATTTGTGAATGGGGTAGCATTGCTTTCTAAAGGTGTCTGCAAAATAGTACAGGAAATATGAACCTATGAGAAAAAAGTTACAGTGAGACTGCAGATTGAGAGACTGAGGTCACATCCAGCACACAAGAGGGTTGGGTTATAGCATGTGGTCTAAACACACAGAACTTCCTTTATAACCAGTAGGCATAAATTAATATTGTAGGGATTTTATTCTTGATATTTAACATATGAATAGTGCTTTTTGCCACTTATATTCAGTAAAACCTTTTATAAAACTTGTCAATGACACCTTCCAGATGTGAAAAAGACTAAGCTATATGTTATTGATAGTCATAGTGATAGTCATACACTAATACATACTGAATACATATTGAGTACTACCTGTACTTATGAGCTTTGGTTCATCATTTGAGCTTAGAGTATTCTGTACTCTCAACTGTCATATATGACAAATTCCATTCAATAGTAATAAGGAAGTATGAGTTCCATTAGAAATTTGCTTGTGAGATGCCATCTGAAATGTTTTATATAATGTGAATGAAATATGAACAGAAATGAAACAAATATGCACAGAAATGTTCAAACTGGAGCAGCTGCAGAAAAGAGTTACTAAGATAAGCAGGGGAAATACAGAAACTATTTTATGAGCTATAAATAGAAAAGCTGAGCAGGAATATCTTTTTTGTCTATAAATATGTAAATTGTGCAAAAAGTGAGACAGGAGAAAAGAAAGGTAATTCTGGCACAAGAACAACAGGCTAAAATGACCAGCCACCACACATCTAGGATGGAAATTACTGGAAAGCTTCTTGTCACTCAGGTTTAGGAAAAGTCTGTCTGTCAATAATAACAGTGGGACAGGAAGCCCTACACTACTATGAGCTTGACCTTGGTTCCAGGGAAAGTTATGCAGCAGATCATCTTGGGTGAGATCACACAGCACTTGCATAGCATCCAGGAGATCAGGCCCAGCCAGCACAGGTTCACAAAAGGCAGATCATGCTAGTCCAACCTCATCTCCTTCTATGACCGTGTGACCAGACTGGTAGATGAGGGAAGGGCTCTTGATGTAGTCTACTTAGACTTCTACTTAGACTTCAGCAAAGCCTTTGACACGGTCTGCCACAGTATTCTCCTGAGGAAACTGTCTGCCTGTGGCCTGGACAGGTATACTCGTCTCTGGGTAAAGAACTGTCTGGAGGGCCATGTCCAGTGGGTTGTGGTTTAATGGAGTTAAGTCCAGCCAGCATCCCATTAGGTACTGGGGCCTATCTTGTTTAGTATCTTCGTTGACAACCTAGATGAAGGGATAGAGTGTACCCTCAGTAAGTTTGCAGATGACGCCAAGTTGGGAGATAGTGTCGATCTGCCTGAGGTTAGAGTTGTCCTTCAGAGGGATCTGGATAGGCTGGACTGCTGGGCTGAGGCAAATGGGATGAGGTTCAGCAAGGCCAAGTGCCAAGTCCTGCACTTTGGCCACAATAACTCCATGCAACGCTATAGGCTTGGGGCAGAGTGGCTGGAAGACTGTGAAGAAGAAAAGGATCTGGGAATGTTGATCAATGCTTGGCTGACCATGAGACGGCAGTGTGCCCAGGTGATCGAGAAGGCCAATGGCATCCTGGCCTGTATTAGAAATAGAGTAGCCAGCAGGAGCAGGGAGGTGATCATCCCCCTGTACTCAGCTGTGGTGAGGCCACACCTCGAGTACTGTGTTCAGTTCCGGGCCTCCCACTACAAGAAAGACATCAAGGCCAAGTAATTTGTCCGGTGAAGGGCCTGGAACACAAGCCCTATGAGGAGCGGCTGAGGGAACTGGGGTTGTTTAGTCTGGAGGAGGTTCAGGGGAGACCTCACTTCACTCTACAGCTTCCTGAAAGGAGGTTGTGATGAGGAGGGGGTCAGTCTTTCAGATAACTAATGATAGGACTCAAGGAAATGGCCACAAGTTGTGCCAGGGGAGATTTAGATTCAATATCAGGAAAAACATTTTCTCTCAAAGAGTGGTCAGGCACCGGAACAGCCTGCCCATTGAGGTGGTGGAGTCACTATCCCTGGTGGTGTTCAAGAAGCACCTGGAGGAGGTGCTACAAGATATGTGGGTAGTATTGGTGATAGGAGGATGGTTGGACTAGATGATCTTGTAGGTCCTTTCCAACCTTGTGTTTCTATGCTTCTATGATACTTTGAGTTTTGATGAGTTAACAATGGAACTGCATGGCATACTAACTGTGACAATAAGGAACGATTCACTGAGGAATCCTATATTGCTAATACAGTGTGATGTTAATGTCTTATATCCTATCATGAAACTGCTTCTAGAATAATCTGAAGTCATGGCACTGGAGATATATTGCAACTGGCCGTTAGTTCAAAGTGCAACCTTCAAAAAAGTGTTAAGTGCTTTCAAGGTAGGAAGGAGTACAGAAACACAGCTCCCTACTATTTGATTCTGTCCTGGAGCTGACAGAAACCCTTGCATGTTTACTTTGTTTCCTGCACTGATTTTTATATGGTAAAGGGTTTTGAAGAAGGAGAAACAGGAGCAGGAGACTGGCTGCTCTCCACAGTGTTGTCCCCTGCAAACTGCAGGCTTCCTTTGTAAATCTAGCATGAGTTTTTCTGTGAGAAGCAGCATTAACTCATGCTAGGCCATCTGCATTATTGTGTGGCTGTTGGGCAGCTGACAGCAAACAGAAGGGAGGCCATAGCACTTGGGAACTGGTCTGCAACACAGGCCCGGGAGCAAACTGCTCCTGCAGATTCCAGCCTGGGGAGCTGTGAGGGTGTCTTCTGGCTCTCCTCCATCAGCTGCTGCCTCTGTGCAGGGGAAGCTTGAGAGAAGTCACCATCTGCAGCTCTCCAGCCCTACTTCCCAAAACCCTTCCTGCAGCAGATTTGGTCTAATTCATCATCCCACTGCCCACAGTCCACCAGAATTTGGTGTTGATGCAGAAAGAGAAGACTAAGTTTTTAAGACTCTCATTCATAATAGCAGTGTCAAATGTGGTTGCTCAGGTGCAAGCCCTCTTCAGTCATGGCTGGGAAGGTCTTGCATGGACTAAAGCAGAACCCATGCCATGGTGTTAGATTTCTGGGTCTTGCCCAGACCAAAGAATTACTTTACCTGGCCAGCTGGAAGTACAAACAGAACACTGTTACCTTAAATCTTACCCTCTTTGTCATATCAGTGCTCTGGTCTGGGTTACAATGCAGCAGCTGCTTCCACTGAGGGTACACAAACCAGCATCCTTTCATACACAGGATTAATGACTAGAAAAGACATGTAGAATGTGGGAAGTATGCATTCAAGGGTGAAGAGTTCACAGGAGATAACCCACCTCTCAGGAAAGTGCCCTAACCATTCGGTTAGAGGGTATTTGAAGGTGTGATGTAAGGGAAATAACTGTTCCCTCTTGTTCGGTCCTGCTTCATTGTATTGAAAAGGTTTCAAGATGCCTTGTGGCAGCGAGTAGGAGAAAGGAAGAAATAAAAGTGAGCCTATCTGTAAGGCATTACCATTGAGCGTTATTTCGCTCTGCTCTGATATGTGCATGTATCTCACAGTGATTTCATATACACTTACTAAAACACACTCAGTGATGTTTGCTTGTCTACAGTTATGTTCTGAGGCTTATGAATTATTCAGGTTTAATCCATTTAATGTGTATGTTGACTTCATATAATTCTAGTTTCTTAATCAATTTACCAGGCAAGATAAAGCATCTGCCTTATGAAGCTTTATTAATCGTACATATAATCTCATCAAAAAGATATTACAATACCTAAAAAGTTTTAATTCTGAGAGTTCAAGCACATCACTCAAGCAGAAGTCCTTTATGATAAGACAGTGTTCCTCAGAGCATTCTTGATGGGTTTTATGAGTCGGCAGGTTGTTTTATAGGAGCAATTGGGCATATGCATTATACATCAACTTATCCTTATATTATACATCAGCTTGTCCTTATCTGTCAAGACAGTGGTTGATAAGCATTCACAATCATTTGCTGCATTATTTATAGTGATTCAGAATTAGACAATGGCTTTTTTCTAAACTCCTATAGCATCATAATTCCTTTCTATTTAAGAAAAAAATAAATCTGCAAGGGTGTTAATGACTGATTTTAATGTTATGATAAAGTACCTATTCTTACTAAGAGTTGGTGATTTTTATCTCAATAAAAACACAACCCCAAAGCCTTGTATTGGCTATTAGCATTGACGTACAGAAAAACATGTAATGTCTGTTACTATATAGGATCCTGAATAATTTCAGTAGCTTGATTATATGCTAACTTTGTTAGTTTGATTTTATTCTTCTGTTCATCCTGACTTTTTAAAATAAATGTCTTCCCATCTGGGCTTGGTACACAGAGGCTGTCCACACTGCTTAGACACTTCAATGTTTGTGTCTTCTATAAATTCTATATGGTAAATCTTTATATATCTTCTGATGTCTAGTTAATTAGAACTCGAGTGGAAAATTTTTGACAGAATAATCCTCATTTGTATACATTATCTGCAATTTCTCCATTTACTGTCTCTTAATCTATTTATTGAGGAGTTACATTGCTTTTTATGGTGATATGGTGACTAAAAGCAAGTGTGTTTAAATTAAATGCCTCTTAGAGATCAAATTATACTCTGTTGAAACCCCTATGCCTGTGTATAATCCCACTAAAATCTACTATCAAGGAGATCTATTTTCCATACTTATGCTACTATTTTTAGGTTTGCTATTGACTATGCCTCATATCACTGTTTCTATTAATTTCCCTGGTACATACATTATGAATGACAAATGGGCTATTGCTATCTGAATCATGTTGTATGTTCTTTGTTTAAACAAGAACATTATGGTTACTGTGGAGCTTTCACAGCTCTGAGATGAGTTAAAGGTTCAGAAGGGTTCAAAGAGTTCCAGGGCGCTCCAGGGCACAAAGATCCTCTTCTCAAAGAGTAAAACATGCTGACCTAGCAGATGAACTTAATATCCACTCTAGTCACAAATGAAAAACAGAATAATTAGTCATCAGTGCTTTCTTCTAAATGCAGATCAAAATATTTATTGAACACCATTTCTGCTTGGTTAAATAAGTTCTCGATGTGTTTAAAGAGTAGCTTTTATGCTTTAATAGCTTAAAGATTAAGTTTTCATTGTCCTTAAACCTGTTAACTGATACTGTTTGTTGGTGCCTTTTGTTCACAATTTTAAAAGCTTTTCCTCACCAATAGTTTGTATTCATTATTGCATCTTGAGGTTTTCTTAGCTTAGTTGTGTACTTCTCTGTAAATAGGCCACTGTCAAAGTAGGTCTGTGGGGCTTACCTGCCCAATAAAGTATTCTTAAGTTAAACTCATTATTCACATGTATTGGTTTTGTGTTGTTTTGTGTTTTTCTTTATTTTATTTTATTTTTTATTTTCCCTCCACTTAAATTGAGGTTGAATCCAAGATTTGCTGACTAATTTATTAGAAAGAAAATGGTAACCGTCCTCAGTATTTGTCTTCCTGCATTGAGCAAATTGTACATTACCGTTAGTAACTAGCTTTGACAGCTAATAAGTTCTGTTTTATTGAGCAGTAAGTTAATGTTATATGAGATGCTAGAACAGTTTTCACTCATGCACACTGAATTATGGTGCAATCCCTTAGGCTAGGCTCTCTGTCAGTTCACTTGCTACTTAAATGAAGATATGATTTTACCATAGCAACCAATTAGACTATTATACAGAATTCTTTGGCTGGACAACCTTTTCTTTATCAGCTAAAGGAATTTCATTTCTTCATAACTGTGGTCTGTTAATTAATCTCTGCTTAGCAATATTCATATGATTTATGTACATCTCTCTGCACAATATTTGATATACAGAGTAAACAGCCCACCTCTCTCACAGCCTACATCAGTTACCCTTAGTCTAAGAACATAGCTGATGAGGGATCAGTTTTACTAAAGCACCTTAGAACAGGCACAGTTCTATGAAGTGTCAAGAGTGAAGACTTCATTCAAATTCAGAAAAAGTGTATTTTTCAGTATCAAAGCTCAGTTTTCCATCTGAAAACAAGAAAAAACAGAGCCAAGTTTTCTAGACTTCTGACTGTAGGATAGATTTTGTTTCCTTATTTGAGAAGGCATTAGGTGCTTGCAGAGATGAGTAGCACAAAGCCTCATCACAAAAAAAAAAAAAAAAAAGGGGGGGGGGAGAGAGAGAGAGAGAGAGAATTTTTTTTTCCAGATTCAGTGAAGTAATTTAGTAAACTTTACTGTATATTTTACAGCTTCAGAAGAGATACTGATTAAAGTGTTATCTGTTTTTCACTTTCCAGTAAAATTGTATCGGTTACTAGCCAAAACAAAGCAAGATACACACACGTGTACATGATATTTGTAAAATATTTTCACCAGTTCTGAACTGTTAGCCTCAGTTTTGAAATTCAATCTGTGTTCACTCTGTTTTGACATCATTGACAGACATCCTAGAAATACATTTTTTTGTTGTTGGTGGTGGTTTTTTGTGTTCATTTTTGTTTTCCTGATGATACTTAAATTAGATGGAAATGTATTTCTTGTTCTTTTCAAGGCCTCAAGAAATTCTTACTCAAGCATCCTGGGGACTGTCAGAAATATGCTAGCCTTCTCCCTTCCCTTCCCTTCCCTTCCCTTCCCTTCCCTTCCCTTCCCTTCCCTTCCCTTCCCTTCCCTTCCCTTCCCTTCCCTTCCCTTCCCTTCCCTTCCCTTCCCTTCCCTTCCCTTCCCTTCCCTTCCCTTCCCTTCCCTTCCCTTCCCTTCCCTTCCCTTCCCTTCCCATGAACATAACAGTTGCATGTCTCCGCTAAACATACTGCACAAGTTAAGAGCTGTGCACAGGAATTCACACTGGCCTAGGTTCTTACCAGAGCCCTAGTATGTAAGCCAAGGGTGGGATTTAAGATTCAGTAAACCCACTAGGGGTTTACACAGCCATAAGAAGACATAATTTATTCTAGTTCATATTGAAAATACATGTGCAATTATATAAACACCTCCCTGGGTGCAAGTAGATTTCTGTGGTTATGTATTACTGTTACTACAATACATATTTTTGAAGGATTTCATATAACCTTAGAAATAGCACTGAATGCTTTGTGCAGATATGTTTAGACTTAGTGAAGAGCAGATTCTGGGCAGCATCTCTGCTTAAGATGTATGTATTGAAGGGAAGGTGTGTGTGGGGGGGGACGACACACAAAGGTCACATTCAAAGTCTGTGGAAAAGCATAGGTGAATACTTTGCCTCTAAACCTTTGAGCCAAACAATTATGTGTTCACTCTGGACTCAGGGCCAAATGGTTTCTCCGTCTCATACTCTGTGAGGTATGGGAAAGACACAAGACCTCTTTTACAGCATGATTCTTCTCTTTCTTGCTTCTGCTTAAAATTTCTCAAAAATAGTCAAATTTTCTTAAATATTGTGGGGAAGTCTCTCAAAACAGCACCAGCTGAGCCTTATGCATGCAGAAGTGCAGTTGTGCTTCCAGATGAAAGGGTGGATATTTGAAAGAAAGCACACAAAAAGAGGTCCATGTGCTTTGTTCTCATACCAGGTGATCTGTGGTCTCTCAGGGCACTGGAACATGCACCACCTGTCTTCCCACACACATGGGATCCAAGAAATCAGGAGCCTTCTGCTTTTCTTTGCTTCCGTGTGCAAGCTGTTGTCTGCAATGCTGACAGCTCCATCAAGCTGTTCTGACAAATCTCTGCATTGTTTGGCACAGCTCTGTGACACAGGTTAAGCACATCCACCTCCATACACAGTATTCCCAGTGTCTCTAGCCAGTTCTGGGAATCAAAGCTGGTGCTTGGCTGGAAAATACTTTCTGTTGGAGTTTCTGACATTCCAGATTTTTACAGTTGCTGTACTCCATGTGCTTGAACATGAGACACTGCAGGCAACCTTAGTGCTACATTCATTGAGGCTTTTGTTAATGCAGAGAGCTAACTTTGTGTGTTAGAAACTCCAAAGAAAGGTTGGCTCTGCATGGTTCACAATGTAAAACTGATGTATACGCACTATTTTATTTCTGCATTGTGATGGCCTTTTTTGGATATGACAGCTACTTGTCTCATCAAGGAGTGGGGGCTGTGTTCTCATCTGGATATTGGGTATGATCACTTGGCCACTGCAAAAGCAGGAGTACTAGTTCAGAGTCCTTTTATCCACCAGCTGTTGGAAATCACTGCTGTGCTGGAGATTGTTGCCACACACCTGAGTCATACTGGAGGATTGTATCACATAGCTTGTCCATGAGCTAGGCATGGCTGTGCTAGCAACATTAACTGCTCCAGTTACAGCTGCACAAGTATATTTGCTATGCATTTTTTTTTGGTTGATCCATTTTGTTTTCTGACCTTATGCATTTTCCCTTATATTTGCATGGGTTTATCCTAAAGTATGAACAAATACTTTGGTGAAAGCTATTGAAGTCTAATTCACTACTGCTTGCTATTTCTCACATTGCTTTCAAGTGAATGGGAAAAGGAGAGTCGCACTCATTGATATTTGTCAATTTTTCCAGCTCAGATGCAGAAGGGTAACTGGATGTCTACTACCTATGTACAGAAGTCATGAATTCCAGAAAATTATTCTCAGAAACACGGAAAACATTTCCTGATACTAAAGCACACTGCCAGCAGCCATCACGGATTCTCATTGTGGATGTCACATCAGCTTCCTGGGACAACACTTGTTCTGTACTCTCTGAAGCTCTGGAAAACACACTCAGTTTGGCATGCAGATTGACAGGTCCCTGCCGTGTTCCCCTTCTTAGCATCTATGTGGTACAGAACCAGCAGGAATGTTTGCTTCCCTTTGTGGTAGGTGTGAAATTATGTCTCTTGGGATGTAGCAAACATGAATGCAATATGTTGTTGCAGTTCAGTAAAGGAAGTTATGATTTCCTACAAATTTATATTTAAAAAAATAATCATTCTCAAAGAGCAAAGCCTGTTAGACTCCATGGAAGAAGTGAGTTTTATGAGAGAATGGTGTTTAAAAGGAGAAGGTTCATGTTTTTGATCTGTGAAGTTGCTCATGTGCATAAATTAGGTTTTGTACTGTTCCTTTCTGTACCATCTGTTGCACTCTCCCATATGCTACTTCCTGCACTGTCTGTGCTGCTTCATACTTACCAATCACAACTCTTCACCTGCAATAATTTGGATGGTGAAATTGCCTGTATACCAGTTGATTATACAAATATTACCACTTTGGGGGCTGTTCCAGACCTTTAAGGGGAAAGGATCAGAATTCAAAGTATTTTTGCCAAATTTGAGAAATATCCTGATCTAAGTCAATAAGAACAAGTGCTTCATTCACATAGGGATATGCTGCAGAATAAACACAGACGGAGAATTAGTAGCAGCTCTACAATAAAAGTTTGGGTTTGGAAAGCATCATAAAGTTCATGTGAATCTAAGAAGTCATCCTACTGCGGTCATACTAACCACTCTCATTTATGTAAGGTAGTATGAACACCCAGTATTAACCCTTCCACTTTATTCAGCAATGGTAAAAACATTCTGAAATATTTTGTCAAGTTTTCACATCTCAAGAGAGGCAGACGCCAACTGGAAAAAAAATAATCAAAGGCCAACGCTAACAATGAATTTAGAAAATGGGATCTGCAAGGAGACTGTATTAAATGGCATTGTTCATTTTGCATAATGGGTTATAGAGAACATGACAAGATAACTAAGATGACACCAGAGAACATTTACTGGGGAGATTGTGAAACCACTCTGATTAGGGTCTTTAAGAACAGACACTTCTTAGGATGAGTTTAGATATAATCCATTCTGGCATGGAAATATGGGATGGACTAGGCATTCTGTATCACAACTTGTTCCAGGCCTGTTTTCTGTGATTTTGCCTTTTGTCCAAGTTAATTTGTATGTGTTTAGGGCCAAACACCTGCTTTTTTATTTACTAGGGGAGTGCTGACACTGTTCCAACCTGTGCTGGCTGAAAACAAACTCAGATCTCATTCAGTAATCATGAATCACTAGAGTACAACTGACACAATCCCCCCACTTGCCCTCGTATGAATCATGTGAATCTTCTGCTGCTTATGATAGATTGTCTTTTTATGTAAAAAACAACTCATTCTGATAATCATAGGTGTTTGTTGTTTTGTTTTGTTTTGTTTTTAAGACAGAGGAACCCTGCCTATTGTATAGGCTATTATATTTCACTAAAATAGCCATACTTCGCTAAAGCATTTTCTCCAGAAAGACATGAAGTTTTTATCTGAAGATATTACAAGATGGAGAATAATCTACTTCTGTTGATAATTTCTTTCACTGGTTAATCATTGTCATTGCGAAACTTGCAGCCAGCTTCTAATTTATATTTATTGGCTTTAGCTTCCAGGGATTTGTTCATATATTTCCTCTTTTGGCTTGACTGAAAAACCTGCTTATATCTTGCTTTTTCTTCCTCTAGAGATAATTAGGTTCCCCTGTAATCTTCTAGCTGGTAAATGAAAGAGAAAAAAATATGAGTCTAACTGCAAGGCATTTTTACAGTCCCTTAATAACTTCCAAGCCCTTCCCTGTATTCACTCTTCTGTCTTTTTCAAAGTTGATTCAAAATATGGTCACTGAGATGGATGCTGCATTCCAATACCAGTCTCAGCAATGCTGTAAAGAGAGCTAAAAAGTATCCCCTCCTCCTGTTTGCTTGATTGGTAATCACATCAACTCTTTTGCCATAATGTGTTTTTCTGAGACTTGTCCAAGCCTGCAAAGTGTGTGCCCAAGCTCATGCAGATCTCACTCGCTCTCTACAGGTACCTCAAAGGAGGCTGTAGCGAGGTGGGGGTTGGCGTGTTCTCCCACGTGCCTGGTGACAGGACGAGGGGGAATGGGCTTAAGTTGAGCCAGGGGAGTTTTAGGTTAGATGTTAGGAAGAACTTCTTTACTGAAAGGGTTGTGAGGCATTGGAACAGGCTGCCCAGGGAAGTGGTGGAGTCACCATCCCTGGAAGTCTTCAAAAGACGTTTAGATGTAGAGCTTAGGGATATAGTTTAGTGGGGACTGTTAGCGTTAGGTCAGAGGTTGGACTCGATGATCTTGAGGTCTCTTCCAACCTAGAAATTCTGTGATTCTGTGATTCACCCAAAGACTTGGGCCAATACCACATGCCATGTTGATAGGCACAGCCCTCCAGTTTTGCCTGGGTGTTCTGCCTACTAAGCCATCTCTATTCAAACATCTGCTGATGTACTGAGGGCTGTTTTTCAGAACTGTTTTTTTCCCTTTTAGGGACATTAAAGTATAGGAGGATGGCAATCTTTGATGGACCTTTTTTTTCATTTTGTTATAAATGATTTCTAGTCCTCTGTAGCTTCTCAGAACAGGACCAATTTTATATCTCTGTCTGCTAAACATCTATTCCATTTCACCCTTCTCCAGAAATACTAGTGCTCCTTCACTTTTTCTGTACTTCTGAATGTACCCATGTGTCAATAATGCATGTTTATCACTTTAATTTTCTGATCTAGCTAGAGAATAACTTGATAGTTCTCAGTGAGAAACCAAGATAGATATATATTGGAGGTTGCTTATTAGACAAATCATATGAGGTCAGGAAACCCCCAGAGCTAAAAACAGAGGCTGGGAGAGTACATGAGGAAGTGTCATGTATGGTTGCCCTTTTTTCAGTCTTCCCCAGGCACGAGTTTAGAGTCTGCATTCCTACTGATCTCCTCTAATGGCCTAACTCTAAGCACTCCAAAGAGCTTCCCTGGAAAGGGAGAGGTGATGCCAAAGAAAGGGAAACTAGCAATAAAATAAATAACAATGGAGAACAACAGATGGTGACAAGAGGCGGAGTGAACATTAAAGGGACAGAAACTTTAAATGTGTAAGTGGGTAAGGACTGAGATCACCTCCAACTGATGGGCAATTTTCACAGAATCACAGAATCATCTAGGTTGGAAGAGACCTCCAAGATCACCTAATCCAACCTCTGACTAACAAGTCCTCCAAGTCCAACAAGTCACCAAGTCCAACCTAACACTAACAAGTCCTCCATTAAACCATATCTTCCTACTCTTTTTCCCTGGAGATGGGCAGCAGGGATGTCTCAAGTACATTCCAGAGTTGAAACTGCAGCTTGCATAGACCAGCCTAAGTTAATATTTAAAGCAGCTGTATGCATGCAACAGAAAATGCAACTCTGCCGGTGCCAGTTCCAAGACACACAGGTAGTTAACTGGGCTTTTGGCTGCCCTGTAGCACATGCTGAGCCCTGTTCTGCCACTGAGGAGCAATACGTGACCTGGGACAGATGGTTTACATCTCTGTGAGCTGCAACTGCCTCTTGGGATTGAGGGCAAGCATCTGAACTGTAGGGAGTTTTGCTATAGCACTCTGAAGAGCATCATGGCTCTGTGCATGTACATAAGGTTCCCAGCCTCACAGGAGAACTGAGATAATGGGCCAGACATTTCTCCCACTGTGGAATACAGTCAGTATAAAGTGTGGTGACTTTCCTTAAAACTGCTCATCACCATTCTGACGAGAGGTTTGGGCTGTCCCATCTTTCTGCCTCACCTTGTTTGCAGAGCCATCCGAGCTGCCTGTGACAAGCTTCAGCCTACCTGGTTCGTAACTCAGTCACCCTAAAAGGCCATGCTGTAAACCATGGCTGCTCAGGAGCTGCTTAATGAATCAGTGCCAAGTTTCTAAAGCAAATGAAGCATTCGTTCAGCTGTTGCCTCTTCTGTGAGGAAAGTGACTTCTGGCAGTACCGTTTTATATTGCTTCAAACAGATTTGCTACAGTTCATTGGTAGTTTTCCCTGTGGCCATAATTTGCCAGGTTGCTTGCTGGTTATTTGTCAACTTTGAGTTCTTGAGCCCAGGTGAGCTGACGTGTGTAAATGCTAGGCTAGCTATGTTCCACACACCTTTGGATCCTGGGTGCGCTCTTGCTTTGTCACATCTATGCTAAAGCAAGGACATGGCTTGGTAACAGCTACTAGGTAGCTTTAACTAATATGGCTCAGGGAAACAGAGTGTAAGGGGCCTACCAGAATTGTGGCCAGCCTGGTTCATTTTCAGACTGCTTTCTACAGATTTAGGTGATCAGTATAAAATGATACCAGCTTCAAGGAAGTGATGAGCAACATATGTGATATATGGGTTTGGTAGCCCTGGACTATAAGTAATCTAAATCACAATAGCAGACAGTGAGAATATGGCCCAATATCCTGCAGTACATGAGACTGACACAAAGAAGCACTGTGGAACTCATCAGGTTAATAAACTGTGCATTTGTAATGTTCATCTTGCTATAATGAGTCAGACCAGCTGTCCTTGGGCAGCCATTATAGAGTAGTAGTTGTTCCATGAAAGAGTAAAATGTTTTCAAATGACAATTATAGAATAACTTTTCTTTTCTAATACTTGCTCTGGTATCTCATTTTTGAAGCAGGAGGGTCCACAGACCTTCCATCAGCATTTGCTCTGAGTATTATTACTGTGGTGCATATTCTAAAAGAGCATTACAAGAGCACAAGAAATGCCTTACTGGGTCTGACCAGCAGCCCACTAGCTCAGTCTCAAAAGGAGAGGCTGTTTTGGAGGAGTAACCCAGCCCAAGCACTTTCTGCTGTTCTTTCTCCTTGTGCCCCCCAGTTCCACAGCTGCTGTATTAAGAATGATGAAGGATATGTTTGAAGTTATTCTCCTTGCTATCAGATTATGGACCCATTACCCATTAGTCTGTGGACCCCCTTTTTGACCTGACAATGCAGTTTGACTTCAAGCTCTCCAGTGTGCAGGTCCCAGAGGTACACAGCCTGATGAGTGATGGAGTATGGGTATGACAATGGTGATATGGCCAGGGGTCAATTCGTATCACTGTTCATGGCTTTATGACTAGTAAAAAGCTCCTGGGCCATGTCTTATCTCACTGCTGTGAATTCAAAGGCCTCATTCCAAATTATGGAAAAATATTTCATATTATGGTTGACATTCTTTGTGTTTCAATTTCATTGAATATTGTTTTTCAGCAACTGAAGGAAAGCTTTGCACGAGTTCAAGCCTGCATTTCAGAGCTCCGTTCACTACCAAGAGAAGGCTGTTTCCCGCAGGGGGGAGATGGAGTGGTACAGGCTGTGCAAGATGGATTGCAGCAGTTCAAGCAATACAGCAGACACACAGTGGTAGGAGGCTCAACAAATAGTTCTGTTGAGGTAAGAAAACATTGGGAAGATGGTAGGAGCCATCTATCAGACTTGTGACTTTGCCACTTGTTGACGCATTAAGATGATAGTCTGTGTAATATCTAAAGACCATGGGAGGGAAAGAGTAATTAAGCCCACCAAAATACCCATGTTGCAATCTCTGGATGCTCATGGATAAGAAATAAATTTGGGTTTGAGATATTTATGGAGAACGACTTACTTTAAAATATAGAAAAATGAATTTATTTTCCAAGCATTTAAGACTGGCTCAAGCAGAGATAGCTCTGTCCTCTTTGCACCCTCACTTCAGGTAGTTATATACATTGATAAGATAAGCTGATGATGACTTCTTGGTACGGGTAATAAGGGAGCCTACTAGGAAAGGCATCCTCCAAGATTTGTTGCTTGTAAACTGAGAGGGTCTAGTGGGTAAAGTGGTGATTGGCAGTCAAATTGGTCATAGTGCCCATGAAATAGTTGAGTTTAAAATTTTTGGTGATAGGAGGAAGGCTGCCACCAAAATTTCAACCCTGGATATGGGGAGAGCAGACTTCAGGCTGCTCAGGGAACTAGTTAGTAAAATCCCCCAGGCATCTGCTTTTGAAGACTTTAGGGTACACCAGTGGTTGTCACTTTTTAAATGCCACCTCTTAAAAGTACAGGAACAGGCAATTCCAAAATGTGGAAGTCAAGCAGGAGGGGTAGAAGGCCAGCTTGGCTAAGCAGGGATCTTCTTCTAAAGCTTAGGCATAAAAAGAAAGTGTATGGTTGCTGGAAGCAAGGTCAGGTAACGTGGGAGGACTGCAGGGATGTTGTTCACCTCTGTAAGGAGAAAATCCAAAACTTGTGCATGATTTGCTGCTCCAGCTGGATGTATGTAAGTCTACAGGTTCTGATGGGATTCACCAGAGTGCAGCTGCACCAGGCTGCCTGCTGTGCTACACCACCCCCCTGCTGCCCTGTGGCCTGCTGCTGCTTTAGGGAGAGGACAGGGGTATGGATAGATACTGGTGATCCTGTATGCTTGCATGTGAACTCCTAGCAGGAAGGTGAGGTGCTTAAGGAGATGTTATGGTTATGTTAGAAGTATAGTTTCTTTAGTGTGGGACCATGATGGCCAGCATTTGTAGCACAAGAGCACCACTAGCAACTTGCATGTACAAATCAGATGCAGTCTTCAGGCAATGTGCCTTTTCCCAACAGTAAAACCACATAGAGGGAAGAATATTTCTAGCTGGCTAGTAGGCATAGGAGGTAGACTTTGTTACAAACCACAGTCATACAAAACCCAAACATTTTATAAAAACTATTGAAAATGCGTACTCTTTGGAATAATCCTCACTTCAGAGGGGAAAAAAAACCAGCAGCATCAGTGGGGCCAAGTCTCAGCAGCAGCTATGGAACAGGGAACACAGTGAGCATGCATTAAGATGAATAGTACTTTTCAAGTCTCCAGCAGACCATTCTTTTGCACAGCATCATAGAATATCCGAGTTGGAAGAGACCCACAGGAATCATCAAGTCCAATTCCTGGGTCCCCAAAGGACCACTCGTCCCTCCCCCCCACAAAAAAAAAATAAAAAAAAATCAGACCATGTGTCTGAGAGCATTGTCCAAACACTTATTGAACTCCAACAGGCTTGGTGCTGTGACCACTTCCCTGGGGAGCCTGTTCCAGTGCCCAACCACCCCGTTGGTGAAAAGCCTTTTCCCAATGTCCAGTCTGGTCAGATTGAGAAGTATAATGGTATTCAGAGATTATATTGAGGAGCTGTAGTAATAGGAAGATAAGTTACAGTAGCTATCTCAGCTTTTGTATGTGGTAATATATTTCTCCTGCTCTCTGACTGGCATGTGCTAATGTGAATCAGGTTGTGAAAAGGGTAAATGGGAGGTGATAAGCTACAGATGAGATGCATCCGTTCTTTTGAATAAATAATTGTGCATCAGTATAGCAAATGCTCTGTCTATATCTCCACAGATGATAATAGTCTCTTGCAGAAAGTCCAGCACCCCCTACTTCAAGAACAGTCCTTGTTAACCTTTTCCAGTAATTCCTAAAAGGAGATCGTAAGCCTTACTTCACTCTTAATACCTCAGAGCCAAACACCAGAGATACATTTAGATGGAGAAGTTATACTTTACTATGGAAACACCTTTAGGATAGACTATATTCACACACACATACACACATATATTATTATATATTAATAATTCACATCCAGCCTTCAAGTGAGACAGACAGATTTAATCTTGAACTATAACTGATGCAGGAGTGGGAAGTGGTGCTTTCCTTCAGAAGAACTCAGGCAGAAGCACTTCTATACATACGTTGACTCACTGCCCTTAAGTGCAAAGTATATTCTATAAGGCAGCTGTTGGTTGTTCCATATTCTTCCAACAACAGCACAAATACTGTTGATGTTCCCACAGCAAACCTCTGAATATACTATATTGGCTTACAAAAGAGCTAAGGCTCAAAAATCTACGCTTTTAAGTCTGCTTTTGAATAGATTATACATTTCTCTCCTTTGTGCTATTCAGAGAGCAGCTCAGCATCATTGCTGCAACAGAGGATTAGGGTCAGAGGCAGCTCTTACAGTCTGTAATTTGTGTTTCAGATCATAATTTTGACAAGCCAGTCAGGAAAAGAAATGGTAAAGCATCTGGAAAAGAAGTTAAAGGATGTAGACCTTGTGAGTCTGAGAAGAATACAAGTCATTGAGGTTTCGAAGAGAGGCTTTTTGGAGCCTGAGGATGTGGAACAGTGTATGCTAGCAGAAGAGCCCAGCAGCAATGGTGAGTATAAGACAAACAAGGGACTTGGAAAAATCGTGGTTTTGGACAGCAGGACAACCACTACTTCTTGGTTTTGTCCAATATCTACTATTTTTTCTATCATTTAATTTCACTCACTTCAGTGGGAACTACTGAAACGGAAAACAGCAAGACACTTGTACTACAACACTTATCTGGAAGCATTATCACATTTGGGCAGACTTAGCATAGGACTTCACACACTATTTCATCTCTCGGTATTACCAAAAAATGATTTCATGTGCAATACAGCTTTATTGAGGAATTAAAGAGAATAAATGCCTCCCCAGAGTTTGTGGGGATAGCACACACTCAGACAGTCATAATGGTAAACACTAACCTTTTGTTTTGCCCCTAGACTACATATTCCTCTGCACTAGGAAGAGTTACTCTTCCAGACCAAGTTGTGCACTTACTCTCCCACTCTACTCTGTGCTGGTGCAGCCTCACCTCGAGTACTGTGTGCAATTTTGGGCACCACAGTACAAAAAAGGATGTGAAACTATTGGAGATTGTCCAAAGGGCTACAAAGATGGTGAAAGGCCTAGAGGGGAAGACGTATGAGGAGCGGCTGAGGTCACTTGGCCTCTTCCACCTGGAAAAGAGGAGGCTGAGGGGAGACCTCATCGTGGCCTACAGCTTCCTCACAAGGGGGAGTGGAGGGGCAAGCAGCAATCTGTTCTCTTTATTGACCAGTGACAGGACCAGAGGGAATGGTGTCAAGCTGTGACGGGGAGGTTCAGGCTGGATATCAGGAAAAGGTTCTTCACCGAGAGGGTGGTCACGCACTGGAACAGGCTCCCCAGGGATATAGTCATGGCACCAAGCCTGTCAGTTTAAGAGGCATTTGGACTGTGCTCTTAGTCATATGGTCTGAATTCTGGGGTAGATCTGTATGGAACCAGGAGTTGGACTCGAAGATCCCTGTGGGTTCCTTCCCGCTTGGGATATTCTATGATTCTATGATTCTGTGATTCTATGATTAGCTGTTTTTGTTACTGTTATTATTCTTGCTTAGCTGCTGCTGCTTTTTTTCTGTGCTTAGGTCATCTTTTCCTGATCTCTTAAGGTTATACATCCTCTGTAACCAGTAAAAGTGCCTATCAGTAAGTTCCTTAAAGCCCTACTGTCCATGTTTTTCAATTTTTTAATATTTTTTTTCAATGTTTTTCTCCATTTTAAAAACCATTGCTGTTATCTCACACTCAAACTCCACACTAACAAGACACACATGATACCAAGCCTCAGTTCATGTGACAGGTTCTCACAAGTTCGATAAACCTGAGTCACTATTCTTTGCAAAGTTAGGGTAAGGTCTGTTACTAGCAATGGCAGTATTTTTTTACAGCATGACAGACCATATTGGATGTTGTCTCCTTACCTGTCTCTAGCTCCTCTTCCTTTATTCCTGGTTGCAGTAGCAAATTTCTAGACACTTGTCAGAGTAGGGGTTGAGACTGTTTTAGGTAGATCACAGATTCCTTTTGGTCCTGAGTAAGTACACCCCAGAACCTGAATGATATTTTTCCTGGCCTTATCTCTAAAAAAACTTCTGCACCAATCTGTGTGCTTTCAGCAGTGAGAATTTAAGCTATAGTAATGAGAAATTCAAAACCAGGAATTCCTAATAGCTTCTCTTTTGAGTCTTTTTGTTTCATAGGAAATGATTCTGAACAGTCTCTACATAAATCAGCCAGGCGGTGAACAGAAGTCCTATACCACAATAGTTTAGTGCAGAAGCCTGTACAACACAATGCTGCTCTAACTGCAGTTTTCATTTCTGTATTTCATTTTACCTGACTTTAAAATCTGCTCAGTTATTTCAGCTCTTTATGAAGGCTGATAAAGTGACTGCTAAATAGCAGGAGCTTGCACTGGTTTTCTCTTATTTGCAGCACAGCACATACTGGTTGCATTTTGCCACAGGTGACAGTTGCTCTCTTTGCCACCTCTCCTCCTAGTAAGCTGCTGGCCAGGCTTAATCCAACTCTGAACTCTATAATCAAGCACTGTTACTACGTGCTGAAAGCTTCCTGCCCAGAAGGGACTGTCTCCCTCAGTAAGGCATAGGTGGTTATTCTGGACTCTGCCTGTTTTAAAACAGAGGGCTCAGGGAGAGTGTTCCTCCCTGCTGCCCTGAGGATACAGCTGTTTTTCTTCCTGAGCAGCACTGCTGTCGCTGAATCATAAGGAAGAGGATCAGGGTTCTGTCACACTGACATGATTTTAGAATTAATTCAGGACGTCAGAGCACCAACAGCACCTGATCTGCAAATTACAAAACGATTTTGGAAAGAGCTGTTGCCTACAGCTCTGAGGCTGAGGTGTTCTTTACAAACACTGATCTAGTCCATATGGGAAGAGGGCAGCATTTTAGGTAGCTGCAAATGCTGACTTCTCGGACGAGGAGGATTATTATCAGGACTTTGCATTGTGCTGGTGTTCCACAGAACCCTACAGAGAGGCTTTGGAAAGCTAGACACTACAAAACAGAAGATGCTGTGTGCCTCTTAGTCACAAAACTGCTTTAGAACATGCAAAACCCCTCTCTATTGTCTAAAGTAAAGTTGTGTAGCCCTTTTGCCCAATAAATGGAGTGAAAAAAATAAATGGAGATACAATACATTGAATTTCAGACTATGAAATTCTAATTTTCTGTTGCTATGAAACAGTTGTCTGTGGTGAATGCCAGGTTCACAGAAGCAGCCTCATTAAGCTGGGCTTGTCAAATATCTGGTCTGGGCTGGATTTTTTTTTATGTATGCAAGAAATAAATACATATAGTGTTGAATATGCTGCTGACTATTGTCATCAAGACAGACAATTACACTGGGGAAGGTGCAGACAGAAAGCTGGAAGTTTAGTCATTAAGGACATAACAGCTGTGACACCTGTCTGGACATTAGTGTATTATCTTGGATTTGTATACCATGGTTTCAAGATGCATTTATGAACAATCCAGTGGGAAACTAGTATTTCCATGATAGAGTCCCATGGAATATATGGTATTACCCTGCTTTCTTCATTTGGATCTTCTGTAGGGCTGTAAACTCTTCAAGACATATATCATCCTGTTGCCTTGATTGTACTGCATATACTACAGTGAGATTCTAATCCACTGCAAGGGTTCCTACTGGGCCATTAGTGAATGTGGTCTGTGTTATTTTACTCTCACAAATTGCTTCTTCCAAATCCTAGAAGATTTGGAGAGGCTAACTCTGCATTGTGAGAAAGCACCTGATTTTTGAGCTTTTACTCTCAGCTAGAAATTTTCCTCTCTCATTTGCCCTAACAGGTAAAGCAACATACAGTTACAATTTCCTATAGCACTGAAAGAAGAAAGGCAGAATCAGGATATCCACTTTCATAGGCTCATTTCAAGGTTAACGCAGGTAGAAAAGAGCTATATTTTGAGGCCCCGTGGTTAGCAAGTCTTAGAATAGCTTGGAAGATGAAGAACAGCCTGTCTTGGATGAAAAATGCTTGCTGTTTTTATTTTCCTTACAACAGCAACCTCTCTAGGAGTGTGAATTTCTAGACAGAGACCATGTGACAAGCAGTAAGGATTGGTTTTTCAAACCGCAAAGCCACTCCTCTGTGGAATAGAGTAAATCTATGGTATTTCCTTAATGGTGAAACATTAGGGCTTGGCAGACTGCAGGCTGAAGCAGAGACCACGATATAAGTCTGATAAAGAGACCAATACATAAAGCTTTTGTAGAGGGAATAGTGTGTACTTGTAATAAGTAGGATGCAGTGGACTGGCCTCTAATGGATTTCACAGTAAATATCACTATGTCTGTCTTGTCCCTACCCCATTGTGAACACTTAGAGCGCCTGGGTATTGCTAAACCATTTGCAAATGATGGTTAATATTATGTCATATCGATGCTGGCCCTATCTGTCTTTCGGGAAAAGAAAAATACACACATTGGAGATGAAGCACTGATACATTTTTAATGAACATAATCCATCTTCTACAAGCCCAAGGGAACCTTTTTCTATATGCTCTGCAGACTGACAACCAATAAATGGTTTTGTATACCTGGTGTTCAGGGATTCCTAGAGCCATCACACAGCAGGCATCAGCATCCCAACACAATCTTCCTTTGGACACCAGTGAATCCAATGAGTTTCTTTTTACAATTGCCATGTATTGTGTTGACTTAAGATGTATAAGTGGCTACATATCTATTAGAGAAAATTAAAAAATAGGAAAATATTTACTGAGGAAATAACTAAAACATTTACCAGCTGCAAAACACTGTCACTCAAAACACAGCTAATTCCCCTTGTCACTTATGTATAAAGCATTTGTTAAAGTAAATTATGTGCATTTCCTGGTGCTTCGTCTTTTGAACTACTAATGCCATCTGCATTAATATGTAAGTGCGTATCCCAGAGAGACACTTACATCTAAAAATCTAGAGAGTTCATCACAGCTGAAATACAGCCAGCAAGGTCTCCAGGTGCATTCTGCAGAGAAAAAAGAACAAGGATCCTAGCATCAGGACAAGAGCCTGACAACAGTAATAGTTCTGTTCATGAGGCCCTGTCTTCAGAGAAAAACAGGGAATTCCCTTTCACCAGAGTATTCTCCACCATTGATCCAAGAGAGAGGAACTTGAATTCCCATAAGCATCAGAGAAGACTGGGATAAGGCATGATGATAGTCTTAAGCTATATTTGAAAAGAACTGCAATAAAAAAATAAAATTATTAAATAAAAAAAAAAAAAAGGAATTCAATGTGCCTGAAACCAAGGACAGTCAGACCAGACTTTAAGAAGGAAAGGCTTTCAGTAGCAAGGACAGTGGTGGGTAGGAGTTGATTCTACTTTGTTGCAGAAGTACAGCCTACCTGAGCTCAATGACTTCCTCAAGGCTGCAAGGAGAAACAATTGTTAGGCCATCCTACTCTGATGGACAAACAACAAATTGCAAGTCGCAGACCATTTGAAGATTACAGTCTCTTTTAGATTATTTGCCATCTAGAGGGAGATTAATGAATTTCTCTCTCCCTTTCTTTTTTTTTTTTTTTTTTAATTTATTTTAATGGAGGAGAGGATGCATAGTATCATGTTTGCAACCTATAAATACTAAGGCATAAAGAAAAGATTTCTCATTGCAGATGAATATAGCACTGCATTTTAGTCTCCAGCTGAACTGGTGAACACATTTGGGAAACCAACCAAACAAACAAAAAAGCTATTTCTGCTATGCATTCATTGTCAGTTGTATGGTGACCCGAGTAATGTAAACACACTGTTTCTCCTGTGTTTGTAAACACCCATATTATACGTCTTATGCATTTTGCAAATTGTTCATCAGATTCTATTTTTTCCCACTTTCACCTATTTTATTTTTTATCATTTTTAAAATTTATTTTATCTGCTAGACTGTATGCCACCTCCTCATTTCAGCTATTACCTAGACAGTTAAGGGTTTTATTTATTTATTTATTTAATTTATATTGAGGGGTTTCATATTGTTTATGAAGTTCCTGACTCTGCTGTCCAGCCTACATTTGCCCATTTCTAAATGTTGTGAAGAGATCATATATATTTGCTCTGCACCTTCATCATGGTGGCTTAAATACTTGCTAGGTATTTTTAACTTCTTTTAATTTATTTTGAACAAACCTCATAATTTTATGCATTTCTCTTATTTGAAATGAAAGTAACCATGGTGGATAGCTTTGCCTGTTGTTTTACCGACATGGATGTTCTGCTGTATGATTGTTGTTACCAACCAGTACTTCAACAGTAATGTGTTGAACCATGTCTTCTGTGTTGTGCAGGTCCAGGTCAAGTTTTGCTTCTGTTCTTGTCAGGATTGTGACTAGCTGCTTCTTTAAGTATGCATTGAGGGTGTTTAGCAATTTTGTTGTGGGTCCATATTGCAAAGTAACATTCATCTTCTATATGAGGAGTAGTACTTTTCCATCACTGCTACAAAGTACTCCATTTCAATAGCATTTCTGTTTTGCAGTTTCTCTGATTTGTCATAACATCATGCATCCAGTGTCCCTTGCTTGTTGAAAAGGAGCAAATGGTTTAAACTTTAAAGAAAAGTCCCTAAGGTCAGTGCTAAGATAACCACTTACTCCAGCAGATAATGTGTCACATCTACTCCTCTGAAGATGGTAGTAGCAATTGCATCTGCCCCAGTGATGAAGACAGTTGCTGATTTGACCTGTGGAGCAGCTCAGCTTATAGCAAAGTTCTTCTAAGAGGGCAGGTGTCACAGTTCTGTGTTATGATTTGCACGGTAATGGCTTTTGAAGCACCTCCTTTGTGAAAGCATTTGAGGAACTAATGGGGTATAGTGTAGTGGAAAATGCAGAATGTTCTTTTCTATTGCTGAAAATATTTTCACCATTTTTCCCTGCAGACATTGCAATCCTTGGAATGGACATTGATCTGCAAACCATAGAGGACAATGTCATCAGCTTGGAGATGCTGTTTAAAACATGGCTTCATGACTGTGGCTCAGAGAGAGAACACCTCCATCTCCTCCTTCCATCAGGAGGCTCCAGCTATGCCACTGCACCCAAGACCACCCTAAGTATTTAATTTTTTCTCCCTCTCTGCAGGGGATCCTGACTCCCACAACCTTAATGATTACCCAGGCCTGTCCTGGGCATGTTCCCCTACATATTGAGATTCAAGTAAGGCCTCTGGGTGACACTGAAAGATGTCTGAAGTTTCTGTTGTCTGAGTCTGAGGGGCCATCTCCTTAGAATGTGTCTAAGTCGTTGTGTACTGTGGCTGCTGATGCTATAGTCCATTTCCATTCTGCAGCTAAGATGTGCTTTGAAGAGCATGTGACTTTATAGCCACTGGATCAAAGTAAAGGGGCCTTACATACTGAGAGCCAGAGACCTTCTGGCTGTTACATAGCTCTAAAATTGTGTTTCTTGTGCTTGATGCTAAAGGTCACTTAAGTAAAAGCTGTCTTACAAAGTGACTTGGCATGTATTTTTATTTATTGACTTAGAACTGAAATAGGTAACATAGCTAGACCTGCCAACACACTGGAATATTTATAAGGAATATATATATATATATTTATATATTTGTTTTGGTTTGTTTTTCCTTTTAAAAGCCTAACACCAAGTTCCTAACCCACACTTGGGCAAGCACTGATAACACCAAAAGCTACAGGAGATAGAAGTGCTTCCCCTAAGTAGCTGTTAGCTGTATTATGCTGCCATGGAAATCTGCACATGCAGTACCAGCACCCCCCCCTTTCCATGCTGCTCCAATATGGCTCTAATGTGCTACTTCACATTGCCTTGGCAGTAGAAGCACACTTGTTTTCTGCTAGTGGTCCACAGACTAGCTCTAGACTGGAAGCAGAGCTCATAGAGCAGTCAGTGCTGGTGGCTGTTGGAGATAGGTGTCACAGCAAACAGATCAGAAAGCTTGGTGTGACTTTTTATTTACATAGTAGCTACCATAACAGCCTCCAGATCAGTGCAGACAATTATGTTTTATTCTTAAAAGTTGATTTTCCTTCATCATAACATTGAATTTCACAATCAATATATTGTATTACTGTAGCTAGCAAGACAAACCAGGTTTCTCAGCAGTCAGGTTTTTTCACCTTCCCACACTCAAGAAGTCTTTAGAAAGCCATGGAACGTGTATCTTGCAATATAACTTACTATACCAGTGCTGGTATCCTCAGTCTAGCAGATTTCTCCACAAACATGGCTAGAGAAGCTGGCAGGAAATAGTATGGCCCTGAACCCTGTGTGGCATTGGGAAAGATGCTTCTGCTCCCTCTTCAGCTGGCCACGCATCTCCAAAAGTGGAACTTGCCTGTGGGGTTTAGCAACCAGTCATTGTTTCATTAATGTGCCAAGCATGTGGTAGCTCCTTTGGGAGAAAGCTTGTTGCGTTCTTTTGCCACAGGCTTTAACGCTGTTCTTCCAGAGAGGGAGACATATGGCTTAATTTTTAGGTAGTCCTGTATGGAGCCAAGTGTTGGGACTCAAAGATTCTTGTTGTGACCTTACAACTCAGGATATTCCATGATTATATGATTCCCTTAATAGTTGCTGTTGCTAGAAAACATTAAGTGTATGTAAGTGCTTTTAGCATGTCATGTGCTACACGTTGCCATTTCCAGCAGTCTAAACCAATTTCCTTCTCCTAGTATGCCTGAAGTGTGATTTACAGGAAAGACTGCTTGATCCAGCTCTGCTTTTGGGGACTGCTGATGGCACCATGAAAACATCTGATTCAAATTCATCCTGCCAGATGACAGCCTGGCCAGCTACAGTGCTGTATAAACTCCAGGTTGTAAAGTAAGTGTTATGTTCTTTGTGCTTGGTAACTGGAAGGCTCGTATAGAAGTAACCTTAATTCTTCCTGTGCAATTTCAACTAGGAATCAGTAATATCAATATTAAGTGCTGGGGACTCAAAGAGCTTGTGAGCAAAATTCAACTGTAAGACACCCACATCCCCTGTATCTCTTAATGTTATGGATTAGCACATCCCACACGTGCTGACAGGTGTGCAAAGTCAAAAAATACTGTTACCACAACACTAGCACTTTTGAGTGTAAAAACATAGATATTATTTATGTAACAGTTGTTTCCTTCCAGCGTGAAGTCTTGTAGGTTGTAGCCATTGCCCCATATATGATACTGCTGTTCTCTCACTACCTAAATGCAAAAAAAGCAATGAAAGCTTCACAGTGCTGCATGACTTCAGGTAAGAATTTATTTGCTTTCCCATCAGCAAGCTCTGCTGGTAGGCACAGAGAATAACAAGAAGAGTGATACTCTCTAGTGTCTTTTCTGAGCTTTGTTTTTATTTAAAAAGTTGTATAATTTCTGAACTTCTTTTTGTACAATTTTTCTTAAAATGATTCTCAGCCTGTCAGTAGTTGAAGAGCACTCAGTAATTGTGCATAAATGGCCCACATCCAAAGCACTTCAGCTACGTAGTATCTATCAGCTCTGTCATGAAGCATAAGTGTGCTACGGACAACTTTAAGTATTGAAATCTATGTGGTAGTGTTTGAGGTGGGATCCTGGCTGTGTGCAGGAGCAGAGCACAACATCTCCATTTAAGTGAAGGATAACCACAATATACTAAAGTCACGTAGGAAGGGATGTAACTGCTTGAGTGAGCTATTGCCCAAGAAGCCAGACTACTAATCTGTTTTGTATTCAAAATGCATGAGGGTTGGACATGGTCCATGGCATGCTCTTGACAACACAGACACAAGGGAATCTGGCAGCATGCTGCAGGATGCTGAATTCCATGCTGATCATCAAGAAAGCCTTGGATGGCAGCTCTTTCCACTGCAACTGACCTTTTTTTCCAGGGTTTCATAGTGGCAGGCCACAGTATTACAGACATTTGTAGCAGTATTGCAGCTGATACTGCCATAGCCATTTGAGCCACTCGTCCCCCTGCAGTCTCGTCTTGGCAGTTTCATGCTGGCTGTGCTTCATTAACATAAGCTATACATTTACAGAGCTCTGAAGTCTGAAGGGGTCTGTGAGTCTGTACTGTATGGACTGCCTTTCATCATCAAGCCCACAAGCTGCTGGCAGCTAGACTGGGATGAACTGGAGTTAAATCAGCATAGCTTCCATGCTCTATGTCATAGTCTTCTGGTGAGTGTAAAATTGCAGTCTCATGGGGAGGGATTGACACAGAAAGGGATTGTTAGTGCACATCTAGTAAGATCTATCTAGCCTTCACCAGAAAACATGTTTCAAAATTTGCAGCTTCATCTCATGGGTCAGGGTTGGGCTTGTAAGTCCTTCCAGCCAATGCAACCACTGGAAAGAAGATACAGCACATCAAATCTTAAAGGTGCTCTAGCCTATCAAAAATCCAGTTTGGAGTGCAAAGTCACGAAAGGAGTTAGACAAGCATTTTTAACTGTGAAAATAGTTAACCAAGGGTTGGAATGTGGCAGACTTTCCATTACTAACAAGTCTTAAATCAAACTTGGATGTTTTCTTAAGAATTGTCATGCGTTCGATTAGAAAAAATTCAGGTTGTCCTCAACCACAGTGCAGATTAGTGTTCTTATTCTGATACATATGAATGACTCTCTGCTCCTGAGCCCAGCAACCCATACAGCAAAAATGCTGATGGAAGAGGCTATTGCACCTTTTTTTCACGTTGATTTTGGTGTTTGCTATCTAGAAAAGGAAGTGGATGCTTTTGGCCAAACTCGATCCACAGAACACTTGTCCAAGCTGGAACATCGTGGTGCATTCCTACTACATCATTGTCCCTTCTGACTCTGCCACTCTGCTTGTCAAAGCAGTCGCTGTAAGAGAGCTCCTGATGCCATCAGTCTTCCCAGCCCTCCTTGCTGAGCATCCTGAGAGAGTGCAGGGCCCTATAGAGGTAAGTCATTGATGGCCCTACACAAAAATATGTGGAAAGGATCCCAGCTATACAAGCAGGGATCTGAGCAACAATACCTTCACGCACAGGGAATGCAAATGCTACTGAGGCATACTTACCTCCCGTGCTCCTGGGAAACATGGCAGACTGCAGACAGGTGCTTTAGGCATAAGATACATCAACACAAAAGCTCTCTTGATGTCTTCCAGTAGCTTCAGACTTCTGCACTTCCTCTTGTGCATCCATACATTCTTCTCCTGAGTTTTCTGTGTCTGCTTCAGGTGATGCCAGAAAGGGCAGGGCTCTCACTATAGGTCTTAGAAGATGAACAGAGGAGGAAACAGCTGTGAAAATGTCCAGTGGTGACTGGAACATGATGAACTTTTCCAAAATTTATTCCCAGCAGCCAATATGTCCTACAGTTTTCCTCACAGACAGAAAAACGCTTGTCCTTTGGAACAATGCTGCTATGTGGGAAGGCAACTTCTATCAGCTTCTGAGGCTGAGAGGGCAGCAGAGAAAAGGCATTGGTTGTGAAGGAAAGGTGCAAGCACCATGTGGTGGAGTTGGTAGGGCAAATGGAGGTATATCTACTGAGGGGCAATCTACTGAAGAATTATTGAGGCTAACAACATGTAGACTGGGTGCTACAGCTTGTTGTCTGATTTCAGGCATGGGGGAGGATAGGACTGTATCCTGCAAGGGAAAGCTTAAATCCACTGAGACCTGGTTGCAGATGCCTGTTGCTCTATACACAGCTAAGAGCAGTCCTTGTGGGCTGCAGCACAACCAAAGAGCCCATCTTGCTTCAGCATGCCAAGAAGTGTCATCCATCTCTCAAAAAAAAAAATTCTTCCCCACGCCCCCCCAAAAAAAGAAAAAAACTATGATAATGATAATAAAAGCCCGCAACCTTCACCTGGCATATCTCATTACCACCAGGTTCTTTCTTCTTTCTGAGCAGAGTGCCCTGAACAGCTTGGAAGTGGAAGTTACTTATAACCCCTTGCACCTGAAAAGCAATCTGTACAAACACCTGAAGAGTATATTGTACAGACCACTGCACAGGCAGCAGGCCCAGCACAGGGACCAGCGACCAGAGCGCCATCAATCCAAGCAGGTATGACTCTTGCCTTTGACTAGCCTACGTAGACCCTGTCTTGTCCTCCTGGTCTGCTTCTTGCAGAGGGGAAATGGGTAACCCCCGATAGCCTGACAGTACAGGGAAAGCAGCATAGGGCAGCAACAACATTCACTTGTAGCTGGTAGAGCTGTGAGTGGGGTATAGCATATCCTTGTGCTATGGGGGAGATAGGTGCTGACCAGCTGGCACATGCAGACAAAGACAGCATGCTGAGAGCTGTTGGAGAAGCCAGCCCCTCCTTCCATGAAGTGCATTCATATTTTTCTCCCTGCATTGCAGCATCAGAGCAGAGCCAAAGCCACAGTAGCACCCCTTCTGATGGCTCCTTCTCCTGCCCAATTGTTCAGACCAGCAGTGGTGAAGAGAGATTCCTCTGAGTACTCCTTTCTCCCCAAAGAGGACGACGAGTTCCTGCAGTGAAGATACCCCATGGCACTGCTTACGCCTGCTCACGTGCAATTACAGCTTGGCTTCTGCTTGGCTGCTAAGGCTTACTCACTGAGCCGGAAGCGGTCAGGCAAGACACTAAGCCTGTCCGTGGTCAGACAGTCACTTCCCATTGTTTGTTCCTCCTTGTTTTATGGTTTTGTTAGTCACTAAGTCAGTCTGCAGGAAGCTTGCTACTCTGGGGCTCCTTGTCCCCTTGCTATTCAGCTATCCCCTGCGACACCCTGTATTTCCCATTCTCATCAGCACACATCACCAACATGCCTCAAATTATGGTTTCTTAGAATAGGCTAGTGCAGCCCACAAACCACAGATTACTGTCAGCAAGTGCAGTAAAGCTGCAGACAGTGTGGTGAGGAAGTCAGGCAGATAGACAAAAGTACAAAGCAATGTCAAACTGCCCTCATCCTGCAGGAGCAGCTTCACCAGGGTGTTTTAATAAGCATAAAACAGGGCTTGTGAATTCACTGTAAAGCCCAGAATGCTGTCCTCCAGTGCAGCATTATAAATGACAATGATGACTTGCCTGCTTCCATGGTGGTCTCACCGTCCAACTCCCCAGCTTGCAGATGGGTTTGTAGCAAGTGCCAAGCCACCAGCAATGCCCTGGCTGGGTCCTGCATGAGAGCTCACTGCAGCTGGACCCCAAGCACTCTTCTCTCAGACAGCTGTTGCTTGGATGCACTCCTTCCTGTGTCCTGTCCACACCTACAGTGCCATTCAGCAAGCCAGCACAGTCAGTACATTTTGGACTCATTAAATGGGGAATATAGCCTGAAGCTTTCCAGAGAGCTTCTGCCCAGTGCTAGCACAAGTGTGAGCCCCAGTTTTTTCAGTGCAGCAATAGAACAGCTGCTACTGCCAGAGCCGGAGCTGAATACAGTGTGACTGAGCCAAGGTGGGGCAGCCTCACTTGGCTTCCTGGATACTGTACACCACCAGGCATTTACATTCTACTTACTTTGTTCTGACATGCTGTTTCAAAATAAAGTTCTCCCATATAACATTACCTTACTGCCTGTGGTCTATAATGCATATGGTGTGCAGCAATCCTAGCACTGACCTGCACTTCCTGAGAAACAGCTGCGGTTGACCAAGGGCATGGTGCAGGCAGCACACTCCCCGAGGGACTGCAACAGCAGGAGAGCAGAGTGAGCTGTTTCCTCCAGGATCTCAGCTCAGTAACAGGGTCTGATTGCCACCTATTGTCTACCTGTTCCTGAGGCACCGCTAAGGTGGCAAAGCACCCAACAGAAGAAAAGGTAATGATAGCACCTGTTTGCCTCTGACACTGGTAGTCTCATCTCAATCTTGAATCTTAACAGTACGCTACTGAGCTGCAGAGGCTTCGATGAGGGCAGCAGTACCCTTCCCAGTGTGGAGAGCAGGGGAAGGAATCACACAGATGTTATTAAGTCTGAGAAGTGCAACCTGCTTCCTCTGCGCCTCTGTGGGAGCTGTGCCTTGAACAACTGCCTGACTACACATCTCTACAGTTGCATGCAAAACCTGGGTCCACCTTGCCACCGGTTTCTCCTGCATGGGCCTGTTCTTCTCATGCCCCAGGAGTACTCCATACTTGGCAGGAGGTTGCATTGCAGGCAGCTGCTCAGGGCAAGACATTAAGGGAAGGTACCTCAAGGACAAGGCAGACATCCCTGACAGCATAGGGAGATGCATTTCCTGGGGTATGCAGGTAAGCAGCCAGTCCTTACCTGTCTCTTAACAAGCTCAGGGGGTGTGGAACTGGGGAGTGTCCAGTAACAAATGGCAGTAAGGCACATGCAAATCGTCCCACCTGGGGCATGCAAACCAGACAACATAAAAGTGACAAAATCAGAAGATAAAATAATCCACCCCCCTCTCCTTTACTGCTCTGTTGACTCAGATGGAAATTACTTTAGCAACCTTATCAGTGGGAAAAAGTAAACAAACAGACCAGTGGTTTATTGTGACTGGAAGGAGGCTGCTAAAAGGGAAAGTTGTGAAGAGGGAAAAGGGACTATAAAGAGAAGCAAGTCAAAAAAAAATTGGGGCTGTTGGGGGATTCCTTTTGCATAGCCCTCCACCTGATCACCACAGTACAGTGATCAGCTCCTGACAGCCAGAAGGGACTTGGGTGCTTTCCCAAATACCAACATGGGAACAAATAACCTGGCAGAACAGCTGTCTCACACCTGCACCATACTAGGGCCCCAAATGGGAGGAGGAAGTGGTTATAAAAGGATGCATTTTTCACAATGGGAAACAGAAAAAGGCAATACAAAGAGGAAGAGGAAGAGGATGGCTGGGCAATGGCAGCTCCCAAGTCATTTTCTCCTGGTAAAAACTGCCACCTGGCCTACAGAGACCAAGACTACTTCTTAATCCCAGCCAGCGGCTGCTAGACCTGCTGTACTTGGGAGCATTTTTCAGCTAATCTGGGGTCTGGGCTTTTCACAGAGAACAGGAAGGCACACAGGCTGTCCTCACACGAGGAAGTCTGATATCCAAATGACATTCCATGCTACACTGAGTCTGGCTCATAGCACCTGGACAAGGCATAAGCAAATTTGCTTGTCCAGAACCATTTCTGCAGTGCAAGAAAACAGTGAGCCATCAAGAATGAGCTGTGTATCCCCAGGCATCTCAGCAAAGCCTTGACTCAGGACTGGCTGCCAGGATGCTGTTTCCCCAAGTATGCAGACTGCATTCAGCTATGGCACACAATTACAGTGACGTGCCAGGGCCATCTTCATTCTGCACCTGGTCATTTCACTGTTAAACACATGGAATTTAGTTGTAAGGAGACAGTGGAAGCAGGGCAAAGGAAAGGGAAGGACAGAAGAAACCCTAATCCAGACAAAATCCAGGAGAATCATCTCCTGCTCCTAAAGTTCATTGCAGACATGCTACAGGATGGGTGTGACAAGCCAAAGGCTCGTTCTGTATTTGCCTTGTTTCTAATGCTTTCCCAAAGCATCTATGGCACCCTGAACTGCTGCAGAATGGAGATAAAGTAGAGCACAGAGCAGCAGTTTGAGAAAGATGACAAGTCTGGCCCACAAGACTGAGACAGAAAAAAAATGGACTGCTCTCCAGATCAGCAAGAGCCCTCCAGGCTGCATACACTGCTGACACAGAACAGGCCACATGTAGAAGTGTTCCTCCTGCCTTGTGTTGTTACCTCTTAGTTTTAAGCCAGCTGTTATGAGAGAGGACATCATTGCTGAAGCAAGAAGAACAAATATCTTTTCATCCCACCCAGAAGGAGTGTCGTGCTGTGGCAAAGACAATGGTTCTGGCACAGATGCTCGAGCATTTTCCTTCTTCCCTAGCAGTCTCTTTAGTGAAAGCTGGGTCAGCTGCTTTGGAGCCAATGCACCACCCTGAGACACAGTGGCAGCAGTGATGGAGATACACAAATACCCACCATAGTATGGAAAGTAGAGCCCCAGAGCTCAGCTCCCAGAAGGCTGCTCATCATCATTTAGGTCTTGGAGCCTGACACTGGCGCCACAAGCAAGGATTATGAGCATGCACAGTACTCTTCCCTTGTGAGGCTGGGCAGACAGCTCCCAGGACATGAAGCACCTGCATAGGGCCACCCAGCAGGTAGGCATGAGGAGGAGACACATGCCTGTATTGGGCTCACCTCAGCCTCTCTCAGGCTCCCAAAGCCGCTTAGACCTCCTCCCATCTCCTGCAGCAAAACCCCAGCAGGGAAGAGGACCAGCACAGGATAACAGCAAAAAATTGGTCCAGGCTACACACATGCTGTACTGTTACAGGACTGAGGAATACCCCCTGCAACTTGGGCACCAAACACCTATTCAGAGCTCGCTGCCTTGTTTCCATCTCCCCAGTCTTGGGACACGAACCTGGCCCTCCAGACTTCCCCACTGGTTTATGACTCCCTGGGTCTGAGCTGGGGCTGGAGAATTCATGCTTAGCTCTCTGCACAGAGGTAACAGACTGCTAGGTTGTCAGACCGCTGCTCTGCTGCTGTCTCTGTCAACAGGCTGGCAAACCTGCAGAAATCTTTAGCCCCAAACTCAGAGACAGACAACTCCAGGATGCCTGACACAGCCCTACACGGAAGGAACAGAAATTCTCTCATAACCATTACCAGCATGAAAAGGGAAACCTATTTTCCCTTGCACAAGTTTCTGTCCAAGGATAGCCACACAGCACTCACAGCCAAACCCCTCACCTCAGACCACAGTCAGATCACAGCATTTGCCATTAAAGTTAATGGAACCCAGACTGCACCTTCTGAAGGTGGGTGGTGGGAGGAAGGGAATCAGAAGGATGAGGCTGGGGAAGGAGGGACCCTGTGACCAATCAACAGTCACTGAGCTCCAGCACAGACCTGGAGCCTGGTTCTGCCCAGCCTTAAGCTTGGAAAAGACCTGCACTTGCTCAAGTCATCCCAGCATTTCACATCCAGACCAACACTGGCATCCGTGAGTTCAACACATGTGCCTTAACACGCTGGCATCAGGGCATCCTAGCCACTGCTGGACCTGGCACCCACTTTCTTTGCAGTTTCCCCTTAGCTCAGCAGCTCTGGCGCAGATAGACTGGCATGAGTGTGATAGTGTGAGCACCACTCAGCAGGGGCACCAGGCACCACAATGATGCAGTGATGCACCAGCATTCGCTCTCTATAGGTACCTCAATGGAGGCTGTAGTGAGGTGGGGGTTGGCCTGTTCTCCCACGTGCCTGGTGACAGGACGAGGGGGAATGGACTTAAGTTGCGCCAGGGGAGTGTTAGGTTAGATATTAGGAAGAACTTCTTTACTGAAAGGGTTGTGAGGCATTGGAACAGGCTGCCCAGGGAAGTGGTGGAGTCACCATCCCTGGAAGTCTTTAAAAGACGTTTAGACATAGAGCTTACGGATATGGTTTAGTGGGGACTGTTAGCGTTAGGTAGAGGTTGGACTCGATGATCTTGAGGTCTCTTCCAACCTAGAAATTCTGTGATTCTGTGATTCCCCAGTCATGTGCCTGACAGTCTAGACATGCTACATGCAAACACTTTGTTCTGAGACATACAGATTTTAATATCAAAATACTTTTGTATAAAAATACTTCTGGAGACTGATTGCAAGCAGTCCTCCAGGCATTGCAGTAGACATCTCAGCCCTGTGGCCTACCCAGAGAAGCCAGAGCAGAACCAAAGCCTCTGGATTCGCAGCAGCAGGCACAGTGCAACACAGCCAACCCTCCTGCCACATCAGGAGGTGTCAGAGGAGCTGGCTTGAGCCAGGAAGTGCACCTACAGCAGCTGCAGCATTCTGGCTCCCAGGTGCGGGAAGGACCCAGGGAGATGCAGTCCCTGGGTGCTCGTGAGCAGGAGGGGCTCTGCCCAGTCCCACACAGTCCCCAAACCCAAGCCACCCACAGGACCAATGGAGGACGGTAGCCTGTGCCACTCACAAGTGGGTCTAGGCCCCACAGTCTCCTCCAGACAGGTACAGAGCAGCGGCATGTTATATTTCTCCTAAGTCCTCATAGACAGGTGACAAGCTGCACTCATCCACAGACTGCTCCTTCTTCTGCCCTTGCTGGGGCTTCACCACCTGGCTGTACAGCACCTCCACTTTGTTGTTGTTGTTGCTGCTGCTGTTGAGGCTGGGTTTGATGACTGCCTTCTCAGAAGCAGGGTTCCCTCGCCGCTTGCCAGGGTCCCCACTTCTTTCGACACCTTTGGGGATAAATGCTGCTGGGGGCTTGGGGGCAGGCACTGGCTTAGGGCCCTTGGCCTTGGCCTGGAAGGCAGGAACTGAGTAGTCATCAGTGCTGGGGTTATAGGGATACTCGTAGCCGCCCTTGCCATCGTGACCCTGGGTACGCCAGGCCTCGCCCGTGGGCCGCGCTTCATCATAGATGCAGGCAGCAGAGGGTACTGCACGTGGAGCGCGACCCTCGGGCTCATCATAGATGTGCTCCTTCCGCCCAGGTTCCTGGCTGCGAGCCTCGGCCCGGACCTGCTCATAGGCGCCCGTGTACAGTGGTGCTGGCACCCGGAGCTTCGCCTCATCTGGGGCCCCACTCGCGGCCTTGCTGTCAACGGGGTCCGAGTACAACGGGTCCAGCCAGGGCCGGAAGCCCTTCACCGAGTCCAGGGGCTCTGAGTACAGGCTGGAGGGGTCTTCAGCCAGTAGCGCAGCTCGTGGTGCCTTGGGCAGAGGGGAGCGCGGGGGCGTGCTGGGGACGGTGGGCTTGGCCTGCAGCACTGGGGGCTCTGGCAGGGTCCGGTTCTTCAGCAGAGACACCGTGTCTCTCTCCTCCGCTGCAGCAATGGACCTGGGTGCCAGTCCTGCTTTGGGTGCTGCAGTGTCATCCCCCTCCACGGGCAGCTCTAGGCTCAGAGAGTCGGCCAGGGCCTGGCGAATCAGGACCACACTGGGGCTGTCTGAATCCAGTGAATCACAGCTCTGCCGGTTCTCCTCCACCTGTGCTTTCTGCTCCCGGATGGAGTCTTCCACCAGGCGGAAGATCTCATTGCCTTGCTTGGTCTCAAAGGTGAAGTTCCCTGGGCCAGAGTCACAGCGCCGGCCAGCTTCAAAGGAGAACATCACCTGCAATGGAAGCCAAGTGTCACATGACTTTCAGCACTTACCCTTCCAGAGCCTCACACAGGCTGTACTCTGCTGACATGCACTGGCTATGGTGCTGGTCCTGCACATCTTGCAAGAGAGACTTCAGTGAGCACCCTGCTCCCTCAGCTCCCTGAGGGAGCAGGGTGAGCAATAGCTTAGCAGGGGAAATCACTGTTGGCATCTTGGGTCAACCAGCATCAGTCAGGGAGAAGGGAAACAATCCAGAAACAAGATCCAAGAGAGAAGAGCACAGCTTTTCATGAGAGAAAGGCCAGAAGAAGCAGCTTCCCTACCAACAGTAAGCAAAGCATTTGCCTTACAAGCATTACTGTTAATGGCATGAAGTACTTTAAAGAAAAGTCTTGCACCAAGGCTGTGTTCCTTAGGCCTGAACACACTCAGGCATAGGTTTCCACCAGCAGAAGTCCAGACCCTTCTTGGACCTCTGCTCCTGAATCCAGGGGAGATTTTTCTGTCTTACTGGTGTTGATATGCAGCAGCAGTCTCTTGGGTTGCTACAAAAGCCTCTGGGGCCAGACTTCCTTTGTGGGTCAGTGCTGCCAAACACAAGCACAGCCAACCTGTCACCACCGGTGACCTGAGTGTGCAGTCACCTGCTCCTCACACAACTTGGTTCTCATCCTGCCCCGGCATAGATCCTGTGGATGAGCCAGCTGCCTCCCCAAGAGCAGCTTGGTGTCTACTTCTGTTTTGGTAAAGTGCCGCAGAAAGTGCCACTAGCAGGCTGCAGCTGACACCATTGCTTCTATAAACAGCCCTGGGGAGACCACTTCCTCTGCCTCCAGCACAGCAGGTACATTTTATGCTCAGTGTAGCAGGAGGACAGGTGGGGGAACCCACTGCTACACGACACTGGGGAGGCCTGCACAGGTCAGCTAGGCTCATAGCAGTGTGCCCCATAAGATGAACAACTATATATATAACATATAATATAATAAACATATAATATAACAGGTGTCTTGAACAACCCCTCCCGCTCTGGCCACTGTCCTACAGGAAGGATGGACGGCATGCAGGGAGTACTTGGAGCCAGGCCTGCAGACAGCTGAGCTCCCTGGCAGGTATGGCATGAACGCACAGCTGGCAGCACAGGCTGGGAGTGGAGAATGGGGGTGGGCAAGAGCTGCAGTGGCCTCAATGGGAGTGTTGCAAGAACCACACAGAGAAATGCCCTGCAGAGCCGGGTCCCTGGCAGGGATGGGAGCCCCACAATCCACGCTCCTACACGGTGACACATGTGGGGAGCTGGGAACAGACCAAGAATCACAGATGCCCCAGGGACCCCACTGTGGTCACCGTGGTCTGTAGCACCTCCGGCATTTGACAGGGCCCACAACACGACTGCCACAAGCAGGTCTGGCACAGCAGTAAGGGACAGCCTGTGGGGGCACGGGCAGGCCCATGGCATGTATGGCTATACACCCACCTTGTCCCGGCCGTATCTCCGAAGCAGCCGGTAGGGCCAGACATAGAGGATCTCGTTTGTCCGTGGGTCCTTCAGGACAAGGCTGTCACGCTCAGCCTTGAGCACATAGGCACCACGTAGCTCACATCGCTCTGCAGCCTCGGTCCGCTGCACTGTCACCCAGAATGCGTTCACTGCAGGAATGGAGGTGCTCAGGGGAGGCAGAGAAACCCCATCCCCTGTTCCCTGCAAGCCCCGGCACTGCCCACCAGAGCCTCTGCAAGGGCGCAGCAGCAGGACAGCCCCAGGGAAGGGAGGCCCAAGGCCAGTGCAGGGCAGGTCCCACCTTCATCTCTCGAGTAGTAGATGGAGTTCACAGCCATCTCCAGGGCCGGCGCCTCCCCGTTGCCCTCTCTGCCACGCTGGGCTGCCACGCCAGCATTGCTGGGGCCATTCCCCTGACAAGGGAGAACAGATCAGTCCCAGCCCCTCCACCCACAGCAGCCCTGCTCCCCTCCCCAAACTCCTTGCAGCCATTGACCCCAGTCCCACATCCCCTGGGTCCTGCCACCCTCACCCACTTGGTCCCACACAGCTCAGCTGCACCAAGCTCAGTGCACGGGACAGGGTGCAGATGAAGCAGTCCCCCCAGACCCTTCCTCCGGCACAGTGTAAGCAACCACCAACATGGCTCCCAGGACCATACGTGCCCGCTCCACCACTGCTCCTTTGCAAGCTCCAGCTTGGGCTTGTCCATGCAGGTGCCTGGTGTGGAGGCAACAAACAGCTCCACTTCCACACAGATGCACTCCAGTGTGGGCAACTTTGGCACCCAAAGCATGGTGTGGGTCCAGGCACTCCGCCAGCCACACAAACTAGGGGAGAGCAGATGAGATGACCCAGTAACACAAGGGACTGCGTTCTTCTGTGCAGGCAGGCAGGAAGACAGTGCCAGTATTGGTGCTCAGACCGCAGAGGGAAGCGAGCACTTCTACTTTTAGCATATGCAGAACTGAAAGCGCAACGCACACACTCTGCCAGAGGCCATGTCCCCACAGCAGGGTCCCCTAAGAGCCCGTGTGGGGGGTGCACTCCTGCTGCCACCAGGGGAAACACATGGACCCTCCTCCAGGACAGCCCCACACACACCAGAGGTTCACAGATGCCCTGCAAGAGCTATTCCGGCAGATTTTGTGCTTCTGCACAAGGGTCTGGTCTCAGACTGAGCCAGAAGCTGTTTCTCAGGGTCACGTGGGAGGGATGGGGTTGCAGCAGAGTGCACATCTTGCAGAAGGCAAGCTGTCACAGTTTCGGTTTAAAAATGGTCACATGAGCTCCTCAACTAGAGGTGAGGCCCAAACAAGGCCATGAGGCCCCTCTCTTTCTCCTAAAGAGAATGGGGAGTGCTGAAACACAATGTCTGAGAGCAGCAGCTCTCCTGTTCAGCTACAGCATCCAAAGAAGTAGAACTCCAGCCTGGAGTCAGGCAGCGAAGAGCCCCGGAGGGCTGCTTGACTGCGCCTTCCCTCATCTTCAAAAGAAGAATAAATTCTGTTCTGAACTCAAATCATCTCTTCCCACCCCAGTTGCCAAGCCGTCAGACCCTGCTTGCCTTCTGGGTGGCAACAAACACCACCATACAAAGTCATGCTCTCCAAGCAGATGAGCAAAAATTACAACCAAGGACCTTTAGCTTCTTGCTGGGAGAGCACACGTAGCTCCTATGTCTCTTGCTCCAGTGCCGTTCTCACAGCCCTTTGCCAACCTCTTCCTAAACTGTTAACTTGCTTCTGGACCTCAAGTACACAATTAGCAACTGCCAAGCAAATTAAGGCACAGACACAGCCCTGCTCTGAGCAAATGCTCCTTGCCTTTTCGTTGCCCCTGCCACGCTGAAGGCCCGTGATGGATTCCCAGCTAAGCCCCAAGAGCCCTTTCCAGGACAAAGGCTGCCAACACCATCTGTGTGAACAGTGCCATGGAGTGACTCCCAGTGCCTCTTGGCTGGGCCAACTGGCAGCCGGTGGCAGCAGGGAGATGCTCGAGGCAAGTCACGCTGAGTAACACCTGGGTCCTCGTGGGAGGACCCTGGGGCTGCCAGCTGTGCAGCAGCCATCTTGCAGGGCAGCCGAGCCCTGCACACACAACCTGCAACTGCCAAGCACAACCCAGGGCTGCACAGCCCATCCGTCCTGGGAGGGAGCGTGGAGCACCCGTGGAGCCAGGCAGGCAGGCACTGCCCTTGTGGAGCAGTGCGGATGACAGCACCTGCGGGCCACTGCTGTCCTGCGCACCGCCTTCACGAGGCAGACAGACTGACCGCCAGTGCTGGGGAAGGCTAGGGGAGCCCAAGGGCTGTGCCATGGGCCCAGCACCGACAGCACGTCCCCAACACCAGGGAGCGACCCCTGTGCTGGGCAAGGGGCTGCCCCAGGAGTCAGGCACCCCGACGTGCTCGGGGCTCCGCTTCCACAGCGGGAAAGGCAGCGGCAGCTGGGCCAAGAGGAACCGCTGCCCAGCCAGCCCTGCCAGACGCCCGGAGGGGACGAGCAGGGCTCCACGCGGCAGCAGCACGGGAGGCCGGGCGGGAACCCCCGGGGAAGAGGGGCACAACGCCCCCCGCCCGCCGCCACGCCGGGACCCAGAGGCGCCACCCCCGCCCCGCTCACCGGGAAGGCGATCTCGCACAGCTTCGCCACCCACTCCTCGCTCTGCTGCTTGTCGGCCGCCAGGAGGTAGCTCCTGCCGCTGGTCTCCAGGCGGAAGGCGACGGTGCCGGCGCGGGGGCCGCTCTCGGCGGGCGCGGGGGCCACGCTGGTGCAGTCGGCCAGCCGCACCACCGTCTTGTCCAGCCGCCGGGTGCCCAGCCGCCCGGGGGGCCCCGCCGGCTCCTTGCAGTCGAAGAACTCCAGGCGGGCGACGCCGTGCTGGCTGGCCGGGAACAGCGCGAACCAGCCCCGCTTCCACCTCTGCAAAGCACCAGGGTCACCGCGGGGCCGCCCCGGCACAACCCGGCCGAGCCCGGCCGCCGCCGCCGCCCGCCCCGCCCCGCCCTGCCCCTCGCCGCCCGGTGCAAAACCCCGGGCCGACTTCCCCAGGCGCCGTTAGCGGACGGCGGCCCGGCCCAGACGGCTCAGACAGCGCCCGGCCCCGGCCCCGCTGCCCGTCCCGGCGGGGCGCCGAACCTTGGTGCCGAACTTGTGGCTGTGCTGCACGAAGAGCGGCCCCTCCTTGGCCGGCGGCTCCATCCCGCGCCCGCCGCTCCCCGCGCTGCCGCTGCCGCTCCCGCGCCGCGCCGGGCCCGAGCGGCGGTGGCCGCTGGGGGCGGGGCCTGAGGGGCGGGGCCCTGAGGGGGCGGGGCCGGGAGCGAAAGTGTCGGGGGCGCGCGTGTGGCCGTAGCCGGGCACGCGTGGCTGAGCCCGCGAGCCGGAGCCCGCGCGTCCGTGGGCGCGCTCGGGTGTAACTGCTTGGGCGCGTGCACGCCCGAGAGCGCTCCCGCCTGTCTGCGCGCCTCGGTGTGCGTGGATGCTCGTGCACGCGTGCCTACCGTGCCCGTCCCGCCGCACCCCGGGTGCCAGCAGCGCGGCTTCTCCGCGGGGGCTGCGGGCGGGCCCTCGGTCGCTCCGCCGGGCTCCAGCCCGGGCACCCGGCCGCTGCGCCCCCCCCCGGTCTGGCCTCGCCGGGGGCCCCCTGCGCGGCTGCCGCGGGGCTGGGGTGCGTGGGGCGAGCAGGGAGCGGGGTCGTCCCCTCCCCAGAGCCGGGCCGGAGCTGTGGGAGCGCAGCCGTCGGGTGGCGGTGCCCGGAGGGCTGCAGCCTCTCGGGGGGCAGCCGGCCCTGCTGCGTCCCGCGGGAGAGCCCTCGGCTCCCAGACCTGCCGGGGCCGCGTCCTGCGCTCCGGGACGGTCCGGAGGAGATGGAGGCTCAGCCCTGGCCCTGTCACACCTTCCCCAGGTGCGGGGGCAGTCCAACCCCGCAGGTTTTGCGTCTGTGGTGGCAGCTCCTGGGCGAGGGTAAGCTCAGAGCAGACGCTGTGAGCCGCAGCCCCTGCCCAAAGCCCACAAGGTGCCTGGAGAGGTGGGCACTGCGTGTCAGCCCCAGAACCGGCAGGATCGGGCGCCTTAGTCCTTGCCCTGAGTACAGGTGTGTGAGTGCCAGAGGGCACAAACGTCTGCAGGGGGAGGGCTTTGTAGACACCTGAAATGCTAATCCAACTGCTGATCCAGGGCATAACACACCCTGTAGGGTAAATGTGGACTGGCCTGTGAATTAGAAGGTGTAGCTCGTCAAGATAAAAACAAACACAGAAGAGGAAGATGTTGCTAGGCATGCACTCGATATGGGCTGGTTCTGCCTTCCAGACATCAGGACTCACTGCGTACGAAGCTGGGAAAGACGAGGGGCACAACTGCCATGTCTGGGGCAGGACTGACCCTGTCCCCCTCCCCGAGGAGTCTCTTGCAGCTCCCCTGCAGCCTGGTGTCCCCAAGGAAACGGCTCCCAGCACAGCATGGGGCTTGGGCAACCAAGGGCTTTGGGTCCCAGGGCTGCTCCCCCAGACCTCACTCCAGGTAGCAGAGAAGAAATACCTGGGAGTGTGAGAGTGGGGAGCAACCTCAAAATGCCTTTCAGAGACAATGTGATGAATTCAGGGAACTGGAGGTTAGGTCTAATAAAATGCAATCTGAAAACCTGGCAGTGCTTTAATGAAGCCACAGGGCATGATAGAAACCACCCCAGCACTGGGGGAAAGGGAGGGCTAGTAGTTCAGACAATGACCTGGAACTTCAGAAGGAAGTGCACAAAAGTAGAAACTGGGCCAAAAGCCCGGGATAAACAGAACAGCAAAAAATCAGAAAAGCCAAAGTGTGATATGAGATGTAACTAGCAAGAAACACAAAGGATCACAAAAAAAAAAAAAAATCCAAAAAAAGGAGGTGTCAGCAAGAGGATGCTGAGCTGTCCATGTGGCCCATTGTCCTGCTGAGACAGAGGGACAGCAGGATGTGCCAGGACTCAAGTGCTCGATGTCTTCCTCCTCTCAGCCCACGCTGAGGAGAGTAGCTGTGATCGCACAATTAACACTGTTAACATGAGCAGCAGAGGAGCATGCTCAGGCTAGATAAGGGAAAATGTGACCAGATTAGCTAAACTGAGATAATTGAGAGTGACGCTCAGAGCTGGTAGAGGATGGATGTGTTTTCAGAGAACAGGAAAAAGGAGTGACATGGTAGCATCTTTGAAAGAAAAAAAAAAAAAAAAAAAAAAAAGGAAGTGATGAATTAGAGGCCACTTAGCTCAGCTTCAAAGTCCAAGAAAACCACGGAACCAATACACCCTGTATGCACAGCCCTTCTTAACTTCTCTGACAGCAGTGAATAGGGGATACCAGCCACAACTCTACCTTTAACATGCCATGACCCCAGCTACTGCAGGGGCACTGGGTTGCTCCTAGTGCTGCCCATGCATGCCATGGCTGGCTGCTCTGGAGTCTGCCCCAACAGCCTTCTCCAGAGGCCAGCCTCAAACTCGGCTGTCCCAGCAACAAAACTCAGCACAGGCTAGTGTAGAGGGTGAGGAAGGAGCAAGCACAAGCATGGCCTGTGCCCAGCTATCCCCAGCAATTGCTCTCTGCGCATGAATAATCCAGCCTGGCAGAGCTGAACTGGCTTTTCTGCAGCAGCAGCATCTGCCTTGCTCTTTGCATGCAGTTTTTATTGACATGTGTAAGTCTGGTTATGAGCAGTATAATGCCTACTGAGGTGCTGAGGCTTTGAGTGCTCTGGGTACTCCTTGCAGTGTTCAGCCTTCTCTGAGCCACATCACTGAGTTTTGAGCACACCGTGGCAGCCCATGGCACACTCTGATCATCTCTTCCCTGTCTAGTTGCTGTTGGTCTGTCACCTGTGGGCTCCTTGGTCACCAGATGGCCCAGACACCATCACTCAGCTTCCTAGCACTACATTTACCTGCAAGGGAATGAGGGAGCTGCCACAGATCCTGGCTTTCTAGGCCTCTGACACCCACTTCTCCTGTGAAACCCCATGCTTGTGGGCTGGAAGAAAGTGTGGGTGGCAACAGCTGCTGGGAGGGCACTCAGCAGTGCTTGCTGGAGGAGAGCACCAGTGCTTCTTCTGGCTTGATCACTCACACATGCATGGACCGTGGTAACAAAGCTGTGCACGTGGTCCCCATGTTTTAAAACCACATAGCTGGGAGAGGCTGCAGGCATGCTCCAGAATAGAGGTCTGTCTTGCAATGAGTCTGACAAGCAGGAAAAGTGGTCAGAAAAAGAGCAGAGAAGCTCAGTGATGACAAACACGAGGTCCTGCATGCAGGCAGGTACCAGCGGCTGCACAGCTGCAGGACAGGGAACTACTGATGTGGCAGCACTTCTGCAAACCAGAACCTGTGGGATGGAGAGGATCACGAACCAAGCATGTGTCAACAGCTCAGAACAGTGTGACTAAAGGCAAATAGCAGCCTGACGTTTGCAAGCAGGTGAGTCACGTGCAAGACAAAACGGTCCTGAGCTCCACGGACTTGACGGGTGGGAGACGCATCTCGGCCTGGGCCGGCACAAGGGGCCCAGCGGGGAAGGTGCTGGTGCAGGGGCAAACACAAGGGCAGATGCGATGCGGGAGCTGCTCCGGGTCTGGAGGGGGCACGCGACAGCGCGCAGGTACCGCGGAGGAGAAACCTCTGCCGGTGCGGCACGGTGCGGCGGGGGCTGCTGCGCGGCACCGGGCTGCGGGCCTCGGTGCCAGGAGCGGCGGCCGGAACCGGGCTGCGGCTCGAAGCCAGGCGCTGCCCCCACCGGGCAAGGCGGCGGTGACTCCAGCCCGGCGGGGCCGGACACAGCCCCGTCCCGTCCCGTCCCGTCCCGTCCCGTCCCGTCCCGTCCCGTCCGTGACCCCCTCCGCGGCAGGGCTGCGGCCCTCGGCTCTCGGCGGGGCGGCTCCGGCCGGGGACTGCGCCTGGTCCCCGCCCCGCGCCCGGCCCCGCCGCGGCCCCACCCGCGGGGCCGCCCCCTGCGCTGCGGCGGGCGCGCTTCTGCGGGGGCGGGCAGGCGGCGGCGCGGTCCCTCCGTGCAGCCCTCCATCCCTCGGAGCGCCTCTGCATCCCTCCGTCCGCCCTTGCCCGCACCCCTCCATCCTTCCCCGCACCCCTCCCTGCAGCCCTCCGCCCGCCCCAGCGCCAGCAGGGCCGTTCCTGCCCGGTCATGGCGGGGCGGCCGCGCTTCCTCTGCGGCGTGGTGGAAGGTAGGTCCTGCCGGGGCCGCGGCTGGGGCCCGTGCCCCGCCCGAGCATTGCAGGGGCTGGCCCGGCACACCCGGGGCGCACCGCGGTCGGGGAGGGCTGCCGGCACCCGAGCCCGCCGCGCCCGGGACCCCGGGTATGGGAGAGGCAGCGCCCCGGGCCCCTGCACGACACTGGATTCGCCCACGGGTTGGGGATCAGCACCCCCGAAGCTCCCCAGCTCACTCGCAGAGCACTGATGGGCCCCCCCGGCATCCCGGCACAGCCCGCTCCCAGCACCGCGTTGTGGCGCGGGGCCTCGCTGCCCTGCCGCCAGCGCTCTGCGGTGGCTTTTTCTCTGCCCTGGGCACGAGGCCGGCATCCCGCTGCGTGCCCTCCTGCCCCCTGCCCGCAGCGGAGTGTCGGCACGGGCTGCGCCTGCCAGCCCGCAAAGAGCCTGCTCTGGTGTGGCAGCTCGGTATGGCTCAGCCCCTGTCCTGCCCCCCTCAGCTCCTGTTTCTTCAGCACTGCACCGCTGGAGCTGTGTGAGGCCTGGCACCTGCTGGTCAAAAGCATTTCCACCTTTTCTGACAGCACATCACCACGCTGCAGCCCACTGCCTGCTGCCTTGCCACGCAGGGAGGAAGCAAAAACACCAAGCAAATACACACAAATCAAATAGAAAGTGCAGGAACAGGGAAGTTGATCATAAGAAAGAATATGAGTCAGACTAGAATCATCGATATAGGAAAGCTGACCTGGGAAAGAGAAGGACAAAGATGCTGCCATTCCAGAGCCATTCCAGGAGAAGGTTTCTAGAGAGCGAGGGAGGAAAGGTAACTCATCCTGCTGTAACACAGGCTCAAAGATGAGCTATCCCAGATGCCCAGAGGCTGGCAAGTAATGGTGTTGGCTGGATACTGGTGTGCTCTGGGCTGTCAGAGAGCCAAAGGGCTCTCTGCATCATTTATCAGTGCTCATCTATCTCTAAAGCAAGGCACCTGCGTCCCCTTCCTTTGGAGATACTGCCACAAGTACAGTTAGGTTTTTGCTAATAGAGTTTAATCCATTTTTTTCTGGGTGGAATATGCTAGGGTGGTGCTTTCAGTAGTGCTGCTCTTGACAGTGCACGTGTCATTTCACAGCAAAGTGTGAGTGAGGTTCTTGGAGGCAGATGCTGTGGAGGGACTCCTGAGATATCCTGAACTGTGAGCTAAGCAGGAGCTCCCTTAGGCTGGGGAACAGAAAGTCTGTTTCTCACAGAAATACCTTCTTTGGATGAGATGTTTGCTGGGATTCTTGAGTGGCTACAGATTTGGCCCTGTGCACAGTAGGATATGGCTAGCATAGCAAATCTATATTGCCTCAAAGTAGGTGGAAAAGACGTGTAGTTGTTCAAGCAGGTTGAAAATCCATCTGCAGTGTGGCCCAGCACATCGTTGTCCAAGTTTCATGCTAGGGGGGCTGCAGAGCAGACTCCTGCCAAAAGGAGCCGGGCACAGAGTCCCCTCCAGGCAGAGCCATTCTGGTGCAGTAAGCTGCTGCATGGCAGCATTGGCCTCATGGCAGTCACTGAGAGCTGGCCCTTTTTCCCAGACTAGTGGTGTTGTCGTGACCTGCCCTTGTGCACAGCACATTTCAGCAAATGCTTTCACTTCCCTCAATCTCTGCTCCTGTTCTTGTCTGCTAGAAAGTGCTTGGCTGATGTAAAAGTTGCCCATGATGTAGAGCCCTTCTGATGCTAGGAGCTGCCTTGATGACTAATTACCATCAACGTTCTAAATATAATGTATTTTCTGTGAGCCTTCATATCTGGGCAACATGCTCTCAGTGACCCTGCTTGAGCAGGGGGTTGGATCAGATGACCTCCAGAAGTCCCTTCCAACCGCAACCATTCTGTATTCCTGTGATTCCTTGACTTGACTGCGTGGCTGAAGAGCCTTTTCTTGCTAAATTTGAGATCTGTGTTTGAACACTTCCAACACTTTATAGCCCAGACAGGAATGTTGATGCTCTGCTTGACGCAGCTTGACACTACACAGAGAGGGAGATGCACAGAGGATCCATCCAGAGGGACCTGGACAGGCTTGAGAATTGGGCCTATGTGAACCTAATGAGGTTCAACAAGTAAAAGCGCAAGGTGCAAGTGCAAGGTCGGGGTAGTCTCAGACATGGGTACAGACTGGGAGAAGAAATTGAGAGCAGCCCTGCAGAGAAGGGCTTGGGGACGAAAATCTCAACATTAGCCAGCAGTGCACACTTGCAGCCCAGCAAGGCAACTACATCCAGAGCTGCATCAAAAGAGGAGTGGCCAGCAGGTCAAGGGAGGTGGTTGTCCCCCTCTGCTTTGCCCTTGTGAGGCCTCAGTTGGAGTGCTGCGTCCAGGTCTGAGGCCCCAGCACAGGAAGGATGTTGATCTGTTAGAACGGGTCCAGAGGAGGGCCACAAGGATGATCAGCGGGCTGGAGCACCTCTACTATGAAGAAAGGCTGAGAGGGCTGGAGCTGTTCAGGCTAAAGAAGAGAAAGCTCTGGGGTCACCTTATTGCAACTATTCAGTACTTGAAGGGGGCTTATAAAAAAGATGGAGAGCAACTTTTTGCTCATTCAGGTAACAACAGGACAAGGGGAGATGATTTTAAACTAAAGGAGGGGAGATTTAGATAAGAGGTTAGGAGGAAATTCTTCAGCCAGAGGGTGGTGAGGCACTGGCACAGGTTGCTCATAGAGCTTGTGGATGCCTCATCCCCGGAGATGTTCAAGACCAGGTTGGACAGGATCCTGGGTAACCTGATCTAGTGGGTGGCATCCTTGCCCATGGCAGGGGGATTGGAACTGTGTGATCTTTAAGGTCCCTTCCAACCTGAGCCATTCTATGATTCTATGACCCAGGAGAAGCACAGAGTCAGTCTCTGTATAGGGGTATCCCCAAGAAGGAAACTCTAGGGTGGATGTACAATAGCTCTGTGCTTTGGTGCACCCCAAATGCTCAAGTGCCAGGCCTCAGCAGTCTCCTCTAGGCTTGGCTTTTACCACATAAATTTCCCCTCTCAGGATAAATATTATCTTGTGCATTTTTTCCCAGCTGCTTCTTTCTGGGAAGGATGGCAGCATAGATATTATTATACCTGCTGGCTTGAATACCAATTCCCCCCAAGATCATAGCAGGCTAACAGGCACCTGAATCATCCTGAGCTGAACAAACCACTGGCTCTTGCAGTTTAAGAGCAGCTTCTTAGGGACAGTGCATAGAGAGACTGTTTTAAGGAAGATACTGGCAACTGTATTTTGGTTTTTGCTTTTCCTTTTTACAGGTTTCTATGGGAGACCGTGGTCTATGGAACAGAGGAGACTGCTCTTTCGATGGCAAGTACCCCAGATTTTGCTCTCTGGACGCACTGATACGTAACAGGTTGATGAGGTGGAACTCGGCAGTGCATGCCAGCCCCCCTCCCGTGCTGCTCCCAGGGCTGGGGAAAGGGAAAAAGCCCCTGCCCTGCCCCGGCCTGACAGCGGCGGGCTGTGCTGCCCTGTGCCCGGCAGGTGGTGCTGGGGCTCCGCAGCCCGCTGCAGCCACAGGCGTCCCGCCGGGGGCTTGGGCCGGGCTGGGGAAGCGGCCGTGGGAGGGCTGGCGCTGGGGGTGCTGCGGGGAGGGTGCGAGCTCGGGGGGGGCGTTGCTGGGTCCCAGTGCCCACGGTGTGGAAGGATGTGGGGAGGATCCGTCACCAGCTGGTTATGAGAATCACGGAGCTGATCCCTGCAGGAGAGAAAAAACCCTCTCCTGGCACCTGCTCCGTGCACCGGCCCTTGGCGCAATGAGCTGCACCGACGGACCTGTGCACCCGTGGTGCGATGGTCACAGCCCAGGCAGCACGCCCGTCTCTGTGAGCAGTGCCCTAATGATGGCAGCACACGGGATGTTGTGGGCAGGGTGCCGGTGACAGTGTGGGCAGGATGCTGGTCACAGTGTGGGCAGGATGCTGGTGACAGGGTGCTAGAGACAATGTGGACAGCGTGTTCACAACAGTGTGGGCAGCATGCTGGTGACAGCATGAGCAGAGTGCTATTGATGGCTGGGCCAGTGAGCCAGGAGCAGCAGGGGCTGTGTGCTGGTTGCAGTGTGCTGGTGACAGCACCAGTGCTGTGCACAGCGTGGGAAGCATTCTGACAACAGTAAGAGAGTGCTGGTGGTGGTGTAAGCAGTCACAAGTACAAAGACTATAGTAGGGGAACCAGAGATGCAGACGCAGAAAAATGTTACTTAGAAAATCTGGGAAAATGTGTCACTGAGACAAAGGGAAACAAGAGATGTTGTTTTAGAATATATTAAGAATGAGCAGATCTAATGATCTAGCAAATCTACCTAGTCTGGTAGCGGGTTGGAATGTTCGTGTGTTTGCACATGCGAGCAGCGTGTTTATCTGTGTTTTCCTTCTCTGGGAAGAAACAAGATGTAGCATTTGTGTCATGCAGTACATGACAGTCTGTTCATCATGGGAAAATGTAAAACGTCATCTACTAAGGAGGATAAATACAAATAAATGAATAAATCAGATGGCTTTCATACAGGAGTGCCAAAAGAGCTGTCTAAGGAAGTGTCTGCCCTATGGATTGCTGTGCAGATTCTGGAAAGAATTCGTGGTTTTGAGGCCAGAACGGGCCTTTTGATGGTGTAGTCCCATCTCCTGAAACAGCCAGGCCCTGTTTTTACTCAGACCTGTTTTCCTTCAGCTCCGCTTGCAGTGCAGCATCCGGAGAGCAGGGCATGGCACAGCCCTATGAAAGAGAGGGAGTTGTGAGCTGAGCAGCATTTGTCGTCATGGGCTGGCATGCCTGCCTGGATGCCTCTTTGCAGAGTCCTCCAGTCCGTCTGGAGCCTTAGGTGACCTCTTGTCCTTGCTGCACAGGCTGGAACGCCAGGAGCTGAACTGCTACATGTACGCACCCAAGGATGAGCTGAAGCACCGGCTGCTCTGGCGAGAGCCCTACACAGAGCATGAGGCAGGTAGCGGCTCTGCTGGGCCCCACCATGGGTGGGCTGTGGCATCCCAGTCCTCACAGGTGACGCATGGTCTGCATCTCAGCCAGGGGCAGGCTGGCTGCTACTGCTCCTCCTGCCAGAAGCCTGCCCAGCACAGGGAGCCCCCAGACCCTGCCCATCACAAGGTGTCCCCTTGGACCCTACACCGCCCATGGAGCTCCCTGTGCAGGTCTTTGGCAATATGCTCCAGTGTGCCAGGGCCTGCAGACCCTTGTGGAGGGTCCTCTGTGTTCCAGCACTCTGGACACCATCTCCCCATGGCCCTTCTCTTCAGTGTTCTTTTCTGACTCTGGGTGTTCGTGGCTCTTTCCATGGGGCAGTAGTCTGCCCCCCTCCACTTGTGCCTTGTCTCCCAGCGCTCACAGCCCTCCTCTGCTTTGTCCCCAGCCCGGATGCGGTCTCTCATAGAAGCTGCCCAAATGCATGGCGTGGAGTTCATCTTCGCCATTTCTGCTGGCCAGGACATGGTGTTTTCAAGTGCTGGGGATCGGCTCCTGCTGCAGCAAAAACTCAGGCAGGTACCGTGGGCCATTCCTTCATCCCATGGCTCCCAGGCAAGCTTCAGCAGGCAGTGCTGCAGGAGCTGCAGGAGAGGGACCAGCTGAGCCTGAGCCTGTGGGCAGCACCAGGGGGCTCCTGCAGGCTGGTGCTGAGGCTCCGCTGCCTGGGAAGGGCGAAGACCCTAGCACAGCTGCTGTGCTCTGCGGGGCGACCACTCCTCCCTGTGGCACGGCACAGCCAGACAGCAGCTGCCCATCCACCTCTCAGGCTGTCCCCGCAGCACCACGGTGTGAGAGGGGAATGGCCAGTGGTGTAGATGTGGCACAGTAGGGGGTCTGGGCCGCCACAATGCCTGCCCTGGTTTCAGAGGGCTCCTGGCCCGCAACAAGCAGGGCTGTGCCAGGGTTTGGCGAGGAGGGCTATGGTGGAGGGGCAGCCTGCGTGGAGTGGCTGTGTGTGGTGCGCTGCATCCGCTGGATGTGGCAGCATGGGTGCAGGCATTGTTTGTCAGGCTGCTCCTGACTGCTGCTGTCCCTGCAAGGAGTGAGGGGCTCGACCAGGGCTTGCTGCATCCTCCTGCTGCTGCCCAGGCGTCCTAGCGCCCTTGCTGTGCCCACAGGTGGCTGCCATGGGGTGCCGTGCCTTCGCGCTGCTCTTTGATGACATCGACCCCTGCATGTGCCGAGCCGACAGAAATGTCTTCACCTCCCTGGCAGAGGCCCAAGCCTCTGTGGCCAACGAGGCATACCAGGAGCTGGGACAGCCCTCCATCTTCCTCTTCTGCCCCACAGGTACTTCCTGCAGCTGCACAGCCCCCAGCTGCCCCTCCCCAGGACCGGGTGCCTGGCAAGCCCTCATGCCCAGGCCATGCGGCTGCCCTGTGGCTGCAGCTACCAGACATGCACAGCATATCTGCCTCCTGCAAGCTGACTGCCCCGATGGCCTGTAGCCTCCACCATGCCTTGGGGCAGCCCTGGAAGCTTCAGGATAGGACAGGAACCGGCTGCAGAGGGGCCAATGCTGCTTTCCTTGCCCGGTGCCTCTCCCCTGCCCCTGCCCACTGCTCCTGGGCAGCCTCTCTGCCCCAGTCTCTTCCCTCAGGGGATGCTCTGCTCTCTGCCCAGAGTACTGCAGCTCACTCTGCTCTCCAAGCCCTGGCCAGTCCTGCTACCTGCTGACCCTTGGACGGGAGCTGCTCCCAGGGATTGGGGTCATCTGGACTGGTGAGCACCCTTCCCAGCTCTGTGGGCATGCATGCGGCTTGTCCTCGGTCTGCAGTCGGTGCCCAGGTGCATGCGCGCCCCGGATGTGCTGTGTGCGAGGGACTGTGCCACCCATGTGTCCCATCTGAGTCTGTGCCCTGATGCTCCAGGCCCAAAGGTGGTGTCACAGGAACTCTCAGCCATGCTGCTGGAGGAGGTGGAGGGCGTCCTGGGGCGCCGTCCCATCATCTGGGACAATTTGTTCGCCAATGACTACGACTGCAGACGTGTCTTCTTGGGCCCCTACACGGGACGTGCCCCTGGCCTCATGCCTCGACTCTGTGGACTGCTCCTTAACCCAAACTGTGAGCTCCAGGCCAATTTCATCCCCATCCACACGCTGGGCAGCTGGTTTCGGAGCGAGCTGAGGAGCTGTGCCTACCCTGACCATGCAGGTACCAGGTCCCTGTGCCCCAGGCCATTCTGTATGTGGGGCCCCACATCTGTGATGAGGTTTCGTGCCAGGGCAGCCCTGGCCTGGATGGGCCCTGCCCATCTCTGTTTGGCTTTGCCTTGGCCCCACAGGCTCCCCTGCTTGCCAGCCTGGCTCAGGTGGCACCCCCTGTCCTGGGCATGGGGTCCCTCCTGGGTTGCCCTCCCTCAGAGTCGCATGGGATAGCTTGGTAAAACAAGTGGGGCTATCCAGGCTGATGAGCTCTGTTTCACTAGGGACGGAGACTGCAGCAGCCCTGGGGGACAGCCAGGGTCCATGGGAGGGGAGCTACAGCCCCCAAGAGGCCTTGGAGCTGGCACTGCTTGACTGGGTGGCTGAGATAAACCAGCAGGCCTTGGAGACAGGTAGGTGAAGAGCTGGCACCATGCAGCATCCCTCAGCCCTCAAACTCTGGACCAGCTCTGCTGGGAGCTCTGTGGGGTGGGAGAGCGGCCTCTTGGGATGGGATGCTGCAGTGGGGTCCCCTGTTGTCAGGCTCAGCTGGAGGAGTCTCTGCCTGAGCAGAGCTGGGAAAAGGAGGGGACTTAAGCCAAACAGGTGGGGCAGAAGAGTTTGAAGCTTTGGCCTCACAGTTAGTTGGGCTTTGGGCTTGTCCTGCAGCAGAAGTGAGTGAGCCCATGGGATGGAGGATTGGATGAGCCAAGAGAGTGTTACCAGCAGATGTGTGCTGCCTTACCAGCCTGCCTTCCCAAGAGAGCACTTTGGGAAAACAGACATTGACAGAAGACAATGTGGTGCTGGGGGAGGAGATGACTGGTGGGGAATGCATGTGAGGTCCAGGAGAAGCACTGCAGGGTGACGAGGTGACGAGGGCCAGCTGGGTAAGCTGGCTGCAGGGAGTGTGGATGAGGTCTGTGACCCCAGGGTGTGGTTCAGGAACTGCTTTGGAGTGGAAACAGGGTGAAGCAGCAACCTGAGCAGCTCTGGATGGCACCTAGCTGCCTGAAAGATCATGATGTGGCATTTGCTGCAAGGAAGGAGAGCAAAGCCTGCTCCTTGCTTCTGCATTCCTGTCCATGATACCATGGGCTCAGCAGGAGGTTAGGAAGCCTAGATCATGGTACAGCTCTGGAAGAGGGGGCTAAACATGGTGAGGGCTTGTTTTGCACTGCTTGATTCTTGAAAGCCTGTGGTCTCCCCAGCCACAGTGGCCCAAGTGATGCAGAGCCCACAGTCTGGGCAGCTCCTGGTCCCTGCCAGCACAGAGCTGAGCTCCTGGTACAGCCGCCCTGGGGCTGTCCTGCGTCTGGGCAGCCGTTCTGGTGTGGGTGCCAGAGGGGCTTTGCCTTTGCTCTGTCCCACCAGGAGGAAGAGCTCTGTTGCACCCCAGCACCGGCTGTGAGGGAGGAGCGGGGCTGCAGCCAGGCACAGCAGGATGGCAGGAGGCCACGCCTGGCCCCCAGACCCATGGCGCTGCTCCTGGTGGGGCAGACCAGTGTGGCCCTGAGACCTACGGCGGGACACCAGGGGAGGGAAGGAGGAAGGTGACCTTGGTGCCTAAGAAGGACAGTGGGAGCAGGACCCCCACCTGCAGTCAGCAGAGCCCCCCAGGGGATGGGGACCAGCTAGCCTCAGGTAGCGGAGCAAGCTGCGAGCCCTCCTCTGCTCCACCCAGCACAGTGGGCAGTGCCAAGCCTGCTGGAGCCCCTGGAACTGGTGAGACCTTCTGCAGCCTGGAGACCCCAACGTGCTGCAGCAGTGGGGCCGACAACAGCCAGAGCCTTCTCCTTGACACCAGCAATGCCAGGGGAGGGGATGGCAACCTCCCCCAGCCCCCTGGCAGTCCCCAGCCTGGGGCCAATGGGGCTGATGTGCCCCAGACACTCCCAGGGGTTGAGGCTGGTGCCAGTCCTGTCCCCACAGCACCGCTCACCAATGGGGCTGGTGCCAGCCCTGTCCCCACAGCACCGCTCACCAATGGGGCTGGTGCCAGCCCTGTCCCCACAGCACCGCTCACCGATGGGGCTGGTGCCAGCCCTGTCCCCACAGCACCGCTCACCGATGGGGTTGATGCTAACCCTGACCCCATGGCATTGCTCACTGATGGGACCAGTGCCAGCCCTGGCCCCACCGCACCACTGACCCCAGAGGAGGCCACGTCCATCCACATGGCACTGCTGGCCCCAGAGGAGGTCAGGTCTGGCTGCATGACACCCAGGTTTCTAGAGGAGGCTAGGTCCAACTCAAATGACCCACTGACCATGGAAGAGGTGCGAATGCTGGTGGAGCTCTTCTACTTGCCCTACCATCATGGGCCACAGGCACAGCAACTCCTGGAGCACCTTCAGTGGCTCCGGGCCAACAGTCCCAGCGTGGGGGTCCCAGCCACAGCACCCAATTCTTGTGAGGTAAGGCTAGCCTGGGCACTGCTGCAGGAGGGTGCCCACTGTGGCTGTTCTGACACCCAGTCTGTCTGCAGGGCACCCAGTGGCGTGGCCGAGCACAGTCCTTCCAGCTGCTCTGCGCCCAGACGTGCCGCCTGCACAGCCGCTTCGTCTGCAGCGCAGGGCAAGCACTGCTCTATGACCTTCACCCCTACCTCTGGGACATCCGCAACATGCTGCTGGCTGCCAGTGCCTTCATCCTCTGGTTGGGTATGTGGATGAGGCCACCCTGAGAGCCAGGCTCTACCACTGTAGTCGTGTATCCACATCCTGGCCAAATCCAGCCCTGCTTCCTAAGGGACAATGGAGCACAGGGTCCCTGGGCACCATGGCACCTGAAACTTTCTCTGTCCTTTCCCCTAAAGAAGTGGAGGTGTCTGGGAACACTCCCAGCAGGCTGGGGTCCTGGAGTCTGGCCAGGCTGCCAGAATCTCTGCTGGGAACGCATCTCCCCTTGATGCCATCCCCGTGCACTGCCTGTGCCTGCACTCACCACCACATCTCCTTTGCAGACGGCCACCTCCTCTGTGACCCTGACCCCAAGGGCACCTGGAGAAGCTGCTTCGGCTGTAAGTATGGCACTGCTCTCGCCCACCCACGAAGGCTGATGCCCTCTGTAACCTCAGGCCCCACAGCTAGCACTTGCCATGGGGCTGTCCTTCTCCTACCAGTGGAGCTGGCATGGCTGCAGGAAGGCTGCACCCCTGCACACCCTGGCATGCCAAGGCAGAATGGGGACGGCTGCTGGGAAAGGACAGCAGGGCTGAGGGTTCCAGTTGTGTGCGGTCTTGCTGGTCTCTGCTCCTCCAGCTAGCTGGGGGCAAACGCTCTGCTCTAGGACCCAAGCAGGGACTGAAAGAACCTCTGCAAGGCAGTGAGGGCATTGCCCCACAACATCCAGGCCCTCCAGCTCTGCCCCCAGGCACCCAGCAGTGTCCCAGAGCTGCGCAGCTGCCCCACCTGCACAGGTGGCTGAGCTCTGGCTCTCTGGCCACGTTGGGAACACCCACGCTAGTCAGCATGGATCACTGGGCTCATGGAGCTCATCCAAGTTCCCGTGCTTCTGAGAAGTGTGTCACAGCAAGACACCTAGCTTAGTGTTCTGCTAGGAGCTGTCACCTCAGGAGCATCCTCCCTGCAAATGACTCCTAACCTGGCCGGGAGGGGCCAGGGGGCTGGATAGCGGAGGGGGAACTGAAGTGAAGCAGCCTGGAAGGGGGGCAGTGTCACACATCAGGGAGGTGGCACTCATCGGAGCAGCACTTCACTGTCTTGTGGTTTAAAGGGAATGCCTGTTTCTGGGGCATGGCTTCTTGGCCTTTTTAATCCCAGGACCTTTCTGGTAAAAGGGGTACATGGAAGAAATTCTTTACTATGAGTGTGGTGAGGCAGTGGAGCAGATTGCCCAGAGAAACTGTGGATGCCCCATCCCTGCAAGTGTTCAAGGCCAGGCTGGATGGGACTTTGAGCAACCTGTTCTGGTGGGAGGTGTCCCTGCCCATGGCAGGGGGATCAGAACTAAATGATCTCTAAATCCCTTCCAACCCAAACAATTCTGTGATTCAGTCTATGATTCTCTGGGCTACTGGGAGCAGTAGTGTCCTGGGTGACAGAAGTGAGGCTGGATTTTGAATGCCTGTGCACCACTTTGCGAGCCCCCATTCCTCTGGTTTAGATTTCCATGACCTTGTGAGTTTTTATAAACCAGGAGCTGTTACCAGATGACAGCCTGAAAGGGGCTCCAAGTTTGGTGTGGAATGTGGTCATGTACCTTGAGCCACTTCTGTGGAGAAGCAGCTGCGCATGGTGCGAGGGTGCCTGTGCCCAGCTGCCCTGCAAGCTCCCGCTGGCACTGCTGGCTGAGCAGCAAAGCAGCACACTGGGCTCTGTTCCAGGCTGCAGCTTCTCGGTCATGCCAGGAGCTGTGGTTTTTCCTTACACCTTTCACGGAGGCCAGATCAGTCATCTTCCCATTCCCCCACTTCAAGCCGTGTTGCAGGGGGCTTGCTGCCACCAGTGTTGGGCTGCACAAGTCCAGGGAGAGCTCCAATACCTGGGCTGCATGCATGTGGGGCAGATCCTGAGCTGTGACAAGCACGGATCATGATGCTGCTGTGCAGGGGAGGCTGGTCCCAGCTGGTTATTTTTCACCTCGTGTGTGTCTGTCTCCTGTTGCCTTCAGGGTGCCAGAGCATCACTGCCCCACTCTTCCCCAGGGAAGATGCTGAGCCCTGGGCACGCCGCGGGGGCCTCTTTGGAGAGCTGCAGGTGAGATTGCACCCCTGGCTGCTGGGGACTGGAGGAACCCTTGGGAAGCCAGGATTCCAACTGCTGCTCCTGCCATGCTGTCGGGTGGCTGCAGGCTCAGGGAAATGATGCTGCTCAGGCCTCTGCACCGTGGCTGCTGCTCCTAGGCTTGGGGGGTCACAGAAGAACCCTTGTCCTGCCACCCCAAGGCAGGTTTGGAGCCAGGACAAGCTGCTCCATGATGGACTGTACCTCCTCCAGGCCCTGCTTCCCGTGGGGAACAGCTGTGACCTCTTTTATCACCCACCTCCGCTCTTTCCATCTCGCCAGCTGTATCTCCTGCGCCCACTGCTGCCTCAGGACAAGGTGAGACTCATGGCCTGAACACACCACCTGTGCTGCTCACCCTGTAGCTCACCCTGCATGGCCTTTGCCAAAAAAGTGCTGACAAGAAACATGCATGTTGGCTGCTGCCCCCAGGGCTGAGCTTACAGCACAGGATGATGGCAGTGGGAAGGGACCCCAAGGGTCAGGCAAGCCTGGGGCAGGTCGCTCCATGCTGTGTCTAGCAGTGGTGGCAGTCCCCATGGTGGAGCCCCCTTCATCAAATGCCACACAGCCTGCAGCAATCACCCTGCTCTGTCTGCTCTGCTGCCCCTCCCGCCTAAAGGAAATGCTGGCGCTGCAGATCCACCACCATGGACACGTGCATCCCTGCTAAACACAGTACCCTGCAATGCACACCTGCATGGCTAACAGAGGTGGAGTTGCAAGAATGTGAGAGCAGATTATAATACCAGACTATGGCCACCAGCGATTCCCATTGCAAGAGTTTGTTTTCAGTTGCCTGTTGTCAGATTATATTTGAACGTCTGTTTCCAGTGAAACTGTGAGAAAAACTCTTCTGAGCACTTAAGCCAGTTCTGGGAAGGCAGCTCAGAACTGACTTGCTTTGATCTTGTTCAGTGATCAGGCAGCCTTCCCTTTGAGAAGCAGTATTTTTACCAGGATGTTCTTTTTGCTGATCCTGTGAACAGCAGAAAGCTCAAATTTGACCAAGACAGGATTTTTTTGAGAGGTCCCACTTTGCACGTGCTCGATAGAGACTTGAATTTCGGTATTAATTTTGCTACTGTTCTGGCTGCTTTGAGCATGCTCTGAACTGGGGCTGATCAGCATTTTCTCAGCAGCTGCTGCTCTGGGGTGCCTGACTGGAATGCCAATGGCTCATTTTAAAGCGTGCTGTGCTGTGGCAGCAAGCCTCAGGGGCTAGCAGGACATGGTACACAATGGCTGTGCACATTGCTCTGCACTAGCACCCTGGGCAGGCTGCAGTACCCGCCTTCCCCTGGCCAGCAGCACTGGAGGCTATGGCTCTGGTTGCGGTCCTTCTCTGGGGACAACGTGGGCACCTGTTGGTGCGTCATGCTCTGGTGGAGTGGCAGGAGCTGAGGGGCAGCAGTGGGGCAGGGCCAAGGCTGAGGTGGTTTGGGCTCTTCCAGGGAGAGCTTTACCGAATGTGCCGGGAGGGTCTGGACTGTGACCCCAGCGTTGCAGAGGTCCTCGTGGCCCACCCAGACCTTCTGGGTGACAGGTGAGACCTGGTCCCTCTGGGGCTCCCTCTGGATGCGTGCCAAGCCTGGGCGATGTGGCACTGGCCAGCCAGGGCCCTCTCCTCCCACCCCTGCAGGGAGCAGCTCTGCACCGTGGCTGTGGTGGCCTCGCAGTATGGGATGGGGCAAGGGAGGGCACTTCCAGCTGGGTCATGGAAGCTGCCGTGGGGACAGACCTGTTGCCCAGCTGGTCCCTAAGAGGGCTGCAGTGGCTCCCTCAGCTGAAGTCATCTGTGGGGGTCTCAACAGCACAGGGCGGGGGTGCTGGGTGCTGCAGGGGCAGAGGGTGGACGGCTGCTCCAAGCTCTCACTGAGCTGGGCTCGGCCTCGGCTCATCAGTGCCTCTGGCTGGCAGGCTGCTGGGCAGCTTCCTGCACCTGAGCCCTGAGTACACGTTCGTGCTGGAGGACGAGGGCGGCCCGTGTGGCTACGCAGCCGGAGCGCTCTGTGCTGAAGGTTTCCTGCGAGAGCGAGCCAGCAGCTGGCTGCCGGCCATGCGGCACAAGTACCCCCGGGATCTGGGTGTGGGCGGCCCAGCCCTGGGACAGGTGAGAGGAGCGTCCGCAGTGGTGGGAAGTGGGGAGGGAGGAGGGAGGGCTCCTTCACCTGTGCTTGTCACCTGCAGGATGCCCTGGAGGAAGCACTGCTCTTCTTCCACGCAGAGCCACCGGCCGTGCCCCTGCCCGTGCTGCGGCGCTTCCCCTCCCTGGTGCAGCTGGGCACGGCCCCTCGGGTGCTGGACGTGGGGGCCAGCCGCAGCCTGGCTGTCTGCCTGCTGAGTGCGCTCAGAGCCAATGGTGAGCTCCATGTTGGCGGGTCTGGGACTACTCCATCAACACAGTGCAACCCCATCACGACCCCCTGCCCACCCCGGAGCTGGGGGCAGCCATCTCTGGGGCTCCCGTTCCTGCAGTCTGACTCCAGCTCCCTGGCACCATGACCTCCCTTTGCACCAGGGACATGTGGACATGTGTCACAGGGCCTTGCATGGTCACCCGCTGCCATGGGCAGCACTGCAGGGGGCTCAGCTGCTGCCCTTAGCCCTGGGCTGAGGCTCCCAGAGCTGGGGGCCTGAGCTCTTCTCTCCCTCACAGGCTCACGGGGAGTGTTTTGCCAGGTCAGTGCCGCTGACCAGCAGCAGCTGAGCTTCTACAGCAAGCTGGGTTTCGTTGCCCTGCCTGTGCCCTGGCCCAGCTCCCCTGGTGCTCGGCTCCTGGGACGCCTCCTCTGAGTGAGCATTGGGCATGGGCACAAGAAGACAGCACCACAGGATGGGAATTGGCAGCGTGTCTCAAGGGAGCAGAAGCAGAGGGGCACCTTTGGCAGGGCAGGTACATGGGGGATGTGGCCTAGGGGTAAGCAGGGTGCCACTGAGATGTGCACAGGGCACCAGGCTGTGGGAGTACTTGGCAAGAGAGGGGCATTTCTGCTGCTTCAGGAGATTTGGCTATCCAGGCCCTTCACTCCTGCTTGCTGAGTACCCTCCACCTGTGCCAGGGAATCAACGCACCCAGCCTGGCAGGTCGTGCAAGGGCAGTATTTGGGGTAGTGGTCTTGGGGCATGGCATGTTGGCACTGGGACAGTGTCCCCGTCCCGATGGAGCTGCCCAGCTCTCTCCATCCCCATTGTGGCCGCAGTTTGGACAGCTGGTGCCAGGGCTGGCTCTTGGCACCCAGGAGCTGCTTGTTGTATGGATGGAGCTGGCATGGGGCACAGTGAGACAGCCCTAATCTCTGCTGCCCAGGGGCTGAGGGAAGTGCTGTCCTCAGTAATAAAGCATTTGCTGGTCTCTCACCATGGTTTGTCTCCTGGGGATATTATTGGGATACCGGCATTTCCCTCCAAAACCCCTGTGCCCGCCTTGCACAGACTCTGCTTACAGACAGTGCAGTAGAACCCAGGCAAAGCAGTGACTTCGTGGCTGCCTCTCCAACTGCTCACCAACCCTTGGCCTCCCCCGCACCACACTACGGGAATGAGCTCAGCCAGGCTTCCCGCAGCTCCGGGGCTCCCCTGTGGCAATGGCTCCTTGGCGTGCCTGGGGGTCCCTGCCATGACACGCAGGAGTGCCAAAGGGGGACGCCTGGCTGGCTGGCTTGCCTGGAAGGAGCTGGGAGGGAGGCATGAAGGGAGCAAACGGGTCACTGAGTACTTTTCCTCTGTGCTCGCCAAAGCTGGCTGCCCCTTGGTCATGGGGCGAGGAGGAGGCTGGGTGGCAGAGGGACCCGGGGGGTTCGGGCAGCCCCTGTCCTTCCCCGTGCCTCACCGGGATGCGCTGCTCCACGCCCGGGAGCTGCTCTGCGGGGGTCTGCAGCCCGGTCCCCGTTCCCGGGTCTGCCGGGGGCTGTGCCGCGAGCGCGGTGCTCGCGGGGCGGGGGCGCAATGCCGGGGACCCTGCAGGGAGAAGGCCGAGCTGGAGGCCCCGTGCCGGTGTCCGGTGCCGGCCCCGGAGCGGAGCCCCCCGGGGCAGCGGGGCCCCGCCGCGGCCGGATCCGTGCGGGGCGCCGGGCCGGGGCGGCGGGGCGGCACGGGCCGGCCCCGGACACTGGGGCGCTGCGCTGCGCGGGGCGGGCCGGGGCGGAGAGGGGCGGCTCGGCTCGGCTCTGCTCGGCACGGCCCCGCCGGCACTCGGCTGGACGCTCTCGCCCGGCGCCGCCGCAGCCGCGCAGCCCGTGGGGACGAGAGGTACGGCCCGGGGCCCGGGGCGGGCAGCGCGGCTCGGGACCGGCCCGGAGCGGCGGGGCTGGGCGCGCCGGGGGCGCGGGGGGCGGCGGGCGCGGCGCTGGGCGCGGGTGCCTGGGGCGCCCCGCGTGGCCCCGGGGCTCGCGGCGAGGGGCCGCGCGTGGGAGGCTTCGCGGCTCGCGCGGGGCTCCCGGCGCGGTGCGGGCGCCGGGCCGGGGTCGCGAGGCGCGCTGCAGAGCCGGGCGGGGGGCGGCCGGGCGGCTGCCGGCGCGGGGGATGAATGGGGGCTGCGTGGGGCCGTCCCGCGCGAGGGCTGCGTGACTGCGCGGGACGCTCCAGCTCCGTCCCCGACCCCCGGTTCCCCGGCGCGGCTGCGCGGTGCCGGCGGGACGGGCTGCCCCAGCCGGCGGCCGCACGGGGGGTGCCCCGCGCCCGGTACAGAAAGCCTGCTTTGTGCGCGGTGCCGGCGGCGCCGTGGCTGGAGGAGCTGTGCCATGTTCGCCGTGCCGCGCGGCGGCGTTTGGCGGGGTGCAAAGGTTTGTGTCCGGCTGCGGCGTGCGTTCCCCACGCGCTTGCTGGGAAGGGGAAGGGGAAGGGGAAGGCGAAGGGGTGCCCGTCAGCCCCGGCAGGTTAGCGGGGTGCTGCCTCGGGGCTGCGCAGCCACGCGTAGCCCTGAACGTGCTGAGCAGCGCCTGCCTTCAGGAGGCTCGTTTGCTGAGCTGTGGTTTAGAAAGGGCGGTGGAGACTCAGGATTTCCATGAAGATGGAATTTGCTTCTTCGCTGGAAGACAGGAAGGATGAAGGGACGCGAGGCGTGAAGGCTGGAGGGCCTGGGCACGTCCTGCATCCTCCCAGCTGCTCTCCAGAGGAGTTGGCAGGCAGCGGGGCAGGTCTCCTTGCTCTCAGTAGCTCTGAGATGGCTGGTTCCCTGCCCTGCGGTGCCTGCCCCCCCCGGACCTGTGGTTTGCCTCCTAGCCTGGCTGGGCTGTTGAGACTGTGGCCAACGGCTACAGCATCTGCACATTCCTTTGGGGTCTTCCCCTCCTGCCTGCCCCTCCAGAGCCCAGAGGAGCCGAGAGCAGAGTTGGCAACCACCTCCCTGCTGTGTCTCGGGGAAACCCAGTGATGTTAGGAACTGCAAAGAGCTGCACGGTGTGCTGCCCTGGCTTAAAGGCTGACAGCAGAACAGGGGACATCAGACAGTCCAAAGGGCTCAGGACTGCTTGAACCAGTGGGCTGGACCTGGTAAGTGCACTCAGGTGCTCTGTCCCCAGCTGGCACTCAGGACAGCCCCAGTGCCGGGGTGTCTACAGCAGTGTCCCCATCACCGCCTGGGACAGGGACACGCAGTGGGACGGCGGGGACAGGCACGCAGCCTTCTTACTGGTCAGCCAGGGACAGCGAGCCCCCAGCCAGCCCCACCAGGAGGTGGTGGTGTGGGGAGGTGTCACTGAGCCTGCCAGTGTGGTGGGGCTGCCGGGGTGACCCTGGGGTGTTCCTCGGTGCCACTGGGAGCAGTTCAGCTGGGAGCCCTGCAGCCCCTGGACTTCGCTGTGCTTCTCCTGTGCCTCCTATCCTGCGGGGTCCCTGCTGGCAGGTCCAGCTGGTTCTGCCCCAGTGAGGCAGGGCTGTCACAACCCTCGGCTCCAGCACCCCTGGGCTGCTGGGAAGCAGGAGGACGAAGGAGGCCAGTCCAGGCAGCCAGGATTGCGAAAGGGCCGGTGCGGGAAGCCAGGCTCTGGCCTGTGTGTGCTGGGGCCCCAGGGAGATGGGGAAGGAACAGAGCCCAGTGCCTGAAACCATGGGACCTAACAGACCTTCTCCTGCCCCTGTGCTGGGGACATGACCCTTTGCTCTCAGGGATGTCCCGGCATGGGCCTTGTCAGAGTGTGATCCCATCACCTCTTGACCTTCCCAGTGATGGATAAACAGAGGGAGCTGCTTCCTCCTTCTGCTGGCAGGCTTCCCAGGTCATCGGTCATTTGCTCTGCTCTTCTCTGAGTCCTTCCAGTCTGTCAGTGCCTGCTTTGCTGCATCTCCCTGTGCATGCCTTAGGCCTCCTGTGCAGCACTGCTGAGAGAGACCACTCCTGTGGTGCCACCCCAGCCTGGCCCTTCCCTGCTGCTGCTGCCTGGGACCTTGTCCCCATGCCATGGAGGTGACCTGCGCTTGGCTGTTGGCATGCATGAGGACCCAACACACCGACCTGCTCTATATCTGCTTCATCTGCTCAAGCCTGTTTACTATTCACTGAGGTTTTGCTGGGGCAGACCAAGGCCTGTCCCAGTGCCTGGTGGGTTCTGAATAGCACAGCCTCGGAGCCAAGATCCCCGTACTTGGGGTTCCCCTGCTGCTCTGCTCTCTTCTGCTGGTACAGCTGAGCCCCTGGAGGGCACAGCCCCCATGCTGGGGGAGCAGAGCCATGCTGAGGGCACTGGGGCTAGGGAGTGCAGCTCCTGTGGGGCACTGGAGCCCTTGTTTGCTGGGAAGGGCAGAGTGGTGGGGCTGGTTTGGAAGCAGGTCAAGCAGTGCCACAGTTCCTGCTGCCACATGGAGCTGCACTCAGCACAGAGGGGACCCTGCAGCCGGGCTGGGGGTGTGGATCCTGTGGTCTCGGCTCTGTGGTGCACTCAGGTACCCACAACCAGCTCCATCCCTACTGTTTGCCAGGAAGGGGCTGGGGCCTCGCACATGCCTGGCTGGGACATTCCATGAGACAGCAATGCACCCTTGTGGTCAAGAAGGCCGATGTTATCCTGGGGTGCACTACAGCGAGTGTTGCCAGCAGGTCAAGGGAGGAGATCCTGCACCTCTGTTCAGCCCTGGTGAGGCCACACCTGGAGGATAGTGTCCAGTTCTGGGCTCCCCAGTACAAGAGGGAGATGGAGCTACTGGAGCGAGTCCAGTGGAGGGCTACAAAGGTGATGAGAGGACTGGAGCATCTCTCATATGAAAAGAGGTTGAGAGAGCTGGGCCTGTTTAGCTTGGGGAAGAGGAGACCAAGAGAAGATCTTATCCGTGTGTATAAATATCTTTTGGGAGGACAGGGCCAGTCAAGAGGCAACGGCACAAACTGAAACATGGGAAGTTCCAGCTTAATATGAGAAAACATTTCTTTATTGGGAGGGTGAAAGAGCACTGGCACAGGTTGCCCAGAGAGGCTGTGGAGTCTCCTTCTCTGGAGACATTCAAAACCCACCTGGATGTGATGCTGCGCAACGTGCTCTGAGTGATCCTGCTTGGCCGGGGGGTTGGACTAGGTGATCTCCAGAGGTCCCTTCCAACCTCAGCCATTCTGTTATTCTGCGTTTCCTGAGGTTTCCTGGGCAGTCACAAGGACCTGGACTGCTCTCCAGCATCTATGGCTGGTGCTTGCTGGGGGCCAGCCCATCCCCCCAGCTGGGTGCCTGTCCAAGCCCCATTCACCTGCCAGGGGAATGCAGGAGCGCCTTGCACAAAACCCCTGTCAGAGAGGGGACTTTGTGGCTGCAGACAGAAGCCAGCAGTGGGGTGCCTGGGGCCCTGGGGCAGGCGAGTCTGGGCAGGATTGTGCCCAGCTTCTGGGTAACAGTGGCAGCCAGGGCACCCATCCCTGTCCCAGGCAATTCTTGGCCCCCGACCCTCTCCACAGGTGTTGCCTGTCCATGCCCCCAGCTGCCTGCACATCTGTTCTCCAGTGGATGTGTGAGGTTCATGCTGATCTCTGGTCCTTAGGAGCAGAGCTAGCGTCCTCCCTGACACCCCTTGTACTGCTGCTCGCATCAAGCATCCCCTGTGCTGGAGGGGTGGCAGCCCCCTTGCTCCCAGCAGGACCAAACAGCCTGTCCCCTCACGGCCTCCAGCAGCCGCAAGGAGGCTGGACAAAGGGGTGCCCCTGCCTCTGGCCAGAGGGAGAAGTGAGGGCGATGCCCCCTCAGGACTCTCGCTCAGGTAGATCAGCCCTTCCAGGGTGCAGGCAACCCCCAGCTTGTCTGTGCCTGCCAAAGAGCCCCTAGCCCTGGCACAGACCTCATGCCCGCAGCAGATCCAGCCGGCAGGACTGTGGTCCCGTTGGACTGAGTCAGCGGCTGGCCCTCTGGTTCCAGTGATCCAGAGACAGGAGCTGCAGGGAAGGGCCCAGGCTTGAAATCAAGAGATGCTGAGTGCAGATCTGCCCCGTTGGAAGCCTGTGGGACTGTGCCGCAGCTGCCTGGAGCAGGGCGGGCAGGGGGCTCCCTGTTTCCACAGCAGCACTTGGGTCTGGGAGCAAAGCTTCCAGTGAGCAAGGAAATGGGGCAGTGTCACCATGCTGGAGGAGCAAATGCACTGCTGGCATTTAAGAAAGTGGAAAAAATGATCTGGACAACGCCAGCCCTGTTAGCCCAAGGTCTGTGACACTAATCCTCAGAGTGCATTGCGAGAGGGAGATGTTACAGGAATGGGAAAATGGCTCGTTTTTCCTGCAGGGAGTCCATGCTGCCAACCTAACCGCGCTCCTGGATGCACGTGGGAAGTGCTGCAGGCTTGTGCCGACCTCACCAAGGGCAGGGGGCAGAGGGCAGGGGCTGAGGACAGGCTGAGCTGAGGCAGCGGGAGCAAGTAGGGAAGGGGACGCTGGAGCCTCTACAGAGGACAGCGGTGACCCAGGAGCAGTGCAGGCGGTGACAGCAGGACCCCTTCAGCGAGCTGTAGTTAATACAGAAAGGGGTGGTAGGATTTAAGCAGGTTCAGAAGCAACTGAAGGACTGTGAGGAAGACAAATCCACAGAGAGCTTTTGAATGCAAAGACAGGGGTGGCTGAGCTGTGGGCACCACAACAGGGAAGCAGCAGAGCATCCCCGCCCTGTCCCAAGGCACTCCTGCTGCTGGCCTTCTATGGCTACAGACAGACCGAGCACTTTCCTGGGTGCTGTGTTCTGGTCTCTGGTCCTGCATGCTCTGTTCTTGGCCTTACATTTCCTTCTAGACAAGGGTATGGTCTATGTGATGCCGTTTTGCCAGGCCACCCAGGTCTGTCCCCATCTACACACTCTGCCCATTTCAGTCTTTGCAGACTGTACCAGGAGAGGACTTTTTTTCTCCTTCAGACATGGTTTTGCTTTTGAGAAGCATGTGATCTTCACCAGAGAGCCCACTGAATGGTGACTTTCCAGTTGTAACCACATTTTAGTTACAGCAGGTGTCCAGTTTTAATCCACTTAGCAGAAGGTGCACTGATTTTGTTGAGTGCTAATCATTCATTAAAAGGTCATGCAAGATGAATCGAATGCCTTCCAGTCTCAGCCTGTTGTATCAACACAGTTACTTCAATTAACCAAACTTGTGATCTCATAAAAGGTCACACCAGCTTTGTGACATGGACTATTTCTGCAGAACTGTGGAGACTGGCATTAATTGTGCCTCTGCCCTTTAGTGTTGTATTGGCCCCATCGCAAAGCAGCCTGGAGCTTGCCTGCAGTCAGCACCAGCAAAGATTGCCTGCCTCGTTCAGTGCAAGTGCGGGGGAAGCTTTAGCTCCACGTGTGCTTGCAGATTCCACAGTCTCCCCAGGTGAGTTAAAATTAGCACTGAGAGGGCCCAGACTTGCTGGCAAGCACTTGTGTGTGACGTGTGGCGCAGCGTAGCCCTGCAGATTTACATTGCTTCAGTTGGGAAGGACAGGACGTCCCCTCTGACTGATGCACAGAATAAGAAGCGTTTTATTACTGCTGTGAGATGTTAAACTGATCCCTTCACTGCTTTCTAGACAGAGCAGAAACACAACTGGAGCACTCCTGCCCTGCCTGCCCCCGCTGGCAGAGCTGGGATGGCCCTTTGTGCCTGCCCTCCCCTTTCTCCTGCCTAACAGGCTGATTAAAAGGTTCAGCAAAGCATTTTCCTGCTGCCTGCCCACAAATATGCTTCCTGCTGGGCTTCACTTTGTTCTTGCAATGCCAAAGCAGGCAGCTGAGGCACGGGTAGCCCAGAGCCAGCCACTGCAAACCCAAGGGCTCATGGGGCGCATTCCTGACCCCCAGTGCCTGGTACTGTCCCCATCAGTGCTGCTGTGTCCCCCATGTCCCAAGATGTGACAGAGGAAAGAGCAGGGCCAGAGTTGATGCGATTGCCCCACAGGGGTCGGCGTCTTCCTGCTGCAACGTCTGCGCTGGCCGTGGAGCAGTGCTGTTGGTCCCCTTGCCATCGCCCTCCCTCCTCGCATGTCCCTGCAGGCACTGGGACTCGCTGGCACCGTGCTGGTGTCCCAGCCCGAAGGGGCAGGAGGCAGCAGGGGTCCGGGGCAATGGGCACAGGGAAGGGTTTGTCTGCCTGTCCCTGCTTCATGTTCAGGAGTCACTGGAGGCTGGAGTGGTGACCTGGAAAAGAGAGGCATGACAGAGCAGAAGCAGGGCCGATTCCCATAGAAAACCTATCCCATGGGTGGACACGGGGCTGTGGGTCCGTCCCTGAGCCTAGGCTCCGTGCTGGTGGCAAGGCGCAGGGCGATTGTCCCAGTGCAGCACAGGGATGTATCTCGCCCCAAGAAAGGGGCTCTGACAGCTCTGTGGCCCCATCAAACCAGCACGCTGGAGCTGCGAGGGAGTAGGGGATGGGGCGCACAGGGCGGGGGCTGGCAGAGGAAGTGTGCCGGCACCATGGGGCTTGTCTGCGAGAGGCACAGGCCCGAGCAGGAGCATGTGCAGGGCTTGCATTTGCTTTCCCTTCTGCATAGCCCTGTAGCTCGACATCAGCCTGAAATCACCCCAGCCTTTAGGTGACTGTGCTGGACCTTATTTTTTTAATGTTGTCTAATGACAACCTGTGTGAGTGAGGCATGTGGGATGTGCTCCTGGTGGGTTTGGGTGCTGGGCCTGTCCCAGGAGGGGCTCCCAGGTGGAGGGGGCACTGTGCAACAGGCCGGCTGGGGGCAAGGTGTGGGGCTGCAGCCCTGTGGCAGGAGGCTCGCCGTGCCTTGGTGCTGTGCAGCTCGCTGTGCTTTGGTGCTGTGCCGCCAAACACGCCGCCAGCCCAGCCTGGAGCAGTGCTGGTGCTGCCTGCACAGGTATGCTGGTCCCAGGCCGCGCGGCACTGAGGGGGTTAAGGTGGTCCCTGGCGGCAGACTTGGGAATAGGGTGAAGGAGGTTTACAGAGAAACGTTTTCACCATTGTTTGTCAACGAGGCTGGTGCAGGAATACCGCATCTCCCACAGGTATTCTCAGGGAACCACAAATGTTACTGAAGGGCTGGAGAAAATGCCTCACAGGGAGAGATGTAAACGGCTCTGGTTGCGTCGCTCCTGACAGTGGGCAGGAGCGTGGCTTGGCAGCCCCTTGGTCAGCAGCTCTGGCCCCGGCTGCTGTGCAGCCGGTGTTGCACTGAGGTCCACTGCCAGTCCAGCCAGGCTCCCCCCCATTCCCTGGCCCTGTCCCAGCACCTCTGCTCCAGCAGCCGGTGCCCCTCCTTTCTGGAGGTGATGCACATCTGCTTGGCACATCTGCTGTCGTTCTCGGCGCGGGAAATGTGAGCCAGCAGCACAGCGGGGCGAGGGGCCGGGGATGGCGGGCAGCGGGGCCAGGGGGCAGGGGGGCTATGGGGGCAGGCGGGCGGTGGCCAGGGGCTGTCCCTGGCTGGGGACGGGACACACGGGCGTGCTGGCACCCGGCAGAGCTGTGCAGGAGTGGGGGGCTTCACCTCACAGCCCCGGGCCGGGCTGGCATTGCGGCACGATGCAGTTCTCCCGCTTGCCCTGACGCTGTCTCCCCACACAGGGCCACGCTGCCATGGGACACCACAGCACGTGGACGTGGCAGGAGCTGCTGGTGCTGCTGGGGGGGCTGTGGCTGTGGGGGGCCAGCGCCCAGCCCACCCCTCCGGGCCCCACGCGCAGCCCCACGCCCCAGCTGAAGTTTCGGCTGGCTGGCTACCCACGCAAGCACAACGAGGGCCGCATCGAGGTCTTCTACAACGATGAATGGGGCACCATCTGTGATGACGACTTCACGCTGGCCAACGCTCACGTGCTGTGCCGGCACCTCGGCTTCGTGGCTGCCACCGGCTGGGCCCACAGTGCCAAGTACGGCAAAGGCGTTGGTAAGAGGCGCAGCCGTGTGCTGCACGAGGCTGGTGTGGGGGCCAGCAGGGCCCCATGTCTGCAGAGTGCCTGGCAGCATGGATGTGCGTGTGTGTGTGCGCCTGCGTGTGCGTGCATGTGCAAAGCAGACTTGGAAACTCCACGTGTGTGTGTGTGCGTGTGTGCATGTGTGTCCCCAGCACTTAGGGAGGATGCACGCACTATGACAGTGGGCTGTGCATGCCCTGGGTGGTGCAGGTGGCTGCAGCACTGTGCTGCTGAGGACACATGCAGAGGGGCAGCAGGCTGCGTGCAGGTGAGATGCCATACAGGCCCCAGGTGCTGTGGAGACTCCCTACCAGCTACTCCCACACTCAGGCTTTCCCTCGTTGCATGTCTGGCCCCAGCTTTGTGCCAAGGGAGGGCTGCCCCAGCCTCATCTCCATGTGCCTGCTACATGTCTGTGTGGCCTTGGCACCTTCCCTGCTCCTGGGGGCTGCTGCGTGGGCTTGGTTCCCTCTCACCTCTGGCCCTGGCATGTGGCAGGGCGGATCTGGCTGGATAACGTGAATTGTGCGGGAGGTGAGAAGAGCATTGGGGACTGCAAACACCGTGGCTGGGGGAACAGTGACTGCAGCCACGAGGAAGATGCAGGAGTCATCTGCAAGGACGAGCGCATCCCAGGCTTCAAGGACTCCAACGTCATTGAGGTGAGGGTGCTGTGTCTGGGGCAGCCCTGCCTGGCTTTTGATCTCCCTGCCTGGCTGGGGGCAGCTTTCTCACTGCAGCCCGGCAGGCGCCCGCGTGCAGGACCCGCGGTGCCCTCCGTCTGTGCCTGCCAGTGGGGAAGAGGGGCTGCGATGTGCAGCCCTGCAGCAGGCAAATCCTGCCCCACGTGGAGTGCAGTACTGCCACGGCATCCCCTGGGCATCCCCTGGTCATCCTGAGCTGCTCCTTCCCTTGTGGCTGTCCTGTGCCCCTGCAGACTGTGTTCCCCTGTCTCCTGTCTGCCAGGGGCCCTGGTCCCAGACGCTGCACTCAGCTGGCATGTGTGGCCGCTCCCCTCTATCTCTCTTCCAGGCTGTTTCTCAGACCACACCTGGGGTGTGGGGACATGGCGCAGCTCTGGGCATGCGCTAGCTGGGGTCCCACCAAGAGAGGGGTGCTGGAGCCATGTCCTGCAGGCTGTGTCCAGCATCCAGTACCCTTTGCTGCCGTCCTGCCCTGGGAGGGTGCCTGGGCTGGGGTCTGGATACAAGGTTCTGAGGTGAAAGGATGGCAGCACTGGCTCTCCTGGCTGCAGTCCTGGAAATAGACCTGAGGGACCAGGGACAGGGATAGGTACTTGGCTACCCTGGGCCATTGGAGATGGGACCGTCCTGTCCCTGTTCCCCGCATGGGTCTGGGGACCCCCCCCCTCCTGCAGGGCATCCTTGGGCTGGCAGGGAGCGGGGTGCCAAGCAAGCCTGGGGTGACCCCTGCCCTGCAGACAGAGCAGAGCCACGTGGAGGAGGTTCGCCTGCGGCCGGTGGTGTCAGGGGCCCGGCGGCGGCTGCCAGTGACAGAGGGTGTCGTGGAGGTGCGCTACAAGGATGGCTGGGCACAGATCTGCGACGAGGGCTGGGACACCAAGAACAGCCGTGTCATCTGTGGCATGATGGGCTTCCCTGCAGAGAAGAAGGTGAACAGGAACTTCTACAAGTGAGTGGGGCTGGCAAGGAGTCCCGTGTGGCTGGGGTGTTGGAGCAGCACTGGGGAATGCCAGGGGCAGTGCTGGGGGGACAGTTGGGAGCTTGCTGTTGGGCATTGAGGCTCCCCAGCATCCCTCCCGTCCCTGCAGTTCACCCAGCCCTAGCTCCATGGGCCATTTGGGCACTAGCTAACCAAGCTGGGGGTCCGTGGCATGGCTTGGGGCCACCATTCTCACCATGCACCACTGCAGAGCCTGACCAAGAGGGCAAGTTTTGCTCCCTGGCAGTGGTGCACCTCCACATTTCCCTCTCATAGGGAGTGAGGGGGTCCCTGTGCCCAGGGTGGTTTGTCGTGAACCAGGCAGGGATGCTGCCACAGCACTGTGACTCAAGGGAGGGGTCCGGGAGTGGGTGCGTTGCCCGCGGTGCGGTTCCCAGCACTGTGCGCACCCCTCACCACACAGCCAGGGTGTTGCTCCTGCAGGCGGTTGAAGCGCGCAGCCAGGACGAAGGGACGGAGCCCAAGGCTGGGCAGCAGGTAAGGGGCTGGGGCGCCCCGTCTGCTGAGCCCTGGGCAGCGCCGGGCTGTCCTGTCCCGCCAGTCTCTGCAGTCCGAGCGGATCCTGGCATGAGTGGATCTGGACAGAGCAGACTGAGGGCCTGTGGTGTGCTGGGCAGGAAGAGCCCACTCCAGTGGGACCTTTCTGGGTGCACTGGGGTCCCCTGTCCCCCATGAGAGATGCTCTTTCTCCTAGGCTGCTGGTGCCCCAGGCCAAGCAGCCTTGTCCCGCACAATGGGCAGGGTCTGTGTCTGCAGAGCAGACCCGTTGTGGGCAGGGTCCTGGTGGAAGTCATGGGGAGGGCTGCGGTGCCCTGTGCTGGATGCAGCCCTGCGGGGACAGGGAGGCCTCGGAAAGGAGCTCTCTCTCCTGGTGGATAGGGAGGGTGGACTGCAGGAATGGGCTGCTTTCTGCAGAAAGTGGCAGTGGGGAAGCTGGAAAGGCTGCGCACTTCCCTATTCCCCATGGGGTGGGATGGCGCGGGCATTAAAGTGCTTGCTCAGCAGTGCTGGTGGTGCTGGGCACCAGGGCAGTGGGCATGGTGGTGCTGGTGGTGCTGTGCACTGGGCTGATGGTCGTGGTTTGGTAGGTCTTGTCCCAGGTGCTGCACCTGCCTGGGATCTCTTGCACCGTCTGCCCACTCACTCTTGCTGCCATTCTGCCTGACCCCGGGGACAGTCTGGCTGCCCTTTCCCTCTGGCCCTGCACTGCTGCTGACGGATTTGGCAGTGGGTGCAAAGACCCAGGCTACTTCCAAAGCCATCCAAAGCCCATCTTCCTTGGGCTGTTGCATGGTACCTCTCGCTTGAGCCCATCATGTGGAGAAGCTGCTCTGCCCCTGCCCTGCTTCAGCTCGGTCCCACCATCCCCGTGGTGCTGAAGGTGCCCCATGTGCTCTTGGCCCATCCCAAGTCCTTCACTGTCACCTCCTAGCACTGTGTCATCGATGGGCACCGTCCCCAGCTCCTGTAGCTCTGCCTGTGCTGGTGGTGGGAATCCAGATGGGGTCAGCCTGTGGGGGTCTCCTCAAAGCCCCACTCACACATCCCTCTTGCTGCAACTTGCTGCTGCTGCTTTGTCTGGTTGGTGCCCTCTACCTCTTTCCCACTGAGCGGGCATTATCCACGTGGCACTGGGCAAAATGCTGCGCCACGTCTGTAAGCAGCGATCCGCTCCCTTTCCTCTGCCTGCCACAGGAGCCAAGCTCTGGTTTGCCTGGGCTGAGCTGTTCAGGCTGCACGTCTGCAGCCCGCATGGGGTGATGGTAATGGGTAATCCCGGCTGGAAGAGACCTCGGGGTTCTGGTCCAACATCTCCTGCAGCGCTGTGGGCTGGCTCAGGGCTTCATCCAGCTGGCTTTTGAAAGACAAGGACAGAGATCCCACAGCCTTGTGGACTCTGCTCTGATGCTGAGTGACCCTCATGGGGAAAGTTTTCCTTACAACTAGTGTGACCCTCTTCTTTTTGCCTGCTTTCACTTGTGCACCTGTCATTAGCAGCCGTGAAGCGCCTGGCTCCGGCTTCCTGACAGCCCTTTGTGGGTGCAGGTTGGGGGCTGCCTGAGCCCCTGGAGCCAAATCATCACCAGGCTGCAGCAGCCCAGCTTCCCATTTCTCTGCCAGTCCCTGGCTGTCCCGGTGCTGTCTGCAGGGCTCGCTCCACTTTGCTGATATCTTTCTTGTATCAGGAGACCCAGCATTGGGCACAGGATCTACCTGTGGTCTCAGGAGTGCTGATGGGTGCTGATGTCCTCTGAACATTTGTGTGAACCCTCGTCCTGACTGTCGTGCGCTGTGTCACGGGGCTCACTGGGCTGCGTGGGCTGACACTGATGTGCTGTAGGCTGGCAGGACAGCTGCCAGGCTTGGTTTTGCCTTATCCCTAGTTTCTGGGGAGCTTGCAGTCCCCTGCCCTGTTTTGTCACTCTTTTCTCCTGGTCCCTGGGGATTTGGCTGTGCTCAGCGTCTTCCTCCCCACCAAGCAAAACAAACCATTTTTGGTGTGTGTGTGGGGACACACAACACACCAGCATTCTACGGTTTTCTCTGTGCTGCTCGGTGTGAACCCAGGGTACTCCCCGCGCTGAAGTTGGGTGCGGTGAGCTCGCAGAGTGTCTCACCATCCCCATGGCTTCGGGGAGAGCACTGTCCACATGCACCGCTAGCTTGACGCCGTGCTTGCTAGGTGTCCTGCTCCCCTTGGAGCAAAGCACAGTGACGTTGTCTGGTGTCTGGATGAGGACAGGGGCATACCTCACTTGCACCTGACAGATCAAATCATTGCCACTGGTGTTTGATCTTCTGCTGTGTGTCAAAGTAGCACGGGATGTTGCTGCATCTGTCACAGTTTCCTGGCGGGATGTGGGCAGGAAACTGCATCATTGCTGTGGAGGGCAGTTGTGTCATATTGCTGGCAGCAGATGATGCCATTGCACCCACGCATGACACGAAGTGGATGTGCATGAGGATCGCCAGGGGCACGCATGCCAAGCTCAGTCTCCAGGGAGAGGTGACAGCCTGGGGGCCCGGGCTCCTTGATGGTTGTTTTCTGTTTTCCAGGCTGGCCTCCAAATCTCAGCCTAAACAAAAGCGCAGGGAGGACGTAGGGTCCAGGAAGAGGTAAATGGCTCCAGTGGGCAGCCCGAGTGCCTGGAGCCCTGCTCAGCGCTGCTGGAGCCACGCGTGTCCCTGTGCTGCTGGGACAGGGGCAGGGCCGGCAACTGGTGGGCATCCCCGGGGCACAGCGCATCCCGCCGGGGACGGAGCCAGGGGATGGAGTGAGGGGCAGGGACGGTGCAGCCACAGGGGGGGCAACCACTGACACCTCTGCTCCCGGTGGCTGTGCTGCAGGCTGTGCTCTCTCCTTGCAGGCTGTTCGCGGAGCGGCAGCAGCTCAACTACCGCCTGCACTCCGTGTCCTGCACGGGGACGGAGGTGCACCTCTCCATGTGCACCTTCCAGTTCTACCAGGGCAACACCTCCACAGCCTGCGGGGCCGGCATGCCCGCTGTTGTCAGCTGCCTGCCTGGGCCCCTCTTCACCTCTGGCAGCACCCACAAGAAGAAGCAGCGCCAGCAGCAGCAGGGCCAGGTGAGCCCTGCAGGGTGCCTGTGCGGTGCTGTGGTGGCCCACAATGGCCACTGCCCTGTTGCAGGGCTCTGAGCCCAAGGCTGGGCCAAGAGCAGGCGTGCGGTGTCCCTGGGGCAGGAGGTGGGGACAGCGTTCTGTCCCTGCACGTCACAGCCACCTCTGTGCTGCATTGTGCTGTGCCGTGGCACACCGCTGTGCCATGCCACACTGTGCTGTGCCACGTTGTGCTGCACTGTGTCTGCCATGCTGTGCCACACTGTGCTGCCCCACGTTGTCCCTTGCCATGCCCTGACCCCACTGCCCCGCAGCTGCGGATCCGGCTGAAGGGAGGTGCGAAGGCCGGGGAGGGCCGCGTCGAGGTGCTCAAGAGCAACGAGTGGGGCACAGTCTGCGATGACCGCTGGAACCTGCTGTCAGCCAGCGTGGTGTGCCGTGAGCTGGGTTTCGGCAGTGCCAAGGAAGCCCTCACTGGGGCACGCATGGGCCAAGGTGAGGGTTCTGGGCCAGGCATCGCTTTCAGATGGCCACGCTGGGCGAGCCACAGCCAGGCCTGTCGCTGCAGCTGCGGGCAGCACGTGGTGCAGGGCTTGCCCGGAGCATCCTGGGGGACTGCAGCCGCTCGGTCCTTTGGGGAGGGCAGGGCTGTGCCGGAAGGGGAGCAAGGGCAGCTGCGGTGAGGGATGGTGCGGCTGGGCGCTGAGCCCCACAGCTTCTCTGCAGGGACAGGGCCTATCCACCTGAACGAGGTGCAGTGCCTGGGCACCGAGAAGTCCCTCTGGAGCTGCCCCTTCAAGAACATCACGCAGGAGGACTGCAAGCACACAGAGGATGCAGCCGTCCGCTGCAACATCCCCTACATGGGCTACGAGAACTTGGTGCGTGTTGTGGTGGGGGCTGCACATCCGTGGGGTTCCTGGCATTGGGGCCACGGAGTGGGGGGCTGAGGGACCACGGCGGTGCCTGTGTCACCTGCTGAGCCCAGGGAGCCGATGGGACCTGACATGGGATGTCCCCTCGTCTGTCCTGTACTGCACCCCATTGTTGTTTCCTCCCGATCTGGGGAAAGGGTGCCCAGAAGGGGTTGGGGATTTCTGGGGACTGGAGTCCCAAACTGCCCCTGTGGGTAGGGTGGTGGAAGGGAGGCCCTGGGGGCTCTGAGAGCTCTGTGGTGCCCCCTGCTCAGTGGTGTGGCCAGCTGCTCCCTGCTGAAGCACCTGAAAAAAAATCGCTGTGGGCCAAGCAAGAGAGATTTTTTTTTAAACTGATGATGAAATGAGCAAATGGAGCAGCACCTTCCTTTGACCTAGCGTCTCATTTCATCCACTTTGGGCTTTTTAACCTTTTTAACACTCTCACGCTTGTCATTTCTGAAATGAGAACACATTTTGAAATGAATTGTTTTCCCTGCTTTGGTACACACTTCCTAAACCCACAAAGTTTTGGCCCCAAAAGTGCCATTTTTGGTGAGCTCCCAGCTCACCAAAACTTGTGCCTGGCTCTGCTCAGCTCCTGTCTGCTTCCTCCTTCATGCCGTGCCGCCCTGGCCCCGGGGTCCGTCCAGGTGCTGCCGCGTGGCCCCGGCTGCCTGGGCAGGATGCGCTGTGGGACACGGCCCCAGCAGCAGGAGCATCGCTCATGATGCCGATGACGCTGCCACTGCCTTTCTCTGCAGATTCGGCTGAGCGGGGGTCGGAGCCGCTTCGAGGGGCGGGTCGAGGTGGCGGTGGGGGCTGGCGACGGGGACGAGCTCCGCTGGGGTCTGGTCTGCGGCGAAGGCTGGGGTACGCTGGAGGCGATGGTGGTCTGTCGCCAGCTGGGTCTGGGATTCGCTAACCACGGCTTACAAGTAGGTGCTAGCGCCAGCTTGGCCAGGGCAGCGAGCCGCCACCACCACTGCTTTGCGGGGACGGGGATGGGGACACGGGGACGGGGACGGGGACGTGGCGGGGGGCGGTGCAGTGCGGGGTGCACGCTCACGGCCCCAGGACTTCCCCACAGATCCGCCTAGCCGGCGGGAGGACGGCGTTCGAGGGCCGTGTGGAGGTGAAGCGCGGCAGTAAGTGGGGCACGGTGTGCAGCGATGGCTGGACCACCAAAGAGGCCATGGTGGCCTGCCGCCAGCTTGGCCTGGGCTACTCCCTGCACGCGGTGACGGTAGGTGCCGGTGGGGAGGCGCCTGGTGATGCCCTGGCAAGCACAGACACCGGCGCTTCCCTGATGGCCCCGGGGCTGAGAGGGGTGATGGGACGTGGCCCCTCTGTGCCAAAGGACCTGTGGGGGCAGCTTGAGTGGGTGGGCAAGGTACACTGAGGCAGAGTGCGTCTGAGCCGGGTCACCCACAGCATTTGGCCCAGCCTGTCTCACCCACCCCAGGAGACGTGGTACTGGGATGCCAGCAACGTGACGGAGATGGTGCTGAGCGGTGTGAAGTGCGCTGGCCATGAGATGTCCCTGAGCCACTGCCAGCACCACGGCAGCAGCCTGAGCTGCAGGAACACGGGCACGCGCTTCGCCGCAGGCGTCATCTGCTCTGAGAGTGAGCGCTGATGGGGACTGCGGGCACGGGGCCATGGGGTCAGGGGCTGCAGAGGCAGAAGCTGTGGGCAAGGGGCTCTGCAGGTGCTGGGTGCTGTGGGGTCCACCTGTGCTGGCTGATGGGGGGGGGGGTACGTGTTCACCTGGCTGGCTCAGCCCTGCTTGCGCTGCGCAGCAGTGTGTCCAGCCATCCCTGAGCCACCGCCTGCCCCCCAGCCGCCTCCGATCTGCTGCTGCATGCGCCGCTGGTGCAGGAGACGGCGTACATCGAGGACCGGCCGCTGCACATGCTGTACTGTGCCGCCGAGGAGAACTGCCTCTCCAGCTCGGCCCGCCTGGCCAACTGGCCCTACGGGCACCGCCGCCTGCTCCGCTTCTCCTCCCAGATCCACAACAACGGCCGGGCCGATTTCCGCCCCAAGGCTGGCCGCCACTCCTGGGTCTGGCACGAGTGCCACCGGTGCGTGCAGGGAACGGCCGGGGCTGGGGCTGCGGGCAGCAGGAGGGTGGTGGTGCTGCTGGTGGGCAGGGGGAGGGTGGTGCCAGGACCCGTGTCATTTTCCCCAGTTTTGGCTCAGGGCTGACCCTGAACAGCGGTGTTGGGGCTGGGGCTATTGGGAGCAAGGATGGGGCTGCAGGCTGTGCAGGGGCTGAGCCTCCCCTTGCCGGGGCCACCTGGCTGGGGCCAGCCGTGTCCCATTCCAGGGCAAGGCTGAGCTCTGCCCTAGCGTCACGGTGCTGTGGCCTCAGAGCAGGGGCTGTGGGGACCTTCCCAAGCACTGAGGGGACGGGCAGGTGTGGGACCAGTCTCCTGCTTGCTCTGTGGGTTTCCTCGGCTGCTGCTTCCACCTCTGGCCCTCCCTGAGGGTTGCAGTGGTGCAGAAGGGCATTGCGGGCTCTCCCACAGGCACTATCACAGCATGGACATTTTCACCCACTACGACATCCTGACTCCCAATGGCACCAAGGTGGCAGAGGGCCACAAGGCCAGCTTCTGCCTTGAGGACACAGAATGTGAAGAAGGTGGGAACTGCAAGGCTGTGGGGCACTGTCCCTGCCGTGTCCCCCCTGTGCAGGGCGCTGCAGCAGGGATGAGCTGTGCTCTCTTCTTGCCTGCAGATGTGGCCAAGCGGTACGAGTGTGCCAACTTCGGGGAGCAGGGCATCACGGTGGGCTGCTGGGACCTGTACCGGCACGACATCGACTGCCAGTGGATCGACATCACTGACGTCAAGCCCGGCAACTACATCCTGCAGGTGCTGCAGCTGTGCCCCCTGCCCCTCTCACACCCCCTGAGCAGTACTGCCTGGGACATGCTGGAGAGCCCACCCAGCGCGGGCTGTGCCATGGGGCTAGGAGGGCTCTGGAGCTTGCCTCTGCCCCATGGTCCTCAGCACGCTGCTGGCCCTTCTGCGGACAGGGTGCCTGGCCCCAGGAGCCACGGCACGGAGGGACTGTGCCTATCCCAGGGCCTGGAGTTGTGCAGGGCTCGCGTGGAACCCGCTCAGGCTTGCTGCGGCCTGAAAGCCATTTCCTGCCCCAAGAAATATTGCTCTTGGGCACATGGGGCACAGTGACAGGACCACCAGCTCCTCAGAGCCCTCCAGCACATCCCACTGCGGCCAGGGAGACAGGGCCGTGCTGGGGCCGTACCCCGGGCAGCTGCTACGCTGGGCTGGGAGGGCCGAGCTGACATGGTGAGGGGCTGCAGGGCCTGGGGCAGGGGCCCGCAGCGCCTCACTGTCAGCGCCCCACAGGTCGTCATTAACCCCAACTTCGAGGTGGCAGAGAGCGACTTCACCAACAACGCCATGAAGTGCAACTGCAAGTACGACGGGCACCGTATCTGGGTGCACAGCTGCCACATCGGTAACGGCCCAGGGACGCAGCACGGGCTGAGGCGAGGGCACGGTGGGGCTGGGGGTGTCCTGAGGGGGACCGAGACAGAGGCAGCAGGGGCTGGGGGCAGGCTGGGGGCACGGGCAGGCATCGGGGACAGGGGCTGGGGTGCCGGGGGTGGCTGGGGAAGGGCGGAGGCACTGGCGGGACAGCACTGGAGCTGACAGCTCTTGTCCTCTGCCGCCCAGGCGACGCGCTCAGCGAGGAGGCCAGCAAGCGGTTTGAGCAGTACCCGGGCCAGCTGAACAACCAGATCTCGTAGGGCCCAGACACAGGAGCCCTGGGGAGATGGGCATCTCCCTCCTCCGCCCCACACGTGCAGGAGGAAGCTGCTGCGGGGCCGGTGGGGGGCTCACCCCCAACACCTCCGAGCCCTGCACTGCTTTGGGGGGGCTGCCCAGGACTCACCACCGGGGAGCCACCGGGGGCTGGAGGCACCGGCGGCCCGGGGCACTGCCCCAAACACTGGCCGGACGCTGCACCCCCTTCCTGGGCTGCGGCACCAGGGCACGGTCCAGGGAGGCCCCGCGCCTCCTCCTGCTGCACCGTGCTCCCCCCGCTCCCCGTCCCCACCACCCCACTGCACCCCCTCCTGCTCCCCCAGCCCAGTTCCTGTCGCCCTGAGCTGCCTTCTCTTGGGCTCTGCCCTCTGCTGGCACCAGGACCTTCTGCCCACCTGGGGACCCCCCTGCTCAGGGCCAGCCTCTGTCATGCCCCAGGAGCCCCTTGTTCCCCAGGACTCTGTGGCCGCCCTGCACCGGCAGTGCTGCCTCTGGCTGCCCAGCAGCAGCTCCCACTCTCATTCCTTAGTTGTAATTTTATTTTCTTGATAAAGTTGTCTGGTTCTATTTCCTCAAGGGGTGCTGGGTCCTCTCTGGGGTGGAAAGAAGAGCCTGGTAACTCGGGGGTAAAGCACGGCCAGGCTGTCCGGCACGGTGTGTGGGAGCTGCCCCCGCACAGGGGGGAGGAAGGGGCTGCTGGAGGCTGCAGCAGTGGCACTGGCCCCACGCAGCCCCACGGAGCTGCTGGAGGCCCGCAGCAGCAGGAGCAGATGGGGCCACCCTGGCGCAGCATGGATGTGGTGAAGCGCTGTTTCCCCTGTGCCAGATGCAACGCAGATGTCATGTAGCAGGAATCCCAAGCAGCATGACCTTCCACCAGCCCCGCAGGGCTGTGAACCGCAGGGAGTGCAAGCTCACAGCAGAGCTGGGCTGCCTCGATAGGGAGCAGCCCCACAGGGACTGACATGGGTGGAGCAGAGCCCCACGGAGTCAGGGAGACTGCGCACACATCGGGACACCAGACACGTGAAAGGGAGAAAGACAGCTCAGTTGCTGCAGCTCTTGTCCTTCAGCCAGAGGCTCTGGCCCTGTGTCTGAGCAGTGCAGAGGAGCAGCTCCAGCCTCTGCTGGGGGCAGACCAGGGGAGGAGAGGGGCAGCTGGCACCGGGCAGGCCCTGGCTCCAGCACTGGAAAGCGCTGCGGTCAGCGCTGCCGGAACAGCTATGCAAGAAACGTCTGTGCTATTTCCCCTGCGAGTGGCTGCCCCTCCCCATGGCTGGGGCTTGCCGGGGAACAAATTCCACTGGTGAGGCCAGGGCCAGCCTGAAAGGAGGCCTGTTCTCCGCGTGGGAGGCACGGGCACGCAGGGAGCAGTGCTTTGAGCCGCCCTCTGCCGCAGCACCCCCAAGGAACTGCGCTTCCTTCATCACCTAAAAATGACGGGTGCACGAGGGCTCGGGAGCCCCTCCACGGGCACGGCCTGGCTGGATGCTTGCACTCCTGATGCTGGAGCAGGGCCATGGCGCAGCCCCTCCGGCCCCCCAGCCCCAGCAGCTCCCTGCCTCCCACAGCTGCTGGCAGGGGCGCTGGGGCTGGAGCGGAGCAGGGCTCTTCCAGGAAGGCGAGCACAGCCTGGGCTGCTCCTTCCCAGTGCAGACAGGCTCTTGGCCGCCAGCTGCAGAGGACAGGGAGGGAGGGAGCGTGGCCAGGCAACAGAGGGCCCGTCGGGTCCCCAGGGGCCGCTGCGTGCGTGGGAGCGCAGCGCTCTGGCACAGAGATGCCGGCCAGGGGAGGGAAGGAGGGAGGGGGCCCAGAAGGCACACGCAGCCTTCTCACAGGCTCTCCCAAATCGGGGCTGGCGCTGTGCTACTCCTGCCAGATCGTAAGCTGGCTTGGCCGTGACATTGAAGACCCCTTCACTGTGACCCAGAGAGCCGTGTCCAAGGAGTAGATGTGGACACTGACACTGGAGCATTTTGCAATGCTCCACATGGGAGTGATTTGACCTGGAAAACATCAGCCCCCTCCCTGAGGCCTTGTGGGAACAGCCCCATCAGCGAGTCCTGCCCAGGCCCATCTCAGCCTGCATGTGAGGGAGGTGGTGACAGCCCTCCACTGCAAAGCCCGGCCCCGCAACAGCCCCAGGGCCCCTCGCTAGCAGAGAAGGAGGCCTCAGGAGCCACGGCCTGATGCGAGCCTGTGCGTTATGGAGTCCAACCACAGCCCATGCGGGTGCTGAGGGGGTGTTAGGACACTTCTCCCCCAGCACAGGGGAGGCTGCTGGTCCTCCCACTGCTGCAGGCTGACAGGAGGGACAGGGTCCCACACAGCCCACCACTCCCAGGCTGCGTGCAGGACACCCTGCGCCACAGGAAGGAGGCCAAGCAGCACCGAGGGGCTCCCTAGAAAAGTGCTTTATTTGAGCAGGGAGGGGAGTGGTTGCACACTGAGTCCATCCCGCTGCCGTGCCCCCCGCCTGGCCCCTCAGTCCGTCGCAAGCTCTCAGTCTCTCCCCAGCGGGCACACAGATGTGTCTCAGTCCTGTGTCCTCGGCTCTCGGCCAGCACCGCCAGCCAGCGCTCACGGTGGTTTGCGCTGCAGCACAGCTACTCCGTGACCTCGGGGATGACGCTCACCAGCAAAGTGTCGTAACCACGGCGCACCAGCAAGGCCAGGCTCTGCTGTGTCCGCACTGCCTCGTAGACATCCTCTGCGCGGCGCGTTGCCTGCCCGTTGATCTCCAGCACTACATCGCCTGCCTTCATCCCTGCCCTGGAGGGAGAAGGAAGTCGGGAGTGCACAGCAGGCGAAGCAGACGCTTGTCTGCGGCTTCATCCTCCGGGCAGGAAGGAGAGCCAGGCACTACAGGAAGCTGGGGCTGTTGTGCCAGGCATTCCTCCAGCTCCGCAGGTAGCTTGGCCAAATGTTAAGCCCAGGCAAGAGCCACCAGTCAGCTTCTGCTGTGGACTGAGTGGTCTGCAGGGCCCAACCCCTGCTGCTCTGGGGCAAACCACTCGGAGCTAAATACATTCCACTCCGTGTACTTGTTCCTATGCCAACCCCCGAGGCACAGCTCGGCACTTACTGATGGGCTGGGGAGCCGATGATCACCTTGTGGATCAGCACTCCATAGGAAACATCGGGAAAGCTGGGGTCACGTAGCTTCAGCTCAGCTAGGATGCTGCAAAGCGAAAATCAGCATCGTAAGGAGCTGAGGAGCAGAGCAGGATTCCTGCCTGGCTATGACTGCACAGGCTTGAGGAATGTGGTGCAGAACCTCTCCTTCTGTGCTGCTGCAGAACTGACCAGCTGCAGACCCTGGGGACACCCAAACACCACCATATTTCTGCCAACAACTAGAGAGGATGTAAGTCCTGGGCATGCCAGGGAGAGCTGGAAACTACCAGAGCTGCGGCCGGCTGGCTCCCAGGTTCTGGTGATGCACTCCCCATGTCTGAGCAGCCCCATGTCAGACAGCTTTTCCTGGTATCAGATCTGCACCTCCCCTATGGTGGTTTCACTTCTCTCTCCTGCAGATAGGTCACAGGAGAAAAGCTATGCCCCCTCCTTTTGCCAGATGTGTCAAGCAGAGGTACGCCTACATCTCTCCCCTGGAGTCTAGACTGAACAATACCAGTTCCTCCAGATCAGGTTTTCTAACCCTAGTTCTGAATTCTGCACCTCTCTGCTCCTATCCAGATGCTACCTGCCCCTGAAAGCAGTGGACACGGCGCTCCAGCTGGACCTCACAGCTGTGCACCATGTGAACTGCCCTCTTCTCTCAAATACTGTACCAGCTCTGATCCACTGTAAGCCCAGAAAATCCTGCACCCAGCTCCTTGCTCCCCACCAGGTACCCATTTCATCAGCTGACTCCCCGCTTTACGCAGGTTCATGCTGAACCCCTGTTGCACAGTACTTTTGCCCAGATCTTTGTGAGTTGCTGTCCCTTCTTCATTCCGCAGTATCACAGCACCGATGAGCTTAGAAGGGTGCTCCAGAGGCCACCTCGTCCAACACCCTGCTCAAGCAGGGGCAGCCAGAATGGGCTGCTCAGGGCTGCGTCCAGTCCGGTGTTGGATGCCTCCCAGAAGGGAAACTCCACACACCCCTAGTCAGCCTGCACCAGAGTTTGAACACCGTCACAATTGGAAAAAAAAAAAAAAAGCGATTTATTGCGTTCAGCTGGAATCTGACGTGTTTCAGTTTGTGCCCATTGCCCCTTGTCCTGTCAGCAGGACGACCGATGTGATGTGAGCTGCGTACTTACCATGACCAGCCTGCTTCGCCTCCATCACTAACACAGAACCAGGCGTGCCCTTCAGCAGGTGTCTCCACAAACATAACAAACCCACGGTTTTGTGCCTTCGTGCCACGAGCGGCCGGACCAGGCTGCAGTGGGGTGTCAGCCCCAGCCAGCAGGTAAGCCCCCACCCGGGCGCTCAGTCACTCCCCCCAGCAGGACGGGGGATGGAATCAGAAGGGCAGAAGCAAGAAAACTTGTGAGCTGAGGTAAAGACAAGTCAGCAAGCGAAGAAAGGAGGAAGCAAACAAAACCACAAGGGATGCAGAGGTATCGGCGCCTCCCATTGCAGACTGGCACCAGCCAGCCCCTGAGCAGCTCCCCCAGTTTTACTGCTGGGCACAGCGCCGTGTGGCCTGCACGTCCCGTCGGTGTCCCCTCCCAGTGGGAAGAAGCGCGAGGAACGCAGAAGGCCTTGGTACTGTGCATGCAGTGCTCGTAGCTAAAGCTCTGGTGTTACCAACACTGCTTTGGTCACAAATCCAAGACACAGCCTCCTATGAGATTCTATGCAGAAAATCTCCTCCTCCCCAGCCAGCCCCGGTACACACGGTCAGATCAAGGGCCTGCCTGCACCACCACCCATCTCCTACACCGCCTGCTGCGGATGAGATAGCTCCCTCCCCAGCTGCCTGCTCTGGAAGCTCCTGAGCTGAAATGCTGCATCTGAGCTTTTGACAGCCAGTAAGATTTTGCTTCTGTAAGGGTTGCTCTTTTAAATCCTACAACATCAGCAAGTTCTACTGCACGCAGCATGAAAAACCAACCCATGTTTTAACATCTCTCTAGTAACGTCCCCCACCAGCTCCTGTTTCACACAGGACCTGTTCCCAACAGTCAGCACCTATTTCCTTTTCTGTTTCCCAAGTCCCTTGCTCAACCCTCGCTTACTCCGTGCTATAAGGCACAACAGCAGGAGCTCAGGCCCCCACCAGCTCTACACTAAATATTATTTGAGAAGGCAGTTCCCTAGCTGTATTTTTCTCTCCTCTCTAGAGAGCCATGCGAATCTCAGCAAGGACTTTTCATGGGAGAAAACAAGGTGCCCATATGGGCTCTGCTCTCTGATCAGAGCCCCACCTTTGGCTGGCAGCATGAGCCCTCACCACAGCCTGTTCCCCATGGTGTCCTGTTCCGCAGCACGCTGCCCCACCAGCTCCTCATGCACCAGCTGCAGCTCTCGTGCTGAGCACCAGCACCACCTGCTGGGCATGCCACCGGTGCTGACAATGTTCCCTGCCCACCCTGCTGCCCCAAAATTCAAGAGGTGCCGCGCATCTCCTCCTCTGTTTGTGTGCCCACCCATCTCCTCCTCTGTTTGTGTGCCCACCCAAGGAACCAAGACCGCTGGTGGTGTGCAGTGCACAATCCCAGCCAACTACACAGGAGCCACCAGAGCTGTAGCAAGGGCAGAAGCACAGCCCTCAAATGTGTTCCTGGCAAGCACGTGGCAAGCATCAACCCCGCTAACATGTTGAGCCCCAAGAATCTCTTGAGAGGTAGCTCCAACAGCCAAGAAAGCAAAGCAGGCACTCTGCCTTTGAAAAGGAAATTGCTCAGAGATGAGAGTGAAGATCCAGCGCTCTCCTGACAGCTGCATCTAGGAGGCCACAGGCAGGAGATCAGACAGAGCTGCAGCAGTTCCCTCCCAGGGCCTGCAGCACCAGGCAATGCCCTGTGCAGGGCCACCCAGTGCTCTGCCCCAGGGTGCTTGGTTTGGCTCGTATGTCGTGGGTCCTTGCCGGTGCCATGCTGGTTAGGACCATGATTTCTGTCCAGAGGCAGCACCCAGCTCCATCCTGACACGCAAGACCCTCACACGGCCCTCCGGGAGACAGCCACGCTGTGTGTGCCAGCACGGCCTGCTCTCCCACCCCTCCTCTCCTCCTCCAGGCACTGAACTCTACCGCAGGCACCCCTGCCACTCCTTGTTCTGGACGTCCCAGATCCCAGAACTGCTTCTGCACCACTGCAATCCGCCTGCCAGAGCCCTCCTCGCACAGAGCACAACCTGCCCAACGTTTTCATCACAACTTTCAGTTGGCACAATGAACGTCTACTACTTACACATTTCTGGTGGCTGCTCATTCAGGCAAGGGCATTGCAAGGGCTCTTTGCAGAACTCCTCTTAATGAGGATTTAGACACCGATGTGGTAGACTTAGGGACTTTTTATCTGCTTGCATGTTGTGCCACAAGCATAGAAATTTGCAGGTTTCTAATTTACCCCTGACACACAACTTAGAGTCTAAACACAACACCAGCAAAGAGATTTTGGAATTTAAATGCTTGAGCTGCGAAGACAATTCTCCCCAAACCTGGCACTGCCAGTTGGTTTGGAAGAGCCCCTCGCAGTCACCATACCCCCACAAGGCTGGCCTGCTGGCCCCTGATCTCAGCGCACGTACCTGGGCGTAAGAGTCAGCATCATCACCCCGATGTAACGGCGCTTTGTCTCGGCGTTACCGAACCAAGAGCCTGCTGATGGAAGGGACATCAAATGGCAGGGCTGCAAACAGACACGCTCAAAACAGCACCGGGCCGAGCCAGGCGGATCACAAAGCACACACACCTCCCAGCAGACATTGCACAGCGGTTCTGATCCCCTACCAACACAAAACGGCAGCTCTACAGGCACTGCACACTTTGCTCTCTTGGTTTGAGTTGTGGTTGTTTGGCCTGAGAGCATCCCTCCATAACATTAACACAGAATCAGATAACAAGAATCTGCATTAAACAAATTATCAAAAACCCTAAGAAAAAAAAAAAAAAAAAAAAACAGGCACTGTTCTACAGGACTAAATTAACCACTTGTCATTTATGATACAGCTGACTTCTGTACTTATGTTTCTGTTCTTTACTTTGGCAGTACCCACAGGGCTAAGTAGCCTCCAGGGTCCAGCTCATCCTTCCCCTTCTTGAATCTCAAGAAACGGTGCGCTCACCTACTCTCTGGGGACTTAGCTGCGAGCTACTTGGGGCGCTCTGAAAGTCGTTATCTGCAGCAGCAGCAGGCCAGCATCCTCCTTGGGGCCAGTTATTTCATGCTCTGTGGCCACAGAAGCAGCACACAGCTTTCCCCTGGGAAAAGCACTCACTGCTTCGTGCCAGACGGAATAATCTTACCCCCACACAACGCTCCTCCTGCTACGTGTGCCCTTCTCTCTGGGGAAGCGCTGAGAGTCCAGCTAGGCCAGTGCTTCCTGCTTCCACCCTCCTCCTCCTGCCCTCCTTCCTGCAGCACCTGAACGGGGAGGCACCCCACTCACTTTTGCGCTGTTCCTCCTTCTGCAGGAACTTCCGCAGCCGGTCTGAGGGGATGGCAAAGGAGATGCCTGACGTCACCTTCATGGTGTTCACTCCAATCACTTCTCCATCCTGCAGGGAAAAGGGCACAATGTTCTCCAGCCCTCACCTTTATGGAGAGGAGGGGAAGCAGAACGCAAACCCAGAGCCCTGCCTGTGCCCCCATCCCTCCCCAGCCTGCCTGAGGCTGGGCAGGGACGGGCCCCAGAGGCTGCAGCCACGCAACCCTCCCTGCGCCCTGAGAACATCAGCCATGCCGGCCTCACCACGGCGAGGTTTGGCTCTGCCGTGCAAGTTCCATCGGTGTGGGCTCCCCAGAGCAGCTGCTGAACAGGACCAAGCAGGGCTCCCACCCTAGGCCATTCCCTGCTCCCTCCTCAGGGAGCCTGGAGCATGCACAGTCCCCTCCTTCCCGACAGCTGCGAGCGCCCGCACAGCGCTGCCACCCAGAGCACCCAGCCCCAGGAGACAGAGCCCACCAGCGTACCCGTGGGAGAACTTACCAAGTTGACGAGGGGACCCCCGGAGTTCCCAAACTGCAGCAGGAGAGAGAGCAGTGAATAGGCCGTGAAAGAGACACCCTCAAACAGCCCAACCCTCAGCAAGGAGGCAGAGCCCAGGGAACAGGGGTCGGGCCACGAAACAGCCAGGTCACCAGCCAGAAACCCCCTTCTCCCAGCCCTCCACACCCAGCTTCCTCGGACCTCACGGCACCCAGGGCCCTTCCCTAGCTCCCCCTTCCCAGGGAGGGCCGTGGGAAGGGGTGCCAGCCGCCGCGTCCCCCCGGCTCCCTTACGTCGATAGCAGCGTCGGTCTGGATGTACTCCATGTCAGAGGCGGCCAGGCCCAGCTCCCGGCTGCCGCGCTGCGCGGAGCTGACGATGCCGGAGGTGATGGTGTTCTGCAGGGCGAAGGGGCTGCCCATGGCCACCACGAACTCTCCCTGGCGCACCTCGGAGGAGCGGCCGAGGGGCAGGGTGGGCAGCGGGCGCTGGAAGAGAGGGAGAGGGTGAGCGGAGAGCTGCCCAGGGAGCTCCTCTGCAGCAGTAACACGCACCTTGGGCTTGATCTTGATGGTAGCGATGTCTGCGACCTGGTCCACGTCCTGCACCACCGCGTCATACTGCTCCCCGCTGGCCAGCTTCACCCGCACGCGCCGCCGGTTTGCCACCACGTGTGCGTTGGTCACAATGAGCCCATCCGGAGACACCAGGAAACCCGAGCCATTGGAGATGGGCACGTCACGGCCCGAAAACGGGTGCCTGCAAGGTGGGCGGAGGTCACGGGGGTGGCAGGGACCTGGGGCAGCAACTGGAGGCCAGGCAGGCCGGGTGCCCGGGCTGGTAGGCCTGGAGAGCAGCAGGGAACAGCGAGGAGGTGCCTGGGGGGCAGCACAATGCGAGGGGTTCCTTCACCTCCCCCCGGCAGGCACCCATCCCAGGGGTCTGCACAGATGTGCACACACTGGGGGAACAAGCAGGAGGAGCCACAAAGCCACACGCAATAGCAAAGGCGTAACCCCCTGAGGACCACAGGGACGTGGTGAGAAGTACACCTGGCTGGAGAGCTGCACGGGACAGTGCAGGTTCTGTAGGAAAAGCAGGCAGGGACTTAGGGAAAGAAGAAACCTGAACACAGAGCTTTGCCTTGGAGCAGGTAAGAACCACCTAGGAGGGGAAGGGTACGTCTGTACCCTTCGTTTCTCAGGAATCCCGAATTCCTGCGCCAGGAGGCAGTATCTGGGGGAAGGCAGCGTGACACAGAAGCTCAGGTGGGGACCACTGAGGCCAACCAGACACACACAAGCCAGTGGGACCAGACGGGGTGGCAGGCTGACCACAGAGTCACTGAGGTTGAAAAAGACCTCCAAGATCACCCCCTACCACCATCACCCACTAAATTGTGAGAAACAAAGCTGTGTTTTTGCAGTAGAAATGACCCCTCGGTGTCCCTCAGCACCATGTCCAACCCTCCCTTAAACACCCCAGGGACAGTGATGCTGCCATGCCCCTGGGCAACCCGTCCCAACGCCTGACTGCTCCTTCTGAGAAGAAACCTCTCCTCATTGCCAACCTGAAGCTCCCCTGGCACAACTTGAGGCCATTCCCTCCTGTTCTATCGCTGTTGATCTGCAAGAAGAGGCCAACCCCCAGCTCCCCACAACTGTAATTGCAGAGTGAAGTGAGGTCTCCCCTGAGCCTCCTCCAGACTAAACAACCCCAGTTCCCTCAGCCGCTCCTCATAGGGCTTGTGTTCCAGGCCCTTCACCGGACAAATTACTTGGCCTTGATGTCTTTCTTGTAGTGGGAGGCCCAGAACTGAACACAGTACTCGAGGTGTGGACTCACCACAGCTGAGTACAGGGGGATGATCACCTCCCTGCTCCTGCTGGCTACTCTATTTCTAATACAGGCCAGGATGCCATTGGCCTTCTCGATCACCTGGGCACACTGCTGGTTCATGGTCAGCCAAGCATTGACCAGCACCCCCAGATCCTTTCCCTCTGCACAGTTTTCCAGCCTCTCTGCCCCAAGCGCTGCATGGGGTTGTTTTGCCCCAAGCACAGGACCCAGCACTTGGCCTTGCTGAATCTCATCCCTTGGCCTCTGCCCATCGACCCGTCCTGCCCAGGTCCCCCTGCAAGGCCTCGCTACCCTCCGGCAGATCGACACATCCCCCAGCTTGGTGTCCCTTTGAGTCTGCTATTGGCGCTCTTCAAACAGTCCCAGTGTCTAAGGAAGGCTCCTGAGGGCTGGGAAGAGGGAAACATCACAGCAGCCTTCAAGAACACCACGACCAAAACGCAGGCCAGCCAACTTCACCTGTCCTTGGCTTCACCTGGCCGGCTCCTCCGACCAGCGGCCGTGCCGATGAGGGGGCAGCAGCGGCCGCCGCCCGCCCTAGCTCCGAGGAGGCGTTCGGGAAGGCGCCCGCAGGGGGGGGGGGGCTGTGCGCTGCCGGCCGGGTAAGGCGGGTGACGAAGCCCCCCGAGCCCCCGGCCCAGCCCCCGGCCCTGCCCCGAGCACGGCCCCAGCTCCGCGCCCCTCAGACCCCCCTCAGAGCCCCCCCCCCCCCGTCCCGGACCTGCCCACGATCTCCACGTAGACCAGGGCCGGCGCCGTTTTCTCCACCACATCGGCGATGAAGTTGAAGGCGGCGCGGGGCGAGGCGGGCGGGGCGGGCACGGCGGCGCGCAGCGCGGGGGGGCGGCCCTCGGCCTGCCGGGCCCACAGCACCGCCAGCGCCGCCGCCCCCGCGCCCAGCGCCGCCGCCAGCGCCTGGCGCCCCACGGGGGGAGAGGGCGGCGGGGGAGGGGGCGGCGGGGGGGGTGTCCCGGCGGCCCCGCGCAGCGCCCGGCCCCAGCGCGCCGCGCCCGCCCACGGCCCGGCCCGCGCCCACCGCGCCAGCGCCGCCATGCTGCCAGCCGCGGGGCGCGCCGGGAGATGTAGTTCTGAGCTCGGCAAGCCTGCCGGGAGGTGCCTTGCGCCGCGGGGCACGCTGGGAGTTGTAGTTCTGAGCTCGGCAAGCCTGCCGGGAGGTGCCTTGCGCCGCGGGGCACGCTGGGAGTTGTAGTTCTCAGCCCGGTACGCCTGCCGGCAGGCACCGTTCCACCGCGGGGCACGCTGGGAATTGTAGTTCTCAGCCCGGCGGGCCTGCCGGCAGAGGTAGTCCCCGCGCGGGGCGCTCCGGTAGCGGCAGCGCGGGTCGGGCCGGGCCGTGCGGCGCAGCAGCTCTCCGGGTCTGCCCAACGCGCAGCCTCCTCCCCGCGGCCCCGAGCGCCGGGGCCCCGGCAAAGTGAGGGGGGGGGCGGGGGGGAAGAGCCGCGGCGCGGTGCACGCCGGGACAGCACCGCCCCTCCCAGGCTGCCCCGCGCGGGCCGGGCGGGTGGCGGCGGAAGATGGCGGCGGGAGGCGGGCGGTGCTGAGGTCCCGAGCGCGTGGGGATGGAGCCGGGCGCGGCGCCGGGCCCCGAGCGGCTCTTCGACTCGCACCGGTGAGCGCCGGGGGCAGCCGCGTGCCGCTGGGGCTCCGCTGCGGGGGCCGTGGGGCGCCCCTGGGCAGCCCGGTGGGAAGGGGCGGCCCGGGGGGGCGGGGGCCGGGCCGGGGGTCTCGCTGGGCCCCGTACGGTGCGCCCCGGGCGGGCGACCGGGGGCGAGGCCGGGGGTGAGGCCGGGGGTGCCTCTCCGTGACCCGGCCCATCCGCGGGCCGCCCCGGCGCCCTCCGTCTACGGGCGCTGCGCTGTGCCCCGCAGGTTGCCGACCGACGGGTTCCTGCTCCTGGCGCTGCTGCTCTACGCGCCCGTGGGGCTCTGTCTGCTCGTCCTCCGCCTCTTCATCGGCGTGCACGTCTTCCTGGTCAGCTGCATCCTGCCCGACAGCGTCGTGCGGCGGTGTGTGAGCCTGGGGGGAAGGGGGGCAGCGTGCGGGCACCCGGTGGGGCTGGGGGGGGCGCCCAAGCCTGGGGCCTGTGCCATGGAGGCTGGGCTCGGGCAGAGGTTTCCAGGGAGCTGTGCTTCAAGAACATTTTGTCCCAGGGACCTATAAAGACGCCTTCCTGCCAAGATCAAAGCTGGCAATCGCTCTTGTGTGCTCAAGGTTCGATCTGGAGCACGTGGATCGCTGCATGTCCTGCGTGGAGGCTGCATGGTTTACTGCCCTGTGGTGTGTGCTGGCAGCTTCTGGCTCCAGCTGCAGCCCCCTAACAACTCCTGGCCCGTACACCTGCCACACCATCACCATTTTGTACCAGTATATTTTTCCAAATCACATAAGTTCCTAGGTTTTTGCTTGTAGGATGTTCTGAGACAGGTGTTGCTCAGACTGTGGGACTTGAGGAAACCCTTTTTCTCTGCTGTAGGTTTATTGTACGTGTGATGTGCTCAGTGCTGGGATTGTTTGTGCAGCAAAGTGATCCCCGGCTTCGGGATGTCAACGTGCAGGTGTACATTGCCAACCACGTGACACAATTCGATCACAACGTCATCAACCTCCTGACCTCATGTAACACGGTGAGCAACGCAGAGCCAGGGCACGGTGGGTCTGGAAACATCTCTCTGCATGAGAAGTGCGCAGAGAGCTGTTTCAGAATTCAGGTATTGCCCTGAGCTTTTTCAGTTCTTGTGGGTTAACTTAGGATTGTTTGAGTCATGACTCTTTTTATTTCCTGAGGCTTGGTTTCATGCTTGTGTGACAAACTGAAACAAGGTGAGGGTAACAGGAGTTGGTGAGGGTTACAGTGGGGAGGGATTTTGTTGAGAGTGGGCATTTTCTAGCATCTGTATCTTTTCATGGCCCTTGGGGTAGGTGATGTCCAAAGCAGGGCTGGCCGTGGGCTTTTCTCACAGCGCTGGGTGCCGTGTCTGGGTGCCGCCTGCCCTGCACAGGCAACGCCGAGAGGAGCTGCGCCCAAGCAGTGTGCTCGGGTTGTGCTGGGCTGGCAGCTGTGTAACTTTCCCTGCGTTCTTACAAAGTTTCCTGTATATGGAGTCCCTGAATCCGTAGGCCTCAAATGTGTCTGGGAGTTAACTGGTATTATGTCCTGAATGGCAGTAGATTGGGTTCTTACCTGGAGAAAAGTAACTCTTGGAAGCAGTGTATCCTTCGTCAAGCATATTGGGAGCTCCTAGAGAAAACGTGGGGAACGTGGCCGTCACCCAGGGCAGGGAGCAGTTTGTTTCTCGGATGGATGGGATATGATCTGAACTGAGGATCGGGAATTAAAATTCCCAGGAAATGGGACAGAGCTGCCACTGAAACCTGGCGGTAGCACGTTCTCTGCTGCTAGCATTTTTAGCATATAGGTTGCTCCCTCAGCCCCCAGAGGCATTTTTGCTAATAAGCAGAAGCTTCGTCTCCCATTATCACCTGAGAAAATAGGCCTTGAAGGGCGGACAGGGTGTCATTTCTTCCCTGTTCTTATCTTTTCCCGCAGCCTGCGTTGAATGGTGCTCCTGGCTTCATCTGCTGGTCACGGGGGTTCATGGAGTTGGGAGTGACAGGCAGCCGGGCAGAGCTGGTGGATTCCCTGAAGGCGTATTCGTCGCACAGAGAGAACCCGCCGCTGCTGCTCTTCCCCGAGGAGGCTGCCACCAACGGCCGGGCCGGCTTGCTCCGCTTCAGGTACTAGGAATGAGTGCTCCTGCAGCACGTGTCTTCGGGGTTCTTTCAGCTTTGGGGTTTACTGGCAGCTGTCCTCTTCCTTTTCAGCTCTTGGCCGTTCTCAATCTTGGACGTGGTGCAGCCAGTTGCCCTACAGGTTCAGAGGCCTTTGATCACCGTGGTGAGTCTGGTGGTGCTGGGCAAGGAGGAGTTCTGGAAGCTGTGTCAGGGGGTCCGTGGTGTCGCTAACTTTGCTTCTGCTTTGAAGGCTGTGGGTAGCACAGCCTGGCCTGGTTCCCTGTCATCCTGGGATGAGCTTCTCATGTTTGCAGTTTGCTTTTCAGCTGCCTTTTCTGGAGAACTTGAGCTAACTAAATCAACGTTCTTTTAGTTACGCTCAGTTTTGGTAGACATTCTTAGTGGCTTGGCTGTCTAACAATATGCTGTCTGGCTTCCATGACCATCGGTGTCTTACACCCTTTTGGTTAGTTCCCTTCTTTTAAAATGTTTTGAAAGAACTGCAGCCCCCCTAGAGACTGAGTGACGTACTGAAAGTTTTGCAAGGCTCTCCAAATCAGGTTCTTGAATTCATGTTTCCTAAGTGCAGATATGTAATATGATGCAATGTTAGCTTCAGAAAAGTGGCAAAGTTCACAACGAGAGTACTAGTGCTGCTAAACTGACAGCAGTAAAACTGCTCTCATCTTATTTACAGTGAGATTTTGTTGAATTTCTTACTTCTTGATGTGGCTTATGGGCTTACTTGATTAAAACACCCGTTTTATGTTGGTTAGGTGCTTTACTGGGTTTTCCATTTTCATCTTTTTAAGGTGGCAGGATGCACTAAATAGGTTTAAAGCCACTTGCCAGCAGGTCACAAAACGTCACTGCCCGTAGCAAAACCTCAGCAGGCAGGTATTTTTCAAGTGAGATTCTGTTAGCTGTTAGTTCTTTGTCACATGCTATTTAGTGCTCCTGTCCACAGGAGCACGGTATTGAGATTCTTGCTGGCACAGTTTCCTTAGTGAATAACGAACGAGCTGGGTTACTGAGGCAATCCCAATATTACAAGTCTAACACAGCCAGTGGATGCACAAGAGGAGCAGCTGGTATAGTAAGGAAAAGGGTGTTAGCTGCACACGTGCAATGGTGACAACTGCTGCTACAGTAGGCTGCAAAGCTCTGGTAACCCTGCTGCCAAGAAAGTGGGACTAGAGGGAGCTCAGGAAGGCTGTAAGCATGGTGCACAATCCACAGACCAGGATTTGAAGGCATCCAGCTTAATCAGCTTATCGGAGATAAGGCAGAGAGATTGAGGATAGCTGCTTGCACAGTGGAGAAGTTGCTTAAGAGTGAGATTTTTTTTTTTTTTTTTGTCAAAACACAGCAGCAATCTTTGCAGCTGCTGAAACTAGGTACTGTTAATACACAAGTTCAATTTGGGATTAAGATGTGGTTTTCTAACAGTGATGATACTTTAAATTTTTGAATGACTACTTCAGTGAGGTGGGACAGATGCCCTGTCCTGGGTTGTTTGTGATGAATATGTTGTCTTGTTATGGTTTTGATCCCTCTAAGAAGTTCTGTGAAATGTGACAAGTTGTAGGGAAATCTTTAAATTTGTCTGTCTGTCTTCCTTCATGAATGTTAGGGAGAACAACATGCACACAACTGCTTATTTGGTTGAAGGTGCTGGTTATAACAATTTCTTGGCTCAGACTTTTACCTTCAGAAACGATGTAGTATTTTTTGTCCTTCATACAAACTGGCAAAGTAAATCCCAGTGGATTTCTTATGTCGTTTTAAATCATCAGTAATTTCTCAGGACTGGAGATGGGATGCTTTGGATGGTTCGATCAGTGCTTTACAGAAAGCTTGCTTAGATACTTATCTGATACATAAATACATAGGCACATGGACGCCAGTCTGAGCAAACGCCCAAGGCAGGGTTTAAGAAAGAATTTTCTCTAGCTGCAGTTGGCTGGAACCTTGAAGGGAGGTGTCGCTCTGTGGCACACAGCAGTGTTACTCTGAAGACTGGCTCTTGGGATCACTATAAGGCTTCTGATTTCAGGCTTCTTAAATCTCAAATCTGTTTACTCAGGAGATTAATTCTTTATTTTCCCCTTGGTGGCTGTGGTTTCTGAGCTTCTCTCATTTATAGCACCTTTTCCAGGCTGTTGAATAAACCAGGTTCAAGGCCTGTCTTGGAGCTATGATGCTTTGGTCCAGGATGAAGTCACAGGCAGAAGAAGCCAAGGGAGCTACGTTACAGGCTGTAGATTTTGAGGTGTTGTTTTCACCAGCTTGTGGAAAGTTTGGTCACCTGCAGGATAAAAGTAACCAACTACAGAAATCCTAGAAACAGTGTCCATTTGGTAGCAAATTCGTTAGAATCATTGAAAAGTTTAGGTTGGAAGGATTCTCTGGAGCTCTTCAGTTTGGATGTGCACTCACAGTCAGACCAGCTTCTGAGTCTGAGCAGGCTGGGAAGGGCAGAGAGCCCTCTGCTACCGTGCACCTGTGACACTGCTCAGCCACTCTCTTCTGGCAGGCATCGCAGTCCTTCTTAGGAAAAAGGTTATTTACTACTTTTCAGAAATAGGAAGACAGTAATGAATTACAGCTTGCCTTTAATGATTTATCTTCAAAGAGAAGAGTCATTCTTAAAGCTCCACAATGCAAATTGCAAATGGAGAGAGAGCTTCTGGGAGCTGAGGCGTTACGCGGGCTGTTCCCATCAGCGTGTGATTCCCGTCGTGGTTCTAAGGGAGCGTTAACAGGTCTTAAAGCATTGTCAGTCCTTTCTAAGGGCACGGTCCTGTAGAGAATGTGGGGATATTGAGGGAAAATCTTGCTGTCCTAGTGGGAGGAAAAGATGACTTGGAGCAGTGAAAACTGACTCTCTTGCTCTGCCTGGCAAGGACTAATGAAGGTGAATCTGCCCTGGGGCTTTCTCACTGTGCTCTGGGTTTGTCCTTCTCTCTTGCCCACTCATCTGCATCTCTGCCCACGTATCCGTCCCCCACTGCCAGGCCTTAGCTCTGCTCTGCCCGCCTGCTTCCCCGAGGGAGACCTGAGTAGCTCATGTTTTGTGGGCCATAACCTCATTGTGCTCTTTTCCCCAGAGTGTGGCTGACTCCTCCTGGATTACAGAGCTGCTCTGGACCTTCTTTGTTCCCTTCACAGTTTATCAAGTAAGGTACTATCTCTCTCTCTGTCTTGCATTTGGGGCAGGGTTTAGGGTGGGCAGAGAGCCTGACTTTTTGCAACTGTAGTAAGAGGTCTTCTGGCATGCACTAACGTGCACCCTCGTGGTATCGCAGCATGGCTTTGTCTGGCATTATTGTTCTGTGCCAGGTCCTTCCAGCCAGTTTCTGAAGTGCAGAGGGCTCTCAATTCCTGCTCTCAGCTGGTGAAGGAGACGAGTCTCACGGGGCTTTTATTTCAAGTTTGCTGGGTATATTTTTGAAGTTAGATCCTCTGCTGTAATTCACCCCCGGGCTGCTCAGGGTGTCCCATGGGTGACACCCTGCAGGCAGCTCTGTCCTCTAGCATCTGTCTCTTCCCTGCAATACCTTGTGAATTGCAGAGGTTGTTCAGACACAGTCCAGGCTCACCTGGGCCCCAGACAGGTCTGATTAGCTTTGGTGTAATAAGGGTCTGGAGGCAGCTGAAGGGGCTTGGAGTTGAATTCTTTCCGGTGTGCACTTAGGGGTTGGGGTATTGCGATAAAGAGCAGTCTTTAACGTTTCTTCAGTAAAGAAAAGCCAGCTGCATCGGGCTCGTGTCTTGCTGATGTGCTTTCTACTCCCATGTAAATGGCAGCATCTCCTCGTTTGGGGCCTTTCCGGGAACTTTATTAGGACATAACTTGCATGTTCTGCTTGAGCGTTAAGATCAGATGAGCCGGTTTTGTCCTCTGGGCCATGCCTTGCCCCTGATGCTAGTGGTAAAGCTTGACACTCGTCTCGTGGGAGGAGAGGTGGGGTGAGCAGGGAGAGCTGAGGTGGGGATCACACCATTGGTCCCGGATGGGGCTGGCTCCCCCAGCAACCCGTGAGGCAGTCAGCCCAGTGCTGTTGTCCCCATTCAGGTGGATGCCGTCTGTCCCCAGACGAGCTGAAGAACTGAGTGAGGATTTTGCGCTCCGAGTTCAGGAGGTAGGAGGATGACGTGGGAGAGGGATGTGTAGGGCTACTGCGATTTGGGATGGTCGCAGAGGAGAGTGGGGTGTAAGGAGAGTTGCAAAGGGTATTTCTGGATGGGTGTTATTTGTGATGGGGACTCTGGCCTGTATTTATCACCCCTTAATAATTATTCAGTTTCCATGGCCTACTTGCCATCCCCCGTTTATCCTTTCTGCCAGTTATCAAGGGTCTCCCTATGTAGCTCAAACCTCTCATGCTAAGAACTCCCCTTTCATAATATCACAAATCAAATAAACAGTGGTTGTTTCTCCACCTTTCCCTTTAGTGCTGGGTGCATCATAGCTCCTGTACCAAAGGTCTCGAATCTCCATGTCAGCCTGTTTTGGCAGGATGATATTGCATACTCCTGGTCCTTCATGTGCTCCATGCAACACTGAAATGCATCACTGAGGACCTGGAGAAATCAATTCCCTGTCCTCTCCCCCCCCAGTGTGGCTCCAAGCAGGCCTGTACATCTGACACTCCCTGCAGGATGAGAGTGCCTGGGTGGTGCATGTTGTGTGCCGTGTACATGTGACTCTTCTCTACATTTCTGCAGCTCTTGGCCATGGAGCTGGGTGTGGTATCCACACGGCTCACTGCAGCAGATAAAGCTGAACACATGAAGAGGCTGAGACACACGTCGCTTCTCCGCTTTGCCCCAGGTGGGTGTCCAGGCTGTGGAATGGCCGCTTAGGCTCTGCCTTTGGGGAAGCCTCAGACTGCTCTCGGTTACGGACGGGTGGTGGGAGAGGAGGAGAGGTGTGACATCCTCCCAGGGACGGGGGTAGCTGCGTGCTCTGGGCTGTGGGTGTTGCTAGCTGTAAGGAGAGGATCACTGCTCCTCAGCACAGATGTGGTGGTGCTGTGCAGGAGGTCCTGCTTGCTTACCACCCCCATTCATAGGGGCAGTGGAGCTGGTGCAACTTGAAGGCCGTGTACCTATAGGCTGCCTTCTTGTGCCCACTCTTCTTTCTCTTGCAGCCTCGAGCCAGCCTCTGGCAGCCAGGCCCAGGATGCCTTCCAGCCTGCCTGGAGTTGGGTCCTTTGCTCCTGAGGATGTGCGGATCACAGCAATGGCTCAGCGGGTCAAGGAGGTGCTGCCTCATGTGCCTCTGGAGGTCATCAGGACAGACCTGGGTAAGCACAGGCCTAGGGTATTAGCAGGAACAGATCACCTTCCATGCCACGTCTCCATGATACCTGAGAGCAGAAACCCTTGTCCCTGCTGCACTGTGGAGCATGATGGCAGCAAGAGCATGCTACAGTCCGGAAACTCGGCTTCCTGACACATCCTCTGTGTTCCTACAGCCCAAACGAACTGTGTGGATACCACCATTGCCAACTTGCTGGAGGGGAGAGTGCCCTTCTTCCCTGAAAGTGAGGCTGGTGCTGACCTGCCTGCTCCGTCTACCTCCCAGGCTGCAGCTGCTTCTGGCATCCAGGGCTCCGTAGCTGTGCCTACTTCCAAGGTACTTTTGGTGGTTGTGATGCTTCCCCCGCTCTGATGGCTCGCAGCCAGAGCACAATGGCCTGTTTGGAACTAGCCGTGATGTCAGGGGAACCGAGCACTTTAAACTGGAGACCAGATTGGCGTGCTGGATGCTTACAGGGCCAATAAGGAGATTTCCTGGCTTTGACCGTCTCCTGATGACTCTTGTGTTTTCTGTTCCAGCCAGCTACAAAGCAATTCGCAAAGTCCCCGGTGGAGCGGCACCTGTCCTTGCAGGAGCGGAAGCGAGCGCTGTACGACTACGCCAGGAGGTGAGCATCGCCCCCCTGCCCCACCTGTCCCCAGGAGGGTATGCCCCAAGCAAGGCTCGGCCTTTGCTGCGCCAAGGGGCCTGTTCTTTGGATCGAGGTGGGGTGGGGCTGGGGCAGTGAACCATGCTGAAGGACAGAGGAGGCCGGTGTTTGCCTGCTTCACCTCTTCCAAGCGCGTAGCCCATTGTTGTTCCTGGGAAACACTGGGTCTCCTGCACTGTCACCGGGCTTCTGCTTGTGGGGACTGGGTGGGACAGAAGCTGGTTGCCAGAAACACAGTTTCTGAGGAATGAGGCTTAGCAAAAAAAAAAAAAAAAAAAAAAGGATTTTGTTCTTTGGTGTAACATATTTGACTGATAGAAGTCATTGTGAGACTATAGATTTCGTTGAAAATAGTATTGATGCTGTGGAATGCTCATTTTAGAAAAGAAGCTTGCTGTTTGGCAACAGGGATAGTGTAATTAATCTTCCTCAGCATAGCTGGAGAATACTAACAGAGAACAGGGAGGGAGTCTGACCTCTGTGCGTGGTCTGGATGAGGCAAGTACTGGGATGAGTGTCCAATTCTGGCGTGTGGTACTTTTTTTAGAAAAGATACTGAAAATTCAGGATAAGTTTGGAGAGGAGCCACAAAATAATACGAGGGGAAGTGAAGTGTGTTACATTTACTGTAAATGAGATGGCTCACTGCATGTAATTATCTTTCTGGGTGAAGGAATCAGGCTCTTTAATCTGGCAGAGAAAAGCAGAATAGTACCTAATGCTTAGAAGTTGTAGGCTTATTTCTGAGAAGGAAATTGGTAATCAGTGGAATAAGCTTCCAGCAGAACCAATGGTTTCTTGGTGTCTCCAGGTGAGCCTGGCTGACTCCTTAGAAGATGGTAGAGGTAACAGCCTTTGGTTCAGGCCAGAGTGATAAAAGGCCAACTGCTACCAGGGGAGGTTCCTGATCAGTAGGGTCTTGCAGTAAAGGGGAGATTCTGTCTGGTGCCGAGCTCAGGCGTAGCACTGAGCTTTGCTCCAGAGTGCTCGTGAGCAGATTCTGAAGACTCGGGGATCAGTTTAACCGTGGAGATCCTATGGCTTTACGACACTGTCAGTTTTTCCCTACTAGGGCTAGTTTAGGAAATTCCCGTGGCTGGATGTTGAAGCTGGGCAAACTCCAAGTGCCCGTATTTAAAGGGCTGGTCCTACATAACCGCGGGTAGCTCATTGTCAGCAGGAATTCAAAGAGGTCTGTTCTTCTGAAAGATCCCTTTGATTTAGGGCTCTTACAGTAGCCCTGTGGCTGCTCTACCAGAACGGGGCTGTTCAGAAGGTTACGCTCTGCCTTCGGAGTCAGGGAGTTACAGAAGGGTTGGGGCAGGGGCCTCCGGAGGTCTCCTGTTCCCAGTGCCTGCTCTGGCTGCCTCACCTGGAGCCTTGTCCAGGAAGGGGGGGCACAGGGGGGGCACAGCGGGAGCCGGGCGAATGGGGAGGACGCGCGGCTGGGGCCCTGCGGATCCCTGAGGGTTCCCCTGCCCGGCGCGGGCCTGCCCGGGCTGCTGCCGGGGCGGGCGGGAGGCGCTGCCCGGCGGTGTGCGGGGGTCCCGCGGCGCGACCCGCCCAGCCCTGCCCAGCCCCGGGGCCGCCCCCGGCCCCGCGCCGGTTGCTGCGCGGAGCCTCCCGGCTGCGGGCCGGGGCCGGTCTCGGGGGTCCCTGACCGCGCTTTCCCCGCAGGAGGTTCGCCGAGAAGCACGGCGCGGCGCGGGCCGGCGGCAGCCCCTGAGCGGAGCGGACGGGACCGGACCGGCACCGGCACCGGCACCGGCGGCGGCGCGGGGCTGGGGGGCGCGGCCCGGCCCGGGAGGGGCCGAGCCCGGCGCGGCGGCGGCAGCAATAAAACGGCGGAGGAAGCAAACGGCCGCGTGCGGGGAGGGGCGGGGCGGGGCGGGAGGGGCGGGGCCGGGGGCGGGGCCCGGGGCTCCGTGCAGCTCTGCACGCGCCGCGGCCGTCGCCCGCCGCACGTAGGCGCCGCTTAAAGGGGCGATGCGGAGCGCGCGGCCGCCTTCAGCGCGGACCCAGCGGGCGGCGCCGGCGCCCTTTTAACGCGCGGGCTCCCGGTGCCGGTGGCTCTATTTACATGAGGGGGGGGCGGGCTGAGGGCGTCACGTGACCGGCGGAGCCGCGGGGCCGGTGGCGGCGGGGGCTGAGCGCGGCGGCGACCCGCGGGGCCATGGCGGACGGCGGTGCGCGGGGGGCGGTGGGCGGGGGGCGCGGCCCGGGGGGCGGGGGGGGTCCCGAGCCGGCGGGGTGACCCCGAGCCCAGCACGGGGGGCGCGGGCGGGCGGGAGGAGGGCGCGGGGCAGGTGCTGGGGGGCGCGGGTCGTGGCGGGGGGCGGCGGCCCGGGGGTGCCGGGCGGGGGTCCGGGGTCTGGGGTCTGGGGTCCGGGCGCGGCGCTGACGGCTGCCCGCAGGCTCCTGGGTGCAGCTGCGGAGCGGCCCGGGGGGCGCCGACCCCGCGCCCTCCTCGTGCCACGCCGACGTGGAGCGGCTGCTGCTGGAGGCGCAGCTGGAGCCCGACGGCAGCGACGGGTGAGTGCCGGGCGGGCGGCGGGGCCGGGGCCGGGGGGCGCCCGGTGACCGGCGGGCTGTGTCCGCAGAGCCCCGCCGGCGCCCGGCCCCCCGGCCCGAGGCGAGGAAGGAGCGGGGCGGGCGGGCGAGCGGCCCCCTCCCCGCGGCAGGGCCCCCCCGGGCCGCCCGCAGCCCCCGCCGGGGACGGAGCCGGCCGCCCGCGCCCAGCGGGACGCTCCGGAGGACGCCGAGCGGACGGGGAGACGCCTGCCCGCAGCCCTCGGCCGGGGCTGCTCCCGCTGCCCCGAGCAACTGCCCGCGAGGTAAGGCCCGGCCGTGCCCCGCGCCCTCCCGCTGTGCCTGCCCGTCCTGCGCAGCCCCTAAGGCTCGCTCTTCCCAGGGACTTTGCCTTCGTGTGCTCCCCGCAGCCGGTGCTGTGGAGCCTGCCGGGAGGGGCGGTGGGCAGGAAGAAGAGGCTTTTCAGTTCAGAGCTGCTGCTGCTCTTCATCCCCTCGCTGCTGCTCAGCCACGTGCTGACGCTGGGACTGGGGTGAGTCTGCCAGGGCCAGAACCGACCCCCGGGTGCTGGCGGGGCGCAGCCCTGCTCTGCCGTTGGGGCCTCTGGCTGCCCTGGCAGGAGGTTGTCCCCTGGGAGGGGAGGAACTCTCCTGCTCCTCCTTGGGAGCTCTCCCAGTGCTTTTCCCAGCAGCTGCAGTCATCTTTGTGGCTGCTGCCTTCACGCCTCGCAGCCGGGCTCTCCCCAGGCAGGTTCCTCACAGTCTCTGTCTCCCATCAGGATCTACATTGGGAAGCGGCTGGCAGCCTCCTCAGCAAACCCGCTGTGAGGAGCCAGGCTCGGCGAGGGACAGGCGGCTCTGTCGCTCTGCTCAGCACGGAGGGAGCCCCAGTGCAGCCCCGCTGCTCACAGACGTCGTGTTGGTGGCACGAGACACCGTCTCTCTGTGCCCCTTCTTTACCCCGGCCTGGGGAGCCAGTCTGTGCCCTCCTTCGTAGCCAGGAACCCGCTGATGGCAGCTTCCTGCTGCAGGCAGCCCCGTCCCTCCCCGTCCCCTCGGTGTGGGTCTGGGTTCCTGCTGTTTAGTACAGAAGACTGTAAACGTGGCTCCTGAGCCTGCAACGCCAGGGGGAAATAAAAAGCCTGGTGCAGCTCCGCAGGCAGAGTGGCGAGCTGGTTGTCCCTGTGCGAGACCTGGCACAGCCCCGCTGCTGAGAACGGGAGCCCCAGCACGTGGGGCTGCTTTGGGCTCTCCTCGCCACGAGGCCCGGCTCTGGAGCACGGTGTGATGCTGGGGCCCTGTGGGGCAGGGACGAGTGCTGCAGCGTGCGCTGGGTTTTGATGAACACTGCAGGGCACCTGGCTGACAAGTGGGTCCTTTATTAGTCGGCTCGTGGCTGCAGCCTGCCTGCAGCAGGGAGGCAGGGGCCGTGCCGCTGGCTGCAGCGGTGCTAGCTCAGCACAGGTGGGGTTGTGAGGCTGGATACCAGCAGGGGAGATGGCACTGCACAGGGTACGGCGCTGCCCAGGCTGTGCTCACCGACCTGGCTGGCTCCTGTGCGATCATGGCCAGGGCCAGAAGCGTCCATCCCAGTGCTGTGGGATGGGGGGGGCAGCAGAGGAAGGGTATGAGGGGGTTCAGGGAGCTGGCAGGGAGCTTTCCGGCTCGCTCTGTGCCGGGGTGGTGGCGGTGGTGGGATGGCAGTCCTCTTGGCAGCCTGCAGGCAGGGCACTGGGGGGCTGCGTGGGGGAGGCAGCAGGGCCGGGCCAGGTCTGAAGCAGAGCAGTGGTTGGGGGGTCCCAGCTGGGGTCCCAGGCTGAGGGCAGCAGCACCTCAGGGTGCACGGGGTGTCCTGGAGCCACGCGGGTGCTTCTGGTGCGAGCGCTGTGGGAGAGGCAGGGGGGCAGCCGGGACAGGGCCCCGTGCTCCAGCCCCCACGGGCAGGGCAGGGACGGCTCAGAGCTGTGACAGCCGCTTGGACTTCGGTGGTGGCAGCGGGGGTGACTTCAGCGCCCTGCTTCCATCCGCTGTCGGTGACGGCAGCGCCTGTGAGCAGAGGGGGTGGTTACGGGGGGCAGGGGCCAGGCTGGGCCGGGGCAGGGCCGTGCGGTACCTTCCCCCCGCTGGCAGCATCGCTCTGCTCCAGGAAGGCCTCGTACACCATGGGGCTGATCCTGCGGGGCAGCGGCGGGGCCTTGCTCGCGCTCTTCACACGGCCGCCAAAGCCCGTGGGGGACGGGGACAGCGCTGTGGAGGAAGGCGGGCTGGGCAGCACGGCCGGCACAGCACCGGGGGGCCCGGGCCTGCTCCGGGGGCCCTGGGCTGCCCATGGCCACCCCCGGGAGCAAGGGCCCAGTGCTGAGGGGCTGGGGCTGCAGCCCTGCTCTCAGGGGCTGGATGCCAGCAGGGCTGTGGGGCTGGGGAGGTGCCCCCCGGCTGCAGGGGGTGGGAAGGCTGCGGGGCTGGGGGTACCTGTGGGGCTGGGGGTACCTGCGGTGCTGGGCTCGCGGCTCGGTGGCGGCTGTTTCCCATCGCAGCTGCCCAGGCTGCTCTCGCTCATGTTGCGGGACAGTCTCCGCTTGTCATCCTGGGGCACGGAGAGGGGGCTCAGTGCCCGGGGGGCAGGACCACAGCCCGGGAGCGCAGGAGCCTCTGGCAGGGCACGATGCTCCCTAGCACCCTGTCTGCAGGGCTCTGAGCCCCGCACGCCTCCAGCTCTGCCCCTGCTCCCCTCCGTCAGCCCAGAGCGAGCAGGGAGGCTGCAGGGCTGTGCTGGGCACCATCACCTTGGGCTCTGGCAGCTCCGGGACAGACAGGCGCGTCTCCTGCCGCCAGTACCCAAAGAAGGTGCTGGAGCGGTTCTCCTTGCGCTCGCTCCTGCGGTCCTCGCCCTCGGCAGTGCGTGGGGCAGGCTTTGGGGTCGGGGGTGCCTCCGTGCTGCAGAGAGACTGGGGCTGGTGAGCGGCCAGTGCAGGGGAGTGGGAGCGGGGCCGTGCTGCTCACCAGCTGGGCCACAACCAGGCACGGCTGCCCTGAGCCAGGCACCAGCGCCGACCCTGGCAGAGCTCAGCAGCGGGTGCTTGAGGTGGGACCAAGAGGGAGAGGCACAGATGGCTCAGGGACAGCAGTGTCCGGGTGAGCTGGGAGGGCTGCACGTGGTGTGTCTGCTCTGTGTCCTCCCGATGGGATGGGGGTGGCGTGGTGGGATGGGCCCCTAAGATGTGGCTCGGCATAAAGCACCAGGGAGGGAAGCTGGGTGGGCACTGCGCTGGGGCAGGAGGGAGGGAAGCGTGTGGTGCCCTGGGGAGTGGGAATGGCTCAGGGCTGTGGGGGTGGCAGGGGGTAAGGCAGGGCCACCAGCGTTCCTCCCCAACACCGCACTCGCCTGTCTCCAACGTGGCTCTGCCGGTCCCAGTCTGGTCCCCAGGCTGCAGACCGGGGTCGCCCACTTCGCCGGTCCTCGAAGGAGATCTGAGAGCGCCGGGGGACCAAGAACCAGGAGGGGTGAGGCACAGAGCCTCTCGCCCTTCTCGCCCCTCCTGGTTGCAGTGCTACCCAGTGGCAGTCGTCCCTGCTCCCAGGGCAGGCAGAGACCCTGTGCTCCCACACGCACACCCCCTATGGGGCCCAACCCGCTGCCCCAAGACGTGGGGCACCTCGTGCAGCAAGCCCCTGCGGGTGCCACACGCTGCCCTGGCACTCACCATCTCCCGCACGCCGTACTGGCTCTCCACCTTGGCCCGCAGCTGCACAAAGCACTGCTCCATGCGCTCGTGGAAGGGCCGCAAGTCCTCCGTCACCTTCCGTTTGTGGATCCGGATCCCCTCTGCCAACAGCGGGGTCTGCAGGAGAAGAGGGCGCGGGTCTGGCTGGGATCGTTGGGCTCCCCGGGCCAGGGCTGCTGGTGGGGTGCCACAGGCGGTACCTGCCAGGCGATCAGGTCCTTCAGCTTGTCGATGTTCCCCTGGTCCTCGGGGTGCTCCTTCAGGTATGACTCCTGGAAGAAGGCCTGCAGCGAGCCCCGCTCAGTCCCGCTGGTGGCTGACACGGGCACAGGGTGGTGCTGGTGCCCTGTGCTCTGTCCCCACACCAAGAGCACCGGCCCGGGGCAGCACCCGCACGTCCTCGGTCCTCACCGTCTCATACTTGGCGAAGCCGCCCATGACGGCGGGGTCCACGATGCCGTTGAGCAGCATGGAAAGGGGGTTGACAGGCAGGCTGGGGTCGTTCTGGTGCCGGTTGATCTCGCTCAGAATCTTCTCATTTGTTTTCATCATGGTCTCGATGGCATTCTCCAGTGGAGAGATGATGTTCTGTGCCCAGGGAGGGGGGGATCAGCAGCTGCCTGGCCTGCAGCCTTGCCCTCCCCAGCCCCGGGGCTGCACATCTCGTCCCGGGGGCCCCAAGAAGCCCCTCGAGCCTCTGGCACTGAGCTGGTGGCCTGCGGGGACACGCTGTGTGGGTCCCTGGCTCCGGGCTGCCTGCAGGGTTCTCACTGCAGGTGAGAGGCTGCAGCCCAGGTGACAGCGTGGCAGGGGCAGCTCAGTGGGGAGCTTATGGAAACGTCATTGGCACTGTGGGGGCCGCTGTGCAACAGCAGTGAGCACCCCGGGGACGCTGTGTGACAGCACTTGTGCTGCTGTAGAGGGGCTCTGCAGCAGAGCGGTGCCACAGCCCAGATTGCGTGCTGCCTGCATTCACTGCCGCAGCACCCGGCCCCCCTGGGCTTTGGGCTCCCCCCCACTCTGACCGAGGGGTAAAAGCCACGAGTGGAGCCGCTGGCTGGGCAGGGGGCAGCCTGGGAAAGGGGTGCCTGGGGATGTCCCCACTCCCCTCGCAGCCCCCTCCTCACCGTGGTAGTGGTGGTCACCGCGAACCAGCGCAGGATGCCAGGCAGGGGGTAGGCTGTCACGAAGGTCGTCCGCTCAATCCACATGGTCTGCGGGCAGGGCAGCAGTCACTGCACCGCCCCGCTCCCCGTCACCCCAGGGTGCCCCCGGCCACCCCACGGGGTGGGGGGCTCCCACACGGGGCTGCCGCCTTCCCCATCCCAGGACCAGAGCCCCCTGTCCCTCTGCATCCCCTTGAGACCTGGCTCCTGTCAGGGCCCCTGCAGCTCTGTCTTTCCCCCTGTCCTGGGGTCCCGGCAGCCCCTGGAAGCACTCACTGCAAATTCGTTGTCTGGATCCTTTGGGCCTTTCTTGAAGGGCCGCGAGTAGCTGAACTTCTGGACGTGGTTGGCCTTGTAGAAGCTGCAGAGGAGGGAAGGGACAGGGCACAGAGACGTGTGCAGGGGAAGACGTCCCCGTGGTGTCCCACACCAGGCGGTGCACCCGTCCCTGCCGGGGGACTCACTTGGTGATCTGCTCCGGGATGCTCCGGTCCTTGAACCGGACCTTGGCTTCCTCCACCGGCTGCACGGTGAAGCACTGGATGTCTGCGGGAGTGAAGGAGCCTCAAGCACCGCGGGGCTGAGGGGCTGGGGCTGCAGGGGAGAGGGGATGGGGGGTGCGCGGGAGGTGCTGCAGGACCTGCGTGGGGATGAGGGCCCGGGGAGCCGCCCGCCCTGCCCGTGCCCACGCTGCCAGGATACACTGCCCCGGGGAGCCAGTGATGTCGGGGCCGGGCGGAGATGTGGTCTTCAGCTTCTCGGCGTTGGGGAAGGGGCTCAGCAGCCGCATCTCAAAGTCCTCCCGGCGCTCGTACTCCTTGCCCCGGTAAATGAAGACCTTGTTCTGTGGGAGGAAGGGCAGTCGGTCCCAGCACGCTGTGAGTGGGGCCAGGGGCCCCCCTGTGCACGGGCAGGTGAAAGTACCAGGAAGGCTGAGCCTCCAACCAAGGGGGAAACCCCTTCCTGGAAAGAGAATCCCCTAACCCAACAGCTGGAGAAAAATGGAATTAAAGGGTAGCTGGCTGTGGCAGCTGGGGCTCTGGAGAGAAGCTCTTTGCTCAGGTGCACAGTGACCAGGTCTGCAGCCAGTGGATACAGAAACCCACCCAGGAGGCAGCAAGGAGACCTTGGAAATGGGGTTGACCTTGTGAAAAATGATGCAGCTCTTGCTGTGGCTGGAACAGCAGAGTAGCAAAATAAGCACCAACACTTCAGCTGGAAGAAGCGCACCAAGCATGCAAACTGGTGCCCAAGCAGACTAAAAAATGTAAGAAAAGTAAAAGGAGTGAATGGGGCTGAAACACTGCCTTGCTCTTGCTGGGGGATGCTGGATGCCTGTTTGCCAGCGCAGGGAAACGGAAGGGTGCTGAGCAAACCGCTGCCCGAAGGCCTCCCATTCTCCCTAAACCTGTGCTGCTGGCAGGGACGTGGAGGGGCAGTGGGGATGCTCCGGACGGTACCTGGATGCGTTCACAGGTAGCACAGACATCTCTGCACCCCAGACAGGATACAGCACAAATCTGCCTCTGCGCCCAGGCAGTGTGGTGCAGACACAACTTCCCTGCGTGCTGCAGCCACGAGGTAGCGCAGGTACAGCTGCTACAGCTGGAGCACCAGGACCAGCGCTCTGGGCAGAGATGGGCCAGCAGAGGTACATCCCTGCGTGCCAAGGGCACTGCCCAGGGCCTTCTCTGTCATGTGCTATTGAGAACCGCAGCTTTTCATGCCATGTGTTTCTTTCGTAAGTGCTGCACCCCAAAGCAAGCTGGGGTGAGCTCCAAGGAGCTCCCGCTCACCTCATCCCTCAGGACCATGTCTCCATCCCCATCCCCATGTGCTGCCAGACCTCCACTAGATCACAGAATCACAGAATTGTAGGGGTTGGAAGGGACCTCAAGAAATCATCGGGTCCAAGCCCCCTGCCAAAGCAGGTTCCCTAGAGCAGGCTGCCCAGGTAGGTGTCCAGACGGGCCTTGGATATCTCCAGAGAAGGAGACCCCACAACCTCCCTGGGCAGCCTGATCTCTCCACCTGGGCCAGGTCACAAGGACCATCTTGTTGCTGCCATCCTGGTGAGGAGCAGGGACATCTCTGGGGCTTCACTCACAGGGACAATGCCCTGAAATGGCCACAGCTGCTGGACAGAGCTGGCCGTGGGCAGGGCACTGCACATTGCTGTGGAGAAGCCCAAGCTGAGCACAGCAGCCAGGAGACTTACCCGGAGGAAGGTGGGGAAGCCTTGCCCGTAGTAGCCCACAGCAAAGTAGTCTGGGCTGGGCCGCAGCACCTTCAGGATCTTCTCGTAGAACTTGGCTTCCCGCTGCTGCAAGGGGAGATGGCGCTGGAGGGGTGCAGGAGCCCCGCAGCCCCCCCTGCCCTGCCCCACGGCTCACGGCCCAGTGGCACAGTGCCCCCAGCCCAGACCCCGCTCCGCTCCATCGCCCAGCCCAGCCCAGCCGGGCACTCACCAGGATCTCACTCAGCATCTCGTAGTCAAAGATTTCACTCTCGTACTGCTCTGCCAGCTCCTTGCAGATGTGGATGGCCTCCTCCCACATCTGCAGCAGAGGGTTCAGGGTGTGGGGTAAGCTGGGGTGGGAAGGGGACTGGGTGCTTCCAGGGCACACAGCCTCTTCTGCAGGGTAATGGCAGCTCTGCTCCTGCACGAGGAGCAGGATGGGTCCCCAGTGTATTGCAGCAGGGCTCACCTCCTGCCATCGTCAGCCACGGTGCCCCCTGTCAGGCCAACCCCCTGTGGGGTGCCAGAACTCCCCACATTTCCCCAGGGCCAGGGCTGAGGCTCGTACAGGATGGGGGAATCGAGAGCTGGGGGGCTGCAGGGATGAGCCGTCCGGCCCCAGCTCACTGCCTCCTGCCTGGCGCAGGGCAGCTCCAGCCCCACCCCGGCAATAGGGCAGGGACACCCTGACCACGGGGGGCTCGGAGCAGGGTGGTGATGGGGGGAGCTGGGATGGCCGTGGGGCTGCAGCTGCCCCACACTGTGCTCACCTTGCCCTGGTCGAAGTAGTTGATGATCTGGTTGTAGAGAGCCTCCTTCAGCTGCCGCTGGGTGTGCAGGCTGGGGCTGTGCAAGCCCTGCATGGGCGCCGTGTTCGCCTCATCCGACCACTGTGCGGGGCAGCAGCAGCAGCAGCGTGTCACGCAGAGCCCTGGGGACCCCGAGGCACGTGGCAGCCCCCGGCCCCCGCCCACCGTGCCGCACCTTGAGGAGCCTCGCGTGCAGCAGCAGCGTGTAGGCTCCCTCCGTGTAGTTCTCGTAGCTGATGTGCAGGTCCTTCAGCTTGTACAGGTACCTGGGAGCAGGGCGCCACGTGCCGGGCATGATGCCGGGGAGGAACAGCCCCAGCACCCTGCCCTCCGGCCACTCCACCTTCCTCCCCCCATGCAGAGGCTGGGGCAGGCGGGGTGGGGGCAGCTCAAGGATGGGGACCCCCTGGCTGATGCTGGGCGCCTTCCTGTGCTTGCCAGCTCCATCGGAGCACCGGCCGGTGCCGGGGGTCTCCCTGGGGCAGCGCTCACCTGATGTACATGGCCTGGCGGTCGATCTCCTTGTAGAAGTTCTGGGGAAGAGCAGGCATTAGAGCGGCCCCAGGGGGCTCCCAGCGCAGCCCCCGTGCTCCCCAGCTCCGGGTCACGCTGCCAGCAGGACCCAGCCCAGCAGGCACCGGGCTGCCCTTGGCAGCGCAGGGCTGTGTGGTGCTGCCCAGCCGGGGGCACCAGCCTGGCACCCTGCGCACCCCAGCTCTGCTGTGCTGGGGCTGCTGCAGACCTCACGGGTATTCAGGGGGACGTGGGGCTGAGCACAGCCAGCCCCGGGAGCTGAGGTCATGGGGTGGGCACCCACCAGGAGGTTGACGGTGCAGCTCATGCTGTAGGTTTTGTTCTCGTCGTTCATAACCGCCCGGTAGTCGAGGAGCCGCTCCAGGAGCCCCGTTACCAGCGCCACAAAGTTCTCCCCAGGCTTGGCCAGCTCAGGGTGACCCCGGCAGCAGCTGAGCAGGCTGGGGAGCAGAGGAGGTGATGGGTCTGGCTGCGTGCTCAGCTCCGCAATGCCCCAGCTTAGCTGCACCCGAGGGGCGGGTGCCAGGCCCCCCCACAGGGGACAAAACAGCACCGCCGGGTCAGCGGCCAGCCAGCAGCCGTGCTGCCCCCAGCAGGCACAGCAGGGACGGGGGAGAGACCCAAATGCCCCAACCGCCCGCACACCGGGCTGAGATGGGCACCGTGGGGCAGGAGCAAAGCCAGGGCAGGGCGGGGACCGGGGGGGGCTGGCTGGAGCTGCTGTGGTGCACGAGGGCACACGTTGCTCCCCGGGCACAGCCTCTTACCTCAGATCCAGCGCCCCAGGAGGTGCACCCTGGGTCAGAGCAGAGCACGGAGGAGTGGGGGGGACAAGATGCAGCTGGTGCAGGGGCACAGAGCATAGCAAAGGGTCGTTCGCAGAGGGAAGGGCATGGTGGAGGTGCTGCACACTCACATGCTCTCAAAAAGCTGCTTGTACTGCTCATCTCCCCGGCCACCCTCCACCTCGCTGTCCAGCTTGCGCAGGATCTCATCCTCGAACTGCAAAGATACAGAGGTGAGCGCGTCCCAGGAACCGAGGATGTGCTGAGCTCAGCCCCAGGCTGCCACGGCCGCAGCTCTGCGGGGCACAAGGCAGCGGCACCGGGAGAGGGTGGCTGCGGGGCTGGAGCCAGCTTGGGCCACGCAGGCAGCCCTGGGCTCAGCTGCTGCGGGCGGCTCTCCCAGGGCTGCCCAGCTCAGTCCCCCTGCCCAGCTCAGTCCCCCACGGGGTCCCAGTTGCTCCCCAGGTCCTGCTCCTTCCTCATTGCCACCTCCCAGCAGCCTGGGCCGCTGCTGCAGCCTGGAGCATCCCAGTGCTGTGGAGAGGATGGTGTCCCGGGGATCTCTGGGCTCTGCCCCGTGCCCCCTAAAGCCACTGCCTGCCCTGCTGGGGGTCAGGGCTGTGCCTGCCAGGGTCCCCCACCCACCAGCCGAAGCTTAGCCTTGGGGTTTGTGCTGCAGCTGCTCCCAGTGGACTCTGAAGCCTGCACATGCACAGCACGGGACATGAGAAAGCATGGCTCTGGGGGTCCCAGCCCTTCTTCCACAGGACATCCCACAGGGAGATAGGCTTCCAGCTCAGAAAAGACCCAATCACAAATCGGAAAAACCTTTTGCACAGAGAAAACTCACAGCAGCTCAGGAAGAGTGTGCCAATACGGGAGGTTTATACAGACCTCTCCCCTCCTGCCGTGCTCTTGTTTCCAGCCAGTGCTGGGGCTCGCTGAGTGCAAACAGCCTGGCCTGAACCTGCTGCTCACTGGGCAATGCTCGGCACCACCCTGAGGTGGGAGACCCTGTCCCCAGCCCCTCTCTGCTGCAGCCCCACGTCCCAGGAGCCCCCACCCATGCCACAGGGATGGTGAGCCCGGGCGAGAGGCAGGATCCAGCCGCGTTGGCCTCCCCAGCCTGGCCCTGGGCACTCACCCGGCTGAAGCTCGCGGTCAGCTGGTACTCGCAGAGCATCATGTCGAAGAAGATGGGGATGGTGGACTTGCGCAGCTCCAGCTCTGGCACAAGCGTCATCTCCAGGATGGGGCCGACCATGCCCGGGATGAACTCGATCTTGCGATGACCTGGGGAGGGCACGGAAGGCTGGTCTGCCTAGGCACTCGCAGCCTGTGCCCAGGAACAGGCAGCTGTGTGTGGAAGAGGCCGGGGAGCGGCGGTAGGAGAGGTCTGTGCACCCAGTGCTGGTGGCAGGGAGGTCGCGCTGTGTGGCCAGGACAGCACGACCAACACTCGGCTATGGGGCCGTCAGCTGGGGCTGTGCTGGTGACCCAGAGGCACTGCACAGGCAAACAACCCACACAGGAGCCTGAGGGCACCAGGCACTGCTCTGTGATTCCACACGCAGGAGGAGACATCGTCCCAGCACAGCCCCTTCCCCAGGCCATGCCCGACGCTGCGCTGGGGCTGCCCCGTGCCCCCCGGCACAGAGCCACGGGCAGACGCCAGCCCCGGCGTGGGGACACTGCTGGCTGGGAGAGTGGCCTCAGGACCACGGGCTGGCACGTCCCACAGCATCCCATGGGGCACACGACTGCAGCCTCCCATGCCCCACACTTGGACTATTCCACTCCCCAGCACCCATTCTGGGGACAGAGGTGATCAACACCAGCCAGCAGAGACTCTCCAAGCCTCCTCATTGCTGGCAACACCACGGCTCACCTAGGTTGTACCACATGTCCCGAATAGCAGCTCCAATCTTGGCTCTCATGTCCCCGTACCTGCCAGGATTGGGGGTGGTTAGCATCACTCCGCAGCTGGGCACAGCCCATGGCATGTCAGCTTCCAGGCCAGGAGGCCATGCACAGCCTGAGCGGCTCATCCCCACGTCCCTGCCTGCACAGCACGGCGGCAGGCTGGGGCTGGAGCCTCAACCCGAGCAGCAGAGCTCGGGCAGGCGGGGGCAGGAGTGACTCACTTGGCCAGGATGCTGGTGCGCTTGGCCTGGGAGAAGTTCTCCAGCTGCAGGGAGTCCTGGGTGAGGAAAGCCACGGCCAGGTGGAAATAGTTGTTCCAAAGCTGCAGTGAAAACGGGGACAAGTGCCAGGTGGGGTGGCACAGGGGGAGCTGGGGCTGGATGCAGCAGCCCCGCAGGCTGGGCACGTCCCCTGCAGCCCCCGTCAGGGGTGGGGGTGGTGCCCCCTTACCTGCAGCTCGAAGCTGCTGCTGCTCAGGAACATCTCCGTCAGCGTCGTGGCAAACTGGTTGATGGCGCGCAGGAACTCCCTGCAGGAGCACCCGCAGCATGGGCGCTGAGCTGGGGATGGCCGTGCTGCCGGACCCCCCGCCCACCAGCAGCAGGGGGGAGCAGGGCTGGCGGCCCCCGGCCACGGGAGGCAAGAAACAGGGGCAGGTGGGGGCAGCCTGGGGCACCGCCAGCTTCCCCCAGGGGCTGGGGCTCTCAGTGTGCTCTTGCCCCCGTCCCCATGGCACCGCATCCCTTCTGCCTGCCGGGCTGCAGCCAGGGGCTGCACGGGTGCACCCGCTTGGAGGTACGAACAGACACGTCCCTGGCATCCCAACTTCAACCCCAGCGCAGCTGCTGTGTGCAAACCCCCAGGGAAGGAGGGATGGGGTGTCTGGCAGCAGCTGCCCCCTCCCCCAGGACCCCACAGCATGCCCATGGGGATGGAGAGAGTGGCTCCTGTTCCTGGGCTGCTCGAGACAGACGTGGGGGGCCAGGGCAGCCTCAGGCAGTGTCTGCGTGCCCCAGCAAGGTGCCCCAGCTCTCACACCCAGCCCCAGCACCGGGGTCCCTCCCAGCCCAGGGTCCTCACCGGTTCTGCACCATGTTCATCACCATCCAGTCCGAGGGGTACACCGTCTTGCCAATCAGGTCCTTGAAGAGGATGAAGGTCTCCATGAGGAAGTCCTGCCGAAGAGAGGAGATGTCGGGGGCTGGGGCTCAGCCGTGATGCTGTGCTGAGCGCCAGGGCCAGGAGTGAACGGCCACCCAGCAGTGGGGACGCGAGCGGTGCCGGTGGCCAGGGTGGTGACAGCAGTGCCAGGTGCCCTGCTGCGGGCAGGGTGGTGGGGCCAGCGGGATGTCCCTCTCGAGGGTCAGAGTGGAGATGCCCATGCCCTGTGCCCCCTGCCATGGCCCAGGTCTCGCTGCGTGGGGCAGCACTCACCATCAGCTCAGCCCGGGAGGGGAACGCCTGGATGTAGGAGCTGTAGTGGTCCTTGTCCATCTGGCTCAGGATGGCAGCCATGCAGGCCACGTAGTGACTCTGAGGAGGGAGCAGCTGGGTCAAGCACTGCTTGGACAGTGTCGAGGGGGCCCCGTGAGCCCACTCAGGCTCCTCCAGCCATCCCCACTCCGAGGCCCCACTCCCTGCCTCTCCAGACCTCTCCTTGTGCCCCACTCAGCCCTGGCTCCCTCGTCCCTTTGTCTCCGCTCTCTGCACACCCCGCTCCCAGGGTGGGACAGCCCTGTCAACTACCATGGTGCTGCAGAGAATGTGGACATAACCATAATGTATTTGTGGTAGCATAAATCTGTGGGTCTAAAGTGAATTAAAGGTAATATGTAAGTGCATTTTTAGAATGGCAAGCAGCTTCTTTCTGTGCCTTTAGTGAAGGGTCCCAAACTGAGCTGTGAGCTGTGCTCCCGCTCTGGGAGCTCACAGCCTTGTTATGACACGAGCAGGGCAGCTGTAGCAAAGGCTGACCAGGATTCCCATTCTGCACAGTGAGAAAGGTTGTGCTTGATCTTGGACTTGTGCTCAGTTGCATTGTTCATGAAACAAGAGAGGAGCAGGTGGCAGAGAGCAATGCCCCACCTGCTGCTCACCAAAGCCTTTCATCTTCCCTTTAGTCTATTATAAATGCAACATTTTCTTGATGATGCTTCTAACGTAAAATCTGAGTCTGCAGTAGACTTTAAAGCACTTTGAATACTGACTTGTTAAGAGGAGCTTTGGTCTGGGGACAAAGCTAGTGGAAACTCCCTGATGGATGCTCAGTGTTGAAAGCCCGAGAGCTGATGGGGTTGGAGCTCCTGATCACTGAACGAGAAAGTGTTGCTCGATCTTCAGGATCATCTTGAGCTCTGGTCACTCAGCTGCTGGCCAGCAGGCAATACCAGGCTCAGACAGGTACTTCAAAGCATTTCTTCCCGAAGGCTGCCTGCCACCAGGCACAAAGGACTGCTCCCTGCTGGGGCGGTCTGCAAGAGGACGCCACCGAGCCCGCACCTTGGGTGCATGCCAACAGCTCGAGGCCCTCGCGTGCCATTCGGGGAGGCTGTGACTTGGAGCCACCCCGTGCACAGCAGCACCAGGGACACACCAGCCCTGCCCCAGCCCCACAACACGCAGCAACACAGCCGGTGTGCTGGAAAGCTGGCTGCTCTGAGCGCCAGCCGCAGCCACAAGGGTGCCACAAAGAGAGAAACGTGTTCCTGGGGAAAATACAAACCAGCCCGGCTGCCCTGGGAAGTGCCATTGTGAGCAGGGGCCATGCACAGCCCAGGGCAACTCAGGTCACTTCAGCGCAATGGAGAACCCTGCACGGCTGGTGCTGAGCGAGGACAAACACTTGGCCACGCAGCTGCACAACACCTCCTGGGTTTTGGCAGCATCCAGCATGGCCCATGCTTGGCTGTTCAGCCAGAAAGCTCTCCCTGCCCTGGTAGCTGGGAAAAGGCAGCTCTTTCTGAGGAGGATGCGTCATTTGGCAGGCTCAGAATGAATGAAGGTGGCTTAGTGTCATTGGCAGGGCCCGTGGGTGGTTTCAGGGGTAACCTTTCCTCTGGGGCTGCCGTGCTGCCCCCGAGGAAAGGAAGCAGCACAGGGAATTATCTTGTGAGAAGCAAACGAATGACAATGCCATGAATCCCAATCCTTTTTTAGCATCAAAGTGAAGCTACAGACCTGAAGTGTCCCTGCTGAAGGCCGGCACACAGCAGGGTCAGCAGCACCTGCACATGGGGCAGCCTTGCAGGCACGTGGCAGCAGCGCTGCAGAGACACTCCGGTCACCAGCTGCCCGCGTGGCTGAGCGGGCACAGCTCGCCTGCAGAGCAGGGGTCAAGCCTCTGCTCACCGAGCAAGGCTGCTGCCCCAGCCCCAGCCAGGCCCACTCCCAGACCAAGTGCTGCCAAAGCCAGGGCTTCCACAAGCCCACCCACATCCCCCAGTGTGGCCGTGTGTGGTGCCACAGAGCCGTCTGGGCAGGCACACTGCTCACAGCGGGCAGGAGCAGCTCGTTCCTTCCTGGGGGGCCATTTCACACGCACCAGCCGCAGTGGATGTCACCCACCATCGCTGCAGGGCTGCATGAGCCTTGCATCTCATTGCCCCAGGGGTAAGGCCGGCAGTGCCCCAGGGGCAATGTGGTGTGAGGCAGGAAGGATGGGAGGAAACTTTCATATGGGCCGGGCTATGCTAGGGATTTGATGAGATTAGTTCAGTCACCTGAAAGCAGCTGTTCTGGTGGCTGCCGGCGTTAGATCCCGGTGAACTCCCTGCGCCGCTGCTACACTTCGTTCAAGGGAAGCTGTATTTACATTTAGATTGCATTACCGGGGAGCTGTACAGCCAGACCCTGCTCCACGTATGGATGCGGTTTGTCCAGCGGATGGCACGTGCATGTGGAACCGACACAGCCCTCACACAAACAGCACAGCCCTCACACAAACCCACCGGTGGGACCCTGCTCGCTGACGGCACCCAGCCGGGTCACCGCCCCAGCACGGGGCCAGCAGACCCGGAGCCCATGCACGGTCCCGGTGCTGCCCCAGCACCACGGGAACTGGGGCACACACGAGAGCGGCGGGGACGGGCTCAGAGCCAGCGCAGCGGTTCCTGGTGCCCGGGGGATGCCGAACCAACCGCCCGGGGCCCGGCGCGGCCCCTGCCCGCCGCTGCAGCTCCCGGTACCGGTACCGGTACCCGCCCGCTGCTCCCCCCAAGCCTGCGCCCGCTGCGTCCCCTCCCGGCGGGCAGGGCCCTTCCCGGCCCCGCTCCAGCCGCTCCGGGGCCCCGCGCTGCGGGCTCGGGGGCAGCGCCCGGGGCAGGGCCGGGCTGGGGGCAGCGGCTTCGGGGCGCCCCGCGGCGCAGCAAAGCCCGGCGGCCGGCGGGGAACGGCCCGGGGGGGCTGCACGGGGCCGGGGCCGGGGCCGCGCCCCCTGCCCTGCACCGGAGGCGGCCGCGGGGACGCGCGGGGGAGCGGCGCGGGGCGCAGCGGGCCCCGTCCCCGCCCGGGGGCACCGCCCGGGGCTCCCCCCCGCCCCGGCCCCGCCGCCACGGGGCTGTCCCGGCCCCGCCCCTCCCCGCCGGCTCCGCCTCCCGGTACCGGCGAGCCCGCGCGGCTCCGCCCCGGCCGTGCCCCGCGCACGCCGCCCCGCGCCGCTGCCGCCCCGCGCCCGCCGCCGCCGCCGAGCAGCAGGTACCGGGCGGGGAGCGGGGCGCACGGGGAGGGGGCGGCGGGGCCGGGCCGGGCTGAGCCCCGCGGGCATCGGCCCTGCGGAGCCCGCTCGCTGCGCAGGGGCCGGGAGCCGGGGCGGAACGGGGAGCCCCGGGGCCGGGAGCCCGGAGCGGTGCGGGCAGCCCGGGGCCGGCGCCGGGACCCCGGGGCAGCGCGGGGACCCGCGGCCGGGAGCCGGGCGCAGCAGCCCCCGGGATGCGCGGGGGCCGGGGGGGGGCCGGGGGCGCGGTGCCGGCTTGCCCGGCAGGGAGCCGCGGTGCCCGGGCGGCCGTGCCCGTTCCTCCTCGCCGCCGGAGCTCGGAGCCCGGCCCCGGGCAGCCCCGGCTCCCCGTGCCGCGGGGGTCGCAGCGCCCCGGGGCTCCTCTCGCCTCTGCCTGGGGAATGGCGGGGGGCACGGTGCCCGCGGCACCCACACCCTGAGCAGAGGTGGCCGCTGGCACCCGCACCGAGCACATTGCTGAGGCTGTGCCGGGGTCCCTGGGGGCACGTGGCCGTGCTGGGGGCTGTGGCCGAGGGGATAAATCTGGGCGCTGCTGCGTTAGAAGGGCTGAAGACCCCCGGGGTCTGGTCCCTGCACCGCAGCCCTCCTGCCCTGCCGCCTCTCCCAGCCCGTGGCACCTCCGCTCGCAGATCGACTCCTGCGGGAGATGTGGGCACGGAGCTGGGCTCCAGCAGCAGCCTGCCTGGCTCAGCCCAGCTCACTGCTCTCCCTCGGCTGGAGACACGTCCATCAGCCAGAGCCGTGTTTGTGTCTGACACGCGCACACACATGATCCCAGGGATGTCACTTTCGGTACTGCACGCTGCGCTGATGCCGGCCGCGGGTACGGCTGCTGGCGCTGGAGGGATTCAGCCCACGTTGCTGCCGGCAGCTCCCAGCGCCGTGTTCTGTGCTCAAGGCCTTTGTGTCTGCCGGCGGGGCTTCAGCAGCTGGGGCGGTGGGAGTGGGGCCGGGGCAGCCATAGCTGCTGCCCATGAAATACGAAGGCACGGCTCCTGTGGACTGCTCGAGTCCCTCTCCTCCCCGCAGGAGTGCGCGCAGAACTGAGTCGGAGCTGCAGCTCCTCGCAGAGGCACACAGGGAGTCGGGAGAAGGGGTCTCCACGGAGCCGTTTTTTCTGGTCAGAGCACGAGGTGGACACGTGTGAGTAATCGCTGGGACCCGGCTTTGTGGCTGTGTGCCCAGAGAGGGATGGTGAGAGCTGCGTGCCCGTGGCGGGGCAGGGTACTGCTTGCCAGCCTGCTGCTGCCAGCACCTCCCAGGGCACAGGAACAAGCCCTTTGGGACAGGCAGGGATGCCAGGGTCCGCTGGCTGTGTCCCCTTGCTGGCGGCCTGCCTGAGAAGGGGACCAGGAGCTGCCCAAGTCCCTCCTGGGCTTGGAAGCAGCTCCAGGCAAGAGCTGGCACAGGCTGGCGGCCCTGGTCCTGTCCTGGCAGGTTCCACATCTGCTGGGAAGTGCTCAAAATCCTTCCCGTGCGCTTGGAGAAGCAGAGTGGATTTAAACACAGAAGCTCCTTTAGACTGAGGTTATCTTCTTTACAGATCATAATTATTATAATTATTTAATAGTATGGTAGTGTTCAGAGGCCACAAATAATTAGTGGGTTCATTTGCATCTGTAGTAACAATACTTCAGTCGTAACCAGTGCTTTTGGACGGGGTCTGTCTCGTGTGCTTGCAGTGGTACTCGTACCACCCTGGCTGCTTTGTGGGTTGGGAAACCGAGGCACGCGGCAAAGACACTTGCTAATTCCTAAATTCCCCTGGTAGCGAGTGTTGTCTAAGGCGCATAAAGATAAAGGGGGGCCGGCTGCTAGATGGCATTGGAAATCCACTTAAAGGCAGGAATTTGTATTCTGAGATGACGTTCTCCGCACTGGTGCTGGGAAGCTGCAGCCGCAGAGGCCTCCTGCTCCCGCTGCCAGGGCTGCAGCCTGCAGACGGTGCGGCAGCGGGACGGGGGCGCCGGTCCCCGTGGGGCCGTGGGCTCGGAGCTGCAGGGGCAGCGGGGCTGCGTGCCCCCCGTGGGGCTGCGCCAGGCTCCCCGGGACGGGTGCACGCGAGGCAGGGCATTGTGGCCGTCTGCCCGTGAATTGCTGGGCGGCAAAACCTTTCTAGCTTTTTCCAGAAATGTGCTTTGTGGACAGCTTGTGGCTTTCTAATAAAATTCCTGGCATGTGAAGGAGCACATCCAGTCCCCGTCTGCCGGGGCTCCCCAGCCCGCAGGCTGCTGGCTGGCGGCGTGGCTCCAGATGGAGAGCGGAGCCCGGTTCTGCGAGGGGTGACATGCTTCTCCCTGGGAAAGTGCGGAGCTGTGGGATGGCTTGTGACGAGCTGTGTCTCCTGTGACCACGAGCCTTTAGGCCATGTCCTATTTTGTTTGTCCTGTAATCACTCTGGGGACAGCCTCTGCTGGAGGAAGCACCGGCCAAGCCTGCCTGCTCTCGAGGCCAGGTCTGTGTCAGGTGTTTTCCCCATGTCCGTGCACCTGCACGAGCTGTCTCTGAGACTCAGAAGAATGCAGTGTGCCCACGCCACATTTGCTGGGAAGGAAGCAGACAAAGGGGTGCCTTCTTCCCATGGTGGTCTCTTCTGTAGCCTCTAGGAAAGGCAGCCAAGTAGTGCTGCGCAGCCCAGGAGCTGCAGGCTGTACGGGAGGTGTTCATGCCTCCCACTGAGGAGGTTAAGGAAAGCCTCGGGATGTAAAACAAACTCCTAACCTCCTCCTGCTCTGTACTGCCTGGTCTGCCTGTGTTCCCCTGGGCAGGTCACTCTGCCTCTTCATGTCTCATTTGAAATGGTGACAGTGGTGCTCCTCTGCATTGCAAAGAGGTGGGAACGAAAGCAAGTCACAGCAAGAACACAGCCACTACTGCCACCACAGCCATATTAGCATCCGTGGGAGACAGAGGAATAATTTGGCTTCCGCAGGCTTCTAAAGGCTTTCTCCAACGGCTTTGCATCTTGCTGCATCTCCTGGCCATGTAGTCTCCACCTGACAGCACCAGTGTATCTGCAGTTGAAAGAGGGAAGCACGATGTAACGGTGAGATGACGGCCTCTGGGTGCCGGGAGGGCGTTGTTGCTTCTTCACGGGTTTTGGTGTCCTTTTTGCTGGGCACCGGCTGTGGGACCCAAGCAGGGGCTGCAGAAGCCTCAGGCAGCCCTGGAGAGGTGCTGGGGCCTCAGGGAGCACCCGGGCTGGGCTGGGGGCTCCTGCCATCTCCAGGGCCCCTGGACTGGGAGCGTGACTCATTTTCCTGCAGAGCTCTTCAGCCAGTGACCTAAATAAAGATGTGTGCAGATCCCTTGGCTCGTGCGAGCTGCCACTTCCACCAGGCACCTGCTGTCACAGAAAAGGGACCTTTGTGCCAGCAATGCTCCTCTGGGACACCCAAGTGGCATCTGCAGTGAGTGTGCGTGGTGGTGTGAGTCCTTCAGGGCACTGCCCCAGCTCAGGGAATTCGCTGTCCTCAGATGGAGCTGTTTGGGTGTTCCCAGTAGAGCCGTGGGGGTGCTGGAACAGAGCGCGAGACCTTGCCTTGGGTGCTGGTGGTGGAGAGGTGTTCAGCCCCCACGGGAATGGGCGAGGCTGTGGGGGTGATGGAGGAACGGGGAGCTGGCCTCGAGGGTGTGGGCAGGGCTGCCCCTGCTCAGCACCACCAGCCTGCGCCATGGAAGGGGCCTGCGTCCTCGTGGCAAAGCACACGGGCTCCGAGCTGAGGAGGGAGAAGAGCTGTTCAAGCAAAGCACGGTACTGGCACAAGCACAAACGGATATAAACTGGCCGTGATTAAGTGCCTGCAGGAAATTAGGAGGCCTGCACGCCTCCAAACAGCCGGGTGCTGGAAGAGCCTCCAAGAGCAGCTGCGAGGGCAGGGCACGTGCTGGCTTCGTGCTGGCGCTGCCCCTGCAAGGAGCTGGGGTTTGGCGTTGCTGGCTGCTGAGGAGACGCTCTCCATCCTCCACCCCCACGTCCCGTGGATGCTCCACGCCGAGTACAAACGTGCCGAGTCCTCTTGGAGCCAAAATGGGATTAAGTCCTGCTACTGGCTGATGTATTGAGAACCTGGCTCCTGCCTGGTCATCGGCTGTGCGCAAATGCCTCATCCTCTGTTTCCTCCTGTGCTTGCCGTAGCACCTCATCCCCTTTCAGAGATCAGGGACAGCAAAGGTTTTGTCCCAGGAGGAACCGTTGTACCCAGTAGTGGAGCTGGGTAATTAGCTGTTCTCTTCTGCAGCTCCAGAAGAATATGACTTCCTCTCTCATAAATCTAATCTCCCAGCTTCCTGCGTCTTGAGGAGAAGATTTATGTGTCTGCTCTGGTTTTCCTTCTTCCACAGACGTTGCCAGGAGGAGGAGGAGGTGGAGGATGGGTGGAGAAGGGGCTGGGGCCGTGCAGGATCACTGCCGGGCACGGGGGCAGCTGGGACCCCGTGGTGGTGCCTGCAGCCCTGGGTCCGGTGCCCAGGGTCTGTCCAGTGGTGCTGGGCTGGTCTCTGCTGGCATCGTGGTGTCGGGAGGAAGGGCTGGGCAGGGCTGTGCCGTCCCAGTGTGGGGAGATGAGAGCGGGCAGGCAGCTGGAGGCTGTGCCTCCGCTCTGCAGCGTCTCCGGTGGATGGAGGAGCAGGTGTGAAGCAGGGCTTTGTTCCTCTGAGCCCAACCCTGCAGCCCACGTATCAAGATAGAGCATGGGAAGATTTGCTGCCTCTCTTACAAGATTCACCAGCCCATTAATCAGGACGGGCCGGAGCAGTGCCACTGTCGCAGGCCCTCGCTCTCTGGGAGGGACGTGCAGGGCCTGGGCTGCGGGCAGGAGCTGACGGCGCTGGCAAGGTGCAGGGCAGCGAAGCACCACCGGGCATCCTGGACCACCATGGACCTGAAGGACGCCGGGCTGATGTGAGTTGGAGCCTCAGTGCCGGCCGTGAATCCCAGATGTTTGGAGAAAGACTTGATGCATGTGGGGGCAAGGGCAGCCTGAGCGCGGGGGGCATCGGCATTGCAGTTCGGTGGTGCCGGTGGCCAGGCAGTGGGGAAGCAGCCTGTGTCCCTTCCACGGCTCCTGGGTCTCGTTCAACTGATGGGACATCTGCTCCCAGCTGCACTGAGCATCCAGCATATCTGGCGAGCCCATCGCTGGAGTCCTCATGTCATCTATTGCATTACAGTGGCGTCATCTGGTTTTATCTATAAATCATCGCGTATGACTTGCTGCTTGTAATTCCCATGTGAACAAGAGGAGAAAAACACTCAGACCTCAAGCAATTGCCAAGATGGAGGATCCACCACCATCTAAATTCTTTCCAAATTGCTCTCACACTGGATGACCTCACCTTTCAAGAAAGTCATTCCCCATCTGAACGTGCTGACCACCAATTTCCAGGCACTGTTTTGTTGCACTTTACCTGCATGGCTGCAGGGGAGTGCCATTCCCCACAGCACAGACCCCTCTTTGCAGTGCCTGTTCCCTGCCTCTTGCATGGCACTTTTGCCGTTCTCGTTCCTTATCCTTCTCTCAGTCTTTGTGTCATCTGCACATTTTATCGGTGCTGACTTTTCTTCTTTGAGGTCACTAATAGCCAGTGTTAGCACGGGGCCCCGGCCGCCCCTCCACAGGACCTGAGCAGAAGCACGGCTAATTGGTGATGATCGCTGGATGATTATGTCTTGAGACATGCTGGTTAGCCAGTTTTTAATCCATTTAATGTGTGCCACATTGCTTTCGTACCATTCTGCTTTCTTCGTCAAAATGTCAAATGCCTTACAGAAATCTAAGTCTGTTCCATCGAGGCTTTTACCTTCGTCGACCAAACTGAGAATCTCATCAAAACAGACAGAAAATTAGTTTGATGAACCGTGTTTCCTATAACCCCATGCTGACTGGCATGACTGGTACATGCTGCCATCCTTCATCTGTCATTAATCAAGCTCTGCATCTGTTCCCACCGCTGCCCGCAGAGGCACCAGGCTGGTGGGTCCCCGTGTCAGCCCCCCCCCGGTGCCTCTGCGCTCAGGGCTCTGCGGGTCTGACCTCCTGCCTGCGCCGGGCTCTCCTGTGGCCTTGGTCCTGTAGCACCGTGGTGTCCCCACCTCCACACCTGCAGGAGTGCTGCGTGCCAGGGTGCCCACAGCTCTGGTGGGTTCCTCACCTCCGGGAGCATGGCTGCCCTGCCCTGCCCTGCCCTGCCCTGCCCTGCCTCCTCCACGGGTGCTCACGGGGAGGTCTCCTCGGGGCCAGCAGCAGGACGGGCAGAGCCAGCCTGCCCTCCTCAGTGCAGCTCCGCTGGCAAAGCTGGGAGAGGAACACTCTGAATCCCTGGTGCCTGCCTGCTCCCTGCCCTGTGCACATGGGCAAAAGCAAAGCGTGAGGAGCCCTCCTGCCCCTGCATCAGCTGCGGGGGGTGCACAGAGCTGCTTGTGTTTGCTGGGTGTGAGGCTGGGGTGCTGGCGTGCGCAGCCCTTACACGCGCTCGAGCAGGGACTGCTGGAGAGCTGCTGGCACAGGGCACCTGAGGACAGCCTCAGCCACCACGCAGGAGCGAGGACAGCTCTCATCCTTCAGCTGTCCCCTCCCCTGTCTGCCTGTATCCCCAGTCCTGGTCATCCCCCTCCAGAGGGGAGCTGCTGCAGTCCTGGGCTGACAGCAGCTTGGCCCTAAAGGGGCTGACTCAGTTTCGGGACCCCAGAAGGGCTCCAGCTTTGTAGCACCACGTTATTCAGCACGGCAAGACCAAGCAAAGCAATCTGTGCCCTGTTTTGGGGAGGGTGGCACCAGCAGGGAACGCTTCTGCTCCTGTGCCTTCCGTCTGGCAGCTCGGGTCCTGCACAAGGTGCCCAGGGGCAGGGAGCCGTGGGCACAGGAAGATTTGTGGGCTGCAGTGCCCTGCTGGAAGAGCAGTGCTTGTGCAGGTGCCTGGGTGAGCATGCAGGCTCGTTGGCATACACCGTCCCGAGTGCCATCTCCCAGTAAACAAGCTTGAAGATAGCAGCTGGAAAGCCCTGGTGCGGCTGAGTGCCGCGTGCCTGTGCTTCCTGCACAGCCCCTTCCCTGTGGCCCTTTCTGTGCATTCAGAATGTCCCTGGAGCCGTGCTTCCAGCTGGATCTATTGGCAGAGCTGTTTCCTTCAGCTTCGGCTCCGGTACGGGGGGGGGTACATGAGGTACAGCAGCCGCTCGGTTCCACGGTCCTGATTCAGTCCCACAGCAGGACTCATTAGCACCAGAAGATGCAGGCATGCTGGAAACAGTGCCTGAGCACAGCACTAAATCTGACCGTGCTGTAATGCATATGCAGAAGGACGAGTGGGAGGGTCCTAGCTTTTGGTGTTTGACTCCCTTAGAACTGTTCTCCAAATGCAGTTAGTGCATGTATAATTTATAGACTTTTTCTTTGTCCTTGTGGCATGTCTCTGATCTCTCCAGCGGAGCGCGCTTCGGGAGGCAGGGGGTGCCTCAGCGGATGCCCCGCTGACTGACAGCGTCGCGTTGGCTGTGCAGGCAGTGAGGTGTCCTGGTCTCACTCTGCCGTTGGCCGTGGCTCAGCCTGGTCCCCCTGGGAGCTTGCAGGGTCTGTGTCTGCCCCCACTGCCTGGACTGTGCTGGGAGTGCTCCTGCCCTGTGCTTGGCTGTTGGAGTGGCTCCTGGCACCCCTGCCCCGTGCCCATTAGCATCCTCATTAAGAAAGTCTCCAGAGCAGGGTGGCCACACAAGCTGTCCTCTGGGAGCGCTCAGCCAGGCTGCACTGGTGCTGACCCCCATGCAGGGGCACGGTCCAGCACAGAAACGTGCCAGCCCATCCATCCCCTGCCACTGAGCGTGTTTCCCGTACTGGCACAGCCGTAGCTGGGGTTGCTGGTCCCACACTGCGGGGCTGGACTGGGTCCTGTGGTCCTGCAGGCTCTGCCCTGTTCCATGCGGGTGCCAGCACGGCCACTGCCTCAGGCGTGCACAGAGCTCGGCTCTCCAGTGAGCTCCCTCCCCTCCTCAGCCTGTTGCTGTCCATACTAACGAGATGCCCCATCCGCCGGCCATGCCTTCGCCGCGTCCTGCCTCACAAACACCTCCCGGTGTCTGGGCACAGCTCCAAGACTGGGGAAGGGAAGCGCCGGGCGGCTGGCTGCTGGCGCGTGGAGCAGCATCCCGACTAGCGCTGGACGAGGGGCGCAGAGGCGTGAGACGTGGGTCCCCCGCACTGGCGGGGCTGGGTCAGGTCCTGGCTGAGCCTGCTGCTGCTGGGCTCGCTGTGGTCCTGGGGAGGCGCGGGAAATCCGGCCCAGCTGGGAAGTTTGCTCGTTCCCAGTGCATGGGGACTCCAGGCTGCTGTGCTGAGTCAGCTGCTTCGGTGCAGTGAGAGCAAGGCAAGGCGGCGAGCGGGGCCGGGGGGCCTGGCTGCAGGGAGGGCGAGAGGGCTGTGGGGGGAGCAGAGCTCCCAGCTCAGTGTGCTGCAGCAGCTGGGGGCTCCCTGGGCTGCATGGTGGGGTGGGCACCACCAGTGCCAGCTGTGGGATACAGGGCACGGCATGGTGCCAGGGGCACCCATAGCACTGTGCTCCTTGCCCGTGCCCAGGCACCTGTGGGTGTCTGCAGACCTCAAGTGCAGGACAGCAAGCCACAGGGCTGAGCAGCGTCACTCCCTGCCGGGGCTGGCGACTCCCGCTCTGCCCTCCAGTGCCTCCTTCTCACAATGCTGCTTCCCAAAACGAGCCGCAAATCCTCTGTGCCCAGGGGAGCAGGGGCTCCTGAGCAGGGCTCACAGGCATGTGCCATGTACCTGAGCAGTGCGAGGGGCCAGAAGGGTGGCCAGTGACCACGGTGGGCGCAAGAGATCCGGCTGTGTGTGTGGGGGCCTGGTGTTGGTTGGGGTCAGGGCTGGGGAAGGGGTTTGCTGTGCAAAACCCTGCATGGGGAGGAGGCGCTGTGTGCAGCTGTGTGCCAGTGACAGCGGGGCTGGGGGGTCCTCCCTGTGTGGGAGCCCTGCTCGCAGCCAGGGCAGCCTGCCCCAGCGATGCCCGTCTCAGAGAGGAGCCCAGCACTGGAATCTGCCATCCCAGATGCAATACCTCTTCTTCCTCGAGGCTGGTTCTCACATGCCCAAATTGGCTAAATGTCCCCAAGTCACAGCCTTGTCCCATGCACTGAGCTGCTCTCCCACGCCCGCAGCCCTGCCCCACCTCCAACAGGTGGCACGTGCAGGATGGGACCCTGTGCCCCATACACGACGGGTCCTGTGCCTCTGCAGCCAGGTCCCACATAGGTTGGGCACCCCACGCCTTGTCCAGCCCCATGCACGGCGGGTGCCCCCTGCCTGTCCATCCCCACGTACGAGCCCCCTGTGCCCAGCGCAGCCTGACCTGCTCCTCTGCGCTGTCCCCGTCCCGTCCCGCTGTGCCCCTGCAGCACGGGCTGCCTGCTCCCAGCGCCCTCTGAACACGAGGTACCAAGCCCCAGCAAGGCAGAGCTATTTTTAACAGCTTCTTCTGCTTGATTTGAGCTGTGAACTTGTAACGTGTTTATGCTAAAGGGGTTTCTTTTTTTCCCTTCTCCTTTTGTGCTGAGGAGGCAGCGCCAGAGATCAAAGCTTGTCTCTTCGCGTTTTGTGATGGCCGCGCTGGGTGGGAGGGTGTGCAGAGGCCGGCGGCTCCACGGGGCAGCCAGAGACGTCCCCGTCCCCGACCCCATCCACAGGAGGGAGTGGGCAGCAGGGCTGGGGCTCACCGCCTTTCTCTGTCCCCGCAGGTCTGGGAGCCAGGAGCCATGCGCAGGGACGGCTGGCACCCGGTGCCCTGGGGAGCCCACCGTGGGGGGCACTGAGCCCGGGCGGAGGCAGCGGGACCATGGGCTGCTGGCACCAGCGGGGAGGCGCGGTGGCGGGCAGGGCCGTCAGGGCGTCAGCGTACCGCAGGCTGTAGGGGCTGTGCGGCGGGCGGCGTGCCCAGCAGCCCCTTGCCCGCCTCCCACACGGCATCCCCTCTCCGCGGCAGCACGGGATGAGGCCGCCCAGTGCCCCGGCCAGCTCCGGGGACGGGCGCAGCGCAGGGCTCCGAACGCCAGAGCTCGGCCCCGCTGCAGCGCCCCGCCACAGGGCCTCGGCCCCGGGGCCGTGAGCCATGGTCAGCAGGGAGCCCCTTCCTGGGCCGGCCCCCGCCAGCGAGGGCGGCCAGGAGAAAGCCATGACGGTGCGCTCGGTGCTGCTCAACCGCGACTCGCCCGACATCGAGAGCCGCCTCCAGCGCCGGCGCAACCGCACGCAGCAGGTCCGCTTCAAGGACCTGGTGGAGGGCAGCGCGGAGCAGGCGGGCAGCCCCCCACCAGGGCCCGCGGCCGCCCCTGGCCCCAACACCCCACGTGCCTCGCCGCCCCCCAGGGACGCCCCTGAGCCGGCGGCTCTCTGTGCCTCGCGGCGGAGCTGGCCCCAGGCCCAGCCATGCTCGCTGACGCTGCCCATGCCCAGGAAGGCGTGCGCGAGCGCTGCCATCCAGACCTCCCCCAGCCTGCAGAAGCCCTTCCCAGCCTCCCAGCCCCGCAGTAAGAGTGTCTGCGACATGGCCGGGGTAGTGGGGCTGCCCACCGCCCTGGGGAGCGCCCGCTGCCCGGGGGGCCCCTCGCCCACCCCCTCCGTCCGGGCTGTGCCCCCACACGTGCCCGGCAGCCTCCCTGCCCATGAGCGTGCCGCCGCCCTCACCCAGCGTGCCGCGGCGTGCCACACGTCACCGCCACCGCCCAGGGATCCCTGTCCCCCTTATCCGGGCACAGCCGGGTGCCCTGCTGCCAGCTGTACCTCCCCAGCCAAGAGCTGCCCCCCTGAGCCCTGCGCCCGGCTCTGCGGGAACCCCAGGGGCAGCCGGAGGCCCTCCCAGCGCCCAGCCTCTGTGCCCTGCGGCCAGCCCCCGCTGCCCGCTGAGGTGCAGGGGCTCGGCCGGAGCGACTCAGAGCACAGCCTGCCCCGCGGGTGCCTGCTGCCCCAGCCCTCTCCGCATTGCCAGCAGACCCTCCCCACCGCGCACATCCAGGGGCTCCGCCAGCCAGCTCAGGGCACCCCCTCCCGGGACCCCCCCACCACCCCAGCACCAGCTCTGCAGCTCGCCATGGGGGGGGCCCTGCTGCACCCCGCCAGCCCCCATCCTACCAGCGCCAGGCTGGCACAGCTCAGCCGCCACACCGGAGAAGACACCAGCTGCGCTTGGCCGTCTGGACACCCGCGACGGCATCAGCAGTCGGCTGCGGGCCGCCGATCCCGGGCACGGCCAGGCGGGACCAGAGGGACACGGGGAGCTGCTGCCCCCGGCCCTGCAGGGCTCCGGCACCGGGACTCAGCTGGGCGGGCGGGCGCCAGAGGCCCCCCAGCACGGGCAGCCCTGCCTCACCGCCCAGCAGTCGGAGACACTGCGCCACGTCCAGGACCTTCTGCAACTGGTGGTCGCAGCCAAGGGGCCAGCGGCAGCGCCGGCGGGGGACGAGCACGCCCGAACATCTCAGGGACAGGGCCCTGCGGGGGCGCAGGGGGACCTGCAGTCCCAGCTGCAGTCGCTGGAAGGGGTGCTGGAGACCAGCCAACAAACCATCCGAGTGCTGCTGGACGTCATCCAGGACCTGGAGAAGAAGGAGGCCCAGCGGGACGGGTGAGCAAGTGCAGGTGGGGGGCGGGGGGCAAATGTCCTTCGGGGGGCTGTGAATGAAAGACGGGTGGCCAGGGCCCTTGTCAAGGGCTCGGTCTCTGGTGCTGCCGGTCTGTGCCACAGGACTGGCCCCCGCTGTCTGTCCTGCCCATCCCTGCTCTGTAGGTCAAGGGCAGGGCATGCCCTGGGCCAGTTTTCTTGGCCTCGTTTGTGTTTTGCGGTACCAAGCGCTGCCCGTGGCTCGGGATATTCCCGTTAACAACTTGCTAGGATTCCTCTGGGTTGGCCGCCAGCAAGGCAGAGGGTCCTGTGCTGGGAGCCTGCCATGCCCAGGGGGCACAGCCTGGGGGGCTTGGCAGGGTTTGGCACGCTCGGCCTGTTAATGAACCTTAACGAACCGTCTGTGTCTGAGGTGGCCCAGGTGACTGGTGCCTGCTGATGGGGACATCGCCTGCGCCAGCTGCAGGTGGCATCGCCGGTAGGGCTCTGCTGGGCTTCAGCTGTGTGCGACAGTCCAAGGCACTGGGACGGGACAGCTCATTAGCTTGGCAGCTCGTTAGTTTGGCCTCATGCTGGCAAGGGGCCGTGCCTGGCACGTGCACCAAGCCGGGCGCGTGCCATGGCAGCGAGCTCAGGGAGGCAGGGGGCACCCGGCGTGAGGTCCTGCCCTGCCAGAGGGCACCTCCTGCGGGTCCTGTCCCTCCCGCCTGCACAAGCGCTTAATTGTTTAACCAAATTAAGTGGCTGCTAAATAATTCCTTCCACTTAGGGCCAATAATAGCAGGAAGGATCCCACAGAACCGCTACTGAGAGTGCGAAGGCAGGCAGGGCAGCTCAGAGCGGGCCGTGGTGCCCAGCTCCCCCCCGCAGCGTCCCGCTGCCGCTGTGCCACCCACCCGCACCCCGCCTGGCCTCGCTCCTCGGGGCTGTGTGGGGGCTGCTGCCCGTGCTGGGCGGAGGGCATGGCCCTGGGGTGCCCCTGCCTGTGGGGTGCCCCCAGAGGGGCCCCGCTGATCAGGGCTGTGTCCCAGCCTGGCTCGGCACGGACAGGTCCAGAGCAGAGCCCGTCGAAAGGGCAGATCTGCTCCCACGGTCAGAATTGAGTTTGTCTGCTCAGGAAGCTGATTTAGCTTCACCGTGGGGAGCTTAATTAAGATCTCGGCTCCATATACTGTTGCAGTCAAATGAGCAAACGCTGCCCAGAGACATAAGGAATGGGGTAGGAAATCACATAAAAGATTTTCCTAGTGTCCTTCTGCTGAGGAACAGCCTGGCCTTATTTGCCACGGGTCAGCGTCCCGGCAGACCTGCGGGTGGCCCCGAGGCGCCGCGCACCCCGGCGCTGCCACCAGCCCCAGCACTGCTCGCCCCGTAGTGCAGCCTCACAGGGCCCGGGTGTCGCCCAGCAGCAACTTCCCAAGCCAAACGTCTGTCCCCATGTTAGATCTCATCCTGACAGAGGCGCAGTTTATACAACATTAGGTACACGTGTATACACACCTTCTATATACGCATATAAAAGGTATCATGATCTAATTTATGTGCTAGAGTATAATCCCAATTGTAATATGTAATTTGGTGCATTAAAAGACCTAGTTTCTGAGGGCTGAGAACAGTCATGATCAAGGTCGAGTAAGAGGAGAACGATTCAAGCAGGAAGCTGTGACTGGTATTTGGGACAGGGGGGTGTTTTCTCAGCTGTCCCCCAAAAAGCCGCAGCCTGCACTGCCTGAGGGGCACAGGAGGTGAGGAGGCAGCCGCTAGGGTGACCGACAGCCTTTAGGGGGGCCCTTTCCCCACAGCTCTCAGAGCAGCTGGTGCCAGGGGCTGGGGCTTGGTGCTGCACAGGGAGACGCCCCAGGGAGCTGCTGAGCTCCGGCAGGGCAGCAGGATGCAGCTGGCCGAGGATGCATCGGGGCAAGTGTTTAGCACTAGCAGCAGAATACCATTTTCTGCAGAGATCCGGGAGGAGGACTGGCTTTGGGGCTGAGCTGACCTTTGGGGCTCATCAGCCATCTCTGCTTTATTTAAGTCCCTTGCACCTTCCCTGGAGGAGGCTGCTTCTTTGATACAAAAGCTTCAAAAAGAGAGAAATCCTAAGTCCGGCGTAGGCTGGCGATTAGGCTGGCACATCTCCCTCTGCCCATCTGTCAGGGCACTGCTGTGTGCTGTGAGTGCTCCTCCCCGTCCCCACGCTGCCCATGGCCCTGCTCCCTGCAGGTGCTGTGCATGGGGAGATGCATAGTGTCCTGGGGTGTCCCTGGGCACGAGGTACAGCTCTGGGGTGGTGATAAAATGAGGCTGACAGCGTGCAAAGGATTCAGGGCTTCTGCCATGCCTGCCCAGTTTGCAACCAACTGAGAAATCTGCTGAGCTGAGAGGCACCGTGCTTGGCCTGGCATCAAAGGGCATCGGGCAGGAGAGGAGCGGGGATCCCGGGAGCAGAGGGGCCCCTGCCGGCCGGTGTACGTGCTGTGGGGCAGCTGAGGGCCTGGGGGAGGCACAGGAGTCTCCAGGCTCACAGCACTTGTGCTCTGTTGCAGGCGACACTCGTACCGGACAGGGCAGGACATTGCCAACTGCGGGACCTGCCGGGACTGCGCCTGCATCATCTACAGGTACGAGGCAGCTCTGGGGTGTTCCCGGTGGGGCCCCTGCTCTCCTCCATCCCCATTCCAGGTATCACACTCCTAGCGTGGCTTTGAGGCAGAGTAGGGCAGGTCCCAGCTCCCAGGGGGGACATGGCACGACAGTTGCAGCTTTTCCATGGCCCCCCAGCCCCACCGTGCTGCCCACCCCTCGGGCAGTGCTGGTGTGCCAGAGGAGGCTTGCACGACCTGAGGGACGATCGTGGCACCATAAGACACCTGGGTGCACGCTGCAGCACCTCCCTCCCTGCCTCCAAACAGGCACCCCAGGGACAGGAGGGGTGCTCAGGGGCAGAGCTGCAGCTGCTTGGTGCCGGTGCCGTGGCTGCTGCCCAGGGCAGCGTGCCTGTCCCCACGCCAGGCTCAGCTCACCACGGCCAGAAGGCCAGGGCTGCGTCCTGGTGTCCTTGGCTCTGAACCTGGGCCCTTTGTCACTGTGGGGGCAGCTCTGGCTTCCCCTCACGGCTGCTGTTTGTTTCACAAAGGACGGTGGGCTGGCTGGCAGCTGAAAGGAGATCTGCTCTGATGAGGTGACAGGGAATTTATCTTCTCTAAAAGCAACGTGTTGGGGGAAAACCTCCTTACGGGAGCGCTGGGCTTGCTAGCTCTGAGTCTGGGCTGTGTCTTGTCCATGCGTGAATTCACGCAGGTGCTGCTGTTGGGTGCTGGTTGTGCTGGGGAAGGCACCCGTCCCATGGCGGTGGCAGGGGCTGCCGGGGGACGAGTGCCCCTAGCAGTGTCCCTGGGCTGCCACATCTCTGCCATGCCAGGGCCTCACCAAGGTGCAGGACTGCAGTGCCTCGGCTCTGCTTCCCCAGGGTCACGGGGTGTGCACAGGAGCAGCCGCTGCCCCGCTGCACTGTGTTGGGTGCCTGGGACGCATGTGCTCTCCTTGGGCACCTCAGGGCCAGGGGTGCCCCAGCTCTGTCCCCCTGTGCCCTGGCACCCTTACACCACTGCGGCACTGCTGGGGCTGTGTCTCTTGTTCCCGGCTTATTTACGCCAGAGCCAACAGCCAGCTCCCCCTCCTTAGCTCATGGGGGCCTTCAGTGCTAATTGGGACTGACGAGCCTGTCTCCACGCGGCACTGCGGCTGGGAGATGTCACTGCTGCGGGAGGTGGCTTCATGTAACAGCCAGGCTCCCGCTGAGGGCTCCCGCTGGGTTTAGCTGCCACCTCCGTGATGGGAAAAGGCTCCGGTGGGACATGGGGTGGGGGCAGAGCGGGATGGGACAGGGGCAGGGGGGCACCACCATGGGCAGACCCCAGCCAGCAGCAGCGCACCCTCTCTGGCCTCGGGGCTGTGGCTGAGCACCTCACAGGGGCTGCACGCAGGCGGGGACAGAAGGTGGATCCCCTGTGGCGGGTGGTGAGGATGAGGACGGGTGGGCTGAGAGCACGGAGGGGAGGGGCTGCAGGGGTTCTGGCTGCGCTGCGAGCACCTCCCGACCTTCCCCTGCATGTGAGGGACATCAGCGTCAGTATGCATCCACTGTTTCAAAGGGTGCTGCCACGGGGACCTGGTTTTGGGAGAGTTCCCCAGCGATGTGATGGAACCTGTGGGGAATTACCCCTGCAGCAAGCACGTGCACCCTTCCTTGGAGCCCGGGAGCCCTGTTAGAGGCAGCTGGGGACAACGGGTGTCCTGATGGCATGCAGTGACACGAGCTGCCAGCACACCACACAGGAGCTTGCTGGGGTCCCCGTGTGCGTGGCCAGGCCACGTGCGTGGTGGCAGCAGAGGCAGCAGCACCTTGCTGATCAGAGGGGAGCCGGCTGGAGGTTGGAGCGCTCTCTGGGTGAGGAAGCATTACAGCACGTGGCTGCCGGCAGCTTGCCTGTGGGTGCTGCAGGGACAGCGGAGGGGACGTGCAGGAGACCTGGCGCCAGCGGTGGGTGATGCAGCCCCCCCTTCCCTACCCAGACCCATGGCACCCACGTGCCTAGCGTGATGAGCGGTGCCGGAGCCAGCAGTGAAGGCCTTGCATGCCTGGTGCCGCGGCTGCACTGGGCTCAGGGGAGGGCACTGGGGGTCTGTAACATCAGGGCTGGGTACAGCCCTTCTCCGGGGTGCTCAGTGCTAACCAGGGTCCCTCAGACCCTGGACCCCCCCCTGTATCTGCACCAGTTTCCAGCCTGGGCTGGTGGCCGGCTCCCACCCCAGGCAGGTCAGTACCCAGGGGGTTTGCTGCGGTGGGCAAAGTTTCAGCGTTTCTTACTCTGAGCCACGGCTACTCCTCCAGCTGGAGGGGTCCCCGCGAGCTGCGGCGGGGTGCCACGTGCCCTGCTGCAGACCACGGGCAGGACAGGACGGCTGTCTGGGATGGGGACGGGTCCTGCACGTGCCCCTCTTCTCACAGCCCCACAGGGTGCGGGCAGAGGGCAGCAGCTGGCTGCAGGAGCAGCCAAGGGCCCATCAGCAGGACCTGGGCAGGGCCGGCACCCTCTTGGGTCACCTCTGAGCTGTGCCCGCGGTGAGGGGCTGGCAGGGAGCCGCAGGGAGGGAGCCTCAGGGCGCTGGGACCTGGGGGCACGAGGACTGGGGCACGGGCGGCCTTGTGGGCGCAGGGCGGTGGCGAGCGATGCCTCTCACGCGGCCCCTTCTCCCCGCAGCGTGGAGCACGACTTTCGGCAGCAGGAGGGCCGCTTCCAGCGGGTGCTGAGCCACATCGAGGGCGAGGCGGCGCAGAGCTCCCCCGCGGCAGGGCCCGTCCCGCCGGCCAGGCAGGAGCCCTCGCCGGTGAGCAGGCTGCCTGCGAAGCTGGACTCAAAGAAATCCAGGCGCAAATGCTTCTGGTTCCTGTAACCGGTGCTGCCGAGGGGCACGAGCGCCCCGCGCCCACGAGGACCAACCCAGCTCTGACGCCGCACAGGCTCCTTCCTCCTCTCCCTCCCTCTGACGTTAGGGTTTGGGTAGCACCAGCTTTTATATTTTTAACTGTTCAGTTTAATGTAACGAAGCCCCTGTGTAAATAAGAGGTGAGGGGAACAGCTGCTGTATTTAATGAGAAACCAATAAATTCTAGGGAGACGCTATTTTCGTTACATCCTCTCCCAGCTGTGCATTTCTGTTCTGGACGAGGACGGCGCAGCGGGCACACCCCACACAGGGCTGCAGAGCCCCCCAGCCCCATCTCCTCCCCGCAGGCCCTGCTGCTCCAAGCCTGTCCTGGCTGCCAGCAGCTCCGCGGCCCCGCAGGAGGCCCTACAGAGTCCCCCCCGAGGTCAGAAACACCGGGGGTCTCCTGCACCCTGGGGACAGAGAGAGGAACCCTGTCCCTGCCCCGTCTCGGGTGGGAGGCTGGGCTGGGGTCCCAGGGACACTGCCACTCTCCTCCTGCCAGCTCCTCTGCCTGGTAGGGCCAGGGGGCCTGGGGGGCACCACACAGCCTGTCTGTACCCGGGGTGCTGTGGGACCCCCAGCTACCTGTCCCCACGCAGCCAGGGGCTGGAAATTCCCTCTCCCACCCTTTGCAGCTGGCTGGCAGGGGAAGGTGGCCAGGGCCTCCCCGGCTGCAATATGCACTGGCTAATTACAGGCAGGCAGAAATTAGCAGCTCAAATCTTCCAGCCTCTGCAAGGCTGCCCACGAGAGGAGAAACTCAGCGTCAGTTTAATGAGGGTCCTGGATGAAAGCGGCTGGCGGCGGCGGGTGGTGAGCGTATGCTGAGCACGGTGCAGTGAATGCTCCCTGATGCTCCCCACAGCCCCCCCACCACTGCCATGCTCTGGAGATCCCTGCGAGTCGCAGAGCCTCGGGGGTGAGCGCTGCATGGAGCCCGGGGCCAGGCACACCATCTGCATGTGGGTCTGGGGGCTCACAGCTGGGCCTCAGCTGCTGCCATCCTGCTGGGGGACTGGGCCCACGGAGCACAGGACAGCGCCTGGCTGGGGCAGGGCAGCCTCTGGCACCCCCATGTTCGGTCATGGAGCCCCTGCAAGCGGGAGGGAGGATGAGGAAGTCTGACCAGGGCATCCCCAGCTGGCACCCAAGGGTGCCCCACCTGCACGCACCCAGCAAAGGAGCTGGTGTTGCCTTAAAGCCTGTGCCTGTGTCGATGGCACTTGTGTGGCCATGGCCCCGTGGTGCCGAGGGGACCCCACAGTGCCACGGGGCCCAGCCGTGGGAGGTGCTGAGCGCCCCAGCCTCAGCAGCTCAGCAGATCATAGGGTGCCTGCGAGCCCCCCGGGATGGGGCTGAGCCATAAAGACCTGGCAGGAGAGATCAGGCACCTTTCAGTGCCTGAGTTGCTGGGACAGAGAACACAGGGAATGCCTTTTTCCAGGTCCTCTTCTGATTCCCAGCAGCAGCAGGACGGGGCTGTGGTGGCCTTTGGCACAGGCATGGGTGTCCCTCGTCCCCCCCAAAGCTTTCTGCAGTCACAGCTGCTGGGAGCAGCCTGGACTGGGGGCCCAAACACAAGGGTGAGGCCCAAGACTGCAGCAACACCATGAAAATGATAAACTAAAGTGGGAAAACTGCTAGACAGCATTTCTGCAGATCAGCAGGGCCAGCACGTAGGAAGAGGAGCAAGCAGAGAAAGTGAGGATCAGCCAAAGGCTTGCTCTCCTTCTCTTCGCCTTGAACATCAGGCCATGCTTCAACACCCGGCGTTCCTCATTATCTCTGTCACAGCCCTGGTAGGTAGCTTCAAATAGCTCTTTTTTTTTTGCTCTTGCTTCCTCTAGCACTGAATCATGCAGCCTGAGAACAAAAGCTAAAAGCAAGATGATACCAAACCCAGCCCTGCAAGCATCTCCTGCCTGAATCACACCTGAATCACAAGCAGCAGGAGCTGACCCTGCCCGGCTGGCACAGCCCCAGGGGCACAGCCTGGCCCGGCAGCACGGCCAGTCCGCAGGCTGCTGGCAGCCAGGCGAATATTTGGGGCAGCACCTTGTCAAGTGGAGCCGTTTGGGGACAGCAAAGCTGCTGTCAGGGAACAGCCTGGGGACTGGGCAGCCACGGGGCAGCAGGGGCAGGGCCAGCAAGAAAAAAGCTCCCGTCCTGCCTGCTGGCTGTATCGCCTCGCGTGCATTAGGTTTTCATGAAAGAGAGCCAAGGATGGGACGGCAGAGCTACAGGAGTATCCCAGCACGATTCCTTAAGCAAAGGGCTGAGCTGCAACTCAGGGTGCTCACACCTCCCCGGGCATGGTGCTCTGCACAGCACGGTGTGACGTGGTACAGCACGGTGTGACGGTGCAGCACAGTGGGACACGGTGCAGCACGGCGCAGTGTGGCATGGCGTGACATAGTGCAGCGCGGCACGGCACAGCGTGGCACGGCACGTATAGCTCTTCTCCACTGCTCCACCTCCAAAACACAGCCAGTCCCAGATGCTCACCCCCTTGCTACCCAGAGCTGTGTGCCTGGCCTGCTCCACACAGTCTGGTCAAGCATGCTGGGTTTGCCTTCATGCTTCTATAGAGCGCACACAAGCCCACACAGGCCAGGGCTGTGCTACCCCCCTTCATTACTAAATCATTGCACCCAGTGCAGCAGCTCCGCAGGAAGCCTCAGCCGAGCAGCACTGTGACCTGCCAACCCTTCAGCGCAAGGTGGGTGTCCCAGCACATTCCTCCCATGTGCTCCCGGCATGTAAAATTGTGAAGGGTCGCTGGGTCTGTCACTTGTTTTCCAGAGAATACTGCCCAAACCTTCATCTGCTTCCAAAATGTCCTTTCTGCATCACAAACACCCGGCCTGCTCCTCCCAGAACACCCTCTACTCCAGAACCCGCTTCTGGCACATTTCCTCCCTCCCCTTTTGGGCTTTCTCATGCATCCTGCGGTGTTAAATACCCATAAATCCATCCCTGGCCAGCTGCTGCCAGAGACCGCAGCACCAGCTGAAGAACACCACTCGCTGCCTGTTCCCACGTGCCCACGTCAGCGCAGCCCCGCGCTGCTCCATCCCCAGAGCCAGCAGGGGATGCGGCGCGGTGCCGCTGCCCGGCAGAGCGGAGGTACTCACCCTCAGGCTGTTCTCCCGCTCCAGGACGATCACCCTCCGGTTGACGGTGTGCAGCAGCCGCTCCAGGACCAGCTGGACATGCTTCTTCACCTTCACCTGAAAGGCAAGAGGTGTCATGGCCATGGCAGGTGCTGCCGGGGGGGCAGGCGATGCACACCGCTGGTGGGCATCTCCCCAGGCAGCACCAAGCCAGGCTGGGAAGGGTTCAGCCTCCTGGGGGCTGGCATCACCGGCACTGCAGCTCATGAAAACAGAGGGCAAGGAGGCTGCAAAATGCTCCTCGCTCCTGCAGAATGCTCCTCGTTATTGCTGGCAGTGGCTACGGGAGCTGGGGCTGCGGGCATGGGTTTCCTCAGCACCCCCTGAGTGCTCCACACAGTGCCCCAGGCCCTGGCAGCAACAGGCAATCGGTGCTTGTGGAGGAGAAGCTGCACCCTGGAGCCCCTGCTCCTGCTGGAGCAGCCCCAGACCCCCCCGCAGCCCTCCCCTGCAGCCCAGGTGCAGGTTGCTGCTTCACCGCATCTTCCTGGCCAACAGTAACGCCGCCCTGAGCAGAGGCTGCGCAACGCTGCTCCCCACATAAGACGCCAGCTGTGCTAGTACAGACGGTACTAGGAGGAGGCTCCAGCCTCCCCCTTCATTTGTCCATAATAGAAGAAACATTCCCAGCTCACACAAAGAACTCAGAGCAGCTGGAACGCTGTTAACCCTCCAGCTCCGCCATCTCCAGGATTCCTGCAGAAGTTTTGTAGGGTTAAAAACCAAGTTTCTCTGCAGGCAGGCACAAGGCAGAAGCCACCCCAGGTTGTCTCAGCAGGGCTCTGCGGTGATGCCGGAGCAGCTCCAGCTCTTGGGAGCCAGGTCAGGATGTGTAAGAAAGGGTGTCCTGCGAGGAGACACCTGGGGACGGATGGTAACACCAGCAGCGACAATCTGAGCAGGGCAAAGGTGGCTCTGTGCCAGAGGTGTAAGGGACACCCAGGCATCCCTCCCTTTTCACAAGACCCAGCGCAATTTCCCCCTGCAGGACAGGAGGCACCTCTGCAGCTCAGACAGCACTGGAGAAGCCCTAACACCTCCGAAATAAAGTCTTGATGCCAGCACAGCACCTACAGCTTGAGCAACCTCCTCCTGTGGGGGCCGGCACCGGGACTGCCAGCCTGCATGTGCAGAGACCCCGAGCCCCGCTGTGGAGCACAACGTGGCCTTGTGTGCCTCCCCAGCTGAGCTGACACAGCCGCCTCACCCACCCAGGGCACGGCAGCACACGTCTGATCCAGCCTCCGTGCCAACAGCTCTGAGGTCTGAGCCTCCCAGAAAGCAACAACGGAGCACAGAGCAGCTGGGGAAAGGCAGAACCAGAGGCACCTTCAGCAAAGGCTGCAAACGGCTGCTCTTCTGTGTCAGATGGCTCTGCCCTCTCCTCCCGTGCTGCTCTGCTCAGCAGCCACAAATCCCCTCTGCTCCACCAGGGTGCTGTGCACCGAGACCCCAGAGTGCAGAAATCCAACACCCTCTTTGTACAGCGGATCCCATGCACGAAGGGGAGCCCCCGTCCCTTCAGCAACCCCTCAGGGAGCATTTGGCATTCTCAGCACACAAATGTCTTCCTGCACCTCCCAGCCATAGCCCGTGCCAGGAAGGACACCCGTCCCCACGCAGGGCACAGCCTGCGGGCAGCCACGGGCCCCTCACCTCCGCCCAGCCCAAGTCTCGCCCGGCTGCATCAGGACCGCAGTCCGCAGCCTGCCACGGCTTCCACCTTCAGCTCTGACCTAAACCACATTCTTTGCCAGCCTCTGTCCCTAACCTCTTTATCCAGTGAACTATGCACAGGAGTAACAACTCCTGGTTGCTGATATCTGGGACAAATTGCAATGAACTTCCATAAAGACAGCAAAACACCATCACACCCCAGCACAATGGGTCCTGCTGCCACAGAGGTAGAAAACACCCTGAGGAACTGTCCTGCTGAGCTGCAGCACAGGTCTGTGCTGTGCTGAGGTGCTGCAGGAACAACCTGCACCCACCGCTGCCAGGGACCTCGCCTGCTCCGATGGGGGCTTGTCCGGAGGGGCGGTGGTGGACGGTGCGTGTTGGAGGGACGGGGCGCAGTGACCGAGGCACGGGCATGTATGAGCACCAGGTGCCTCAGCCTGGGCTGCAGCTGGGCTGAACCCTGGGGGGGGGCACGCCTCCAGCACCAGAGTCCATACGGGAGAAAATCTGCACAAGCCTAAAACTCGGCTATCCTGAGCCAGAGCCGCTGTCAAGGAGAGCTGTCAGCAGGTGGCTGTGTGCGCGCAGGGAACGCCTCGGTGTGAGCACGGCCAGCAGCGGGTGCAGATGGAGGGTTCAGCTCCACAGAGCCCAGGGCACGCTCTCAGCACCACCAGTCCCATGGCAGATGCTGACAGAGGCGTGGGGGAACTCTGCCCTCAGGGCTGTGCGAGAGCACTGGGGCAGCCCTGGGGAGCACGCAGGCACTGTGGTCCCATGGCAAACACTGCAGGGCTGCCAGGGCAGCAGGGCACCGAGCTGCAACAAGGGTCAGGATCACACAGCTCAGAGGAACATCTTGCCTGCAGTGTGTGGCTGAGGGAAATCAGAGGTAAGAAATAAAGAAAACCTGGTGGCAAACAGGCCATGGGACAGAGCATGGCTGCACAGAGAGCACTTCAGCAGTGGCACTGACATGCCTCTGCCGTGTGAGAGCTGGCACGGGACCGCTGAGCACAGGGAAAATGAGTTACAGCACCAGGCAGTTGTCCGTGCACTCACCAGCTCGCACCTCTAAGTTACAAAGTGCACTGCTGGTTTTCTATAGGCAGGAAAAGCTCAACGCCCAGAGCCAGAAGCCGTTTGGTTACAGCCTGGACTGAACAAAGTCAGCTCTGAGGCCGGAGGCAGTGGTGCCTCCCAGCCCCCCTGTGCAGCTCTCGCTGTGCCCCAGGACGTGTGTGTGTCCGTGCCTTCCACCTGTGCAGCAGGGGGGCACCGTGGGGGCTCTGGGTGAGAACCTGGCCCACGACCCACACAGAGCTTGCCCTCGCTCGTGCCATCCCAGGAGTCTGCTCCTGGCCCAGCACAGAACTTTGCTCCTCTAGGGCTGGGTTAGGTGCCCAGCAGAGATGCCCAGGAAGGACTGGGAGGGAAAATGCAGGTGCTGGGTGCAGACAGCAAGCGGCCCCAGGCAACCAGCCTGGAAGGCAGCGGCAGTGATGGCAGAGACATCCTCATCCTAGCCCTCAGCTAGAGCTCGCAGCACAGCCTGGAGTCACCCAGCCCCATCACCCACGGCTCTGGGGAGGCGTCTCCACCCCTGCAGCACCCCAGCCCCACGCTGTGACCCCCGGCACCAGCACCGGGTCTGTGGCTGCCGTGGGAGGCGGAGAAGCCTGGCCCCCAGGAGAGGCACTCACCAGCTCTGAGTCCCCACGGTTCCCGTGCCGCTCCGCACCCGCACTGCCCCGCGCCTGCTGCTCCTCCGCTCTCTGCAAGACAGAGCCTGGCGTCAGGGCGAAGCCCAGCAAGGACAGCACCTTCCCACCTGGGGCCACCCCAGGGATGTCGGTGTCACCGTTCCTTCTCACAGATTTTCAGAACAGCACCACATTGTCTGCTGGCCAGAAAAGGGACACTGCTCCTTTGCGGGGCTTTGGGCAGTGCCGGCCCTGCCCTGCAGGCAGGGGGAGCACACTCACAGGGGGTTCAGGGCAGCCGTAGGCCAACTCAGGCTGCCTGTCGGTGGGTTTTAGCACCAGCCCGGGCAGGTTCCTGCCATGACTGATGGGCCACAGCAACCCCATTCCACTTAGGATGGGCCTTGATCAGCCCAACCAAGCCAAGGGCAGCAGTTCGTGCTTAGCCCTACTCCGATGTGTTCCACCAGGTGCTTTCCAAGGTGAATCCTGGAAGGGGAAGAGGGACCGGCAGAGAAGCCAGGCTTTACCTTCTGGGCCTTGTAGAGCACCTCCAGGATGTTGCTGAGCAGCTCAATGCAGGCGTCTTCCTCCTCTCCCTTCTCGATCAGCTCCTGGAGGATGGGCACCGCTGTGTGCAGCAGCAGCTCCCGGCACTCTGTGGGAAGGAGGGGGCACAGGGCTGGTGGTGTGCGCACCCCAGCCCCCAGGCTGCCAAAATATCGGGGCAAAGGGGGGGACGCCTGTGGCAGGGACGTGGCCCCGTCCAACCAGCCCTGGCAGCACCGGGCCGGGCCACGCAGCGAGCACCGTGTGCTGCTCTCACCATAGGACTGGAAGACCTTGGTGTTGATGATGTTGGTCAGGGACTGCAGCTTCTGCTTCAGCAGGCGCTGGGGGAGCAGGTTTCCAATGAAGTCCCGCAGCAAGACCCTGCGATCCAGACAAGAGGATTTAACGAGCACCAAAACACCAGGCTTGTGGGAACAGGGGGTGTCTGCAGCCCCAAGCACCCACAGCCCCCTTCCTCTAGGACAAAACCACTGGGGGAGCCAGGTGCCAACTGAGCCCCACAAAAAGTGAGCAAACGCTCCCCTGCATTTGCACAGGGAAGGGGTTAAGGAGGCACAGCCCCCCGCCCTGTGCTGGGGGCATCCCGCGGGCAGAGCGGAGGCGGAGGGCTGGGGACACCTACCCCAGCATGGAGGAGTCAAAGATCCCAAACACGTCCTCCAGGATGGAAGGCAAGTACTTCAGGGCTGCTCCCTGCAGAGAGACGAGTGCTGACTGCCGCGGCGTGCCCGTGGGGATGATGGACGGACAGACAGACAGCACGCAGGCAGGGCGGTGACCCCGTTCCTCCCCACCTCAGCACGGGCTGAGCATCTCTCCCACTCGCCCCAGCTCCACGGCCCCTGCTGCCAGCCCTCCACGGTCACCCCCTCGGGAAGGGGCGTCCTGCTGGCTGCAGTTCTCTCCTGCTACGCCACCCACACCGAGCAAAGCACCTGAAATCGCAGTGATAACACGTGTGTCTTGTAAACAACAACTGTTTCCAGCCTCTACTGTGGAGCCATAGAAAATCCAACTGCACCAGGCACACGGCCCCTGGCTGGGGCTGCCTGTGGAGCCTCCCAGCACTGCTCACGGCCACTGCAACCACAGGGGGGCTGCCGGAGGGGCAGGGGGCTGCCCGGAGCCCACCCTGCCCTGTGCTCCCATGGGACTCTAAGGGCTGGGGGCATACGGCTAGATTTTTTTAGAAAAGCAAGCACATGGGCCACAAATCAGTCTGCATTAAAATCTACTTCATTATGTTTGCAACGTGGTTAAACAGCATAAACAACTTGCCGAGTTCTGCTCCTCTCTAACTCTGCTGGGGTGCCTCATCCTGCAGGCTTCCCTGGACTACGCTGGCACCAGAGCTGCGACCCTCAAGCCTAAGGGGTGCCCCAGCTGGGATCCAACAGTTTTGAGTCATGCAGAGGGGCTGCCGACGGAGCTGGATCCTCGGCGGGCGACAAGTCCAGCAGCTCCAGCATTGCTGTCCCTGCAGCTAAGGGCTGGGATTTGCCACCCCCTCCTAGGCAGCTGAATTCGCACCAATTGTCATCAAACACAGCACACCCCGAGCCATTTCTGCAGCTCTTGCAAACCCTTCTCAGGTGTTTCTGTGTCCCCTGTTGCGGATGAGGGCAGAAAAGCTGACACACGATCCACAGCAGCCTCGTCACCTCCTGCTCCCCTCTCCAGGCATTTATTTAGTTCCTCTTTGTGCACACACCCACAGACCATCTTTTGCTCCTCTACCCAGGCCCCACAGTGGCCTTGCCATCAGCTGGGCACTGCTGGGGCTCCCGGAGCCCCCCAGCCCCGCTCCCCTCCCAGCTGTGACCCAGGAACGCCGCCCGCACCCCGTCTGTCCTGCAAACAGAGGCTTCTGAGACAAGAGCCAGAGTCCCTGGGACCCCAAGGAAATGCCCATCCCAGCAGGATGCCTCTCCATTTGTAATGACTTTTTTTCTTTTGTACTGAGAAGATATATAAAAAAAAGATTAAAAAGTTATTTTAATACATTTATACGATGTTAATTTTAAATAAGAATATTTTACAAAGTCAGACAGTTGTTAGTCTCGCATATTATGTCAGTTATCTTATTCAGTCACATTCACAACTTCAGAAAAATCAGCTAAATTTGATTTTTTTTATTAAACTCCATGCTTAAGTAAAGCTGGACTGATTAACATTAATTTTTCTGCCATCCTTTAATGCTGTATTGATTATACCCTCTCCATGACAGAGCCAGGATCCACGGCCAGCCTATTCTGTCTGCAGCTGGCAAGGTCAGCAGCTTACTCACCTTCTAAGATATGAGATAATATCAGAATTTTTCCCATTCCTTTTCTTCCCAGCATTACAAGACTCCCTAAGAATCAGCAACCATGTCTCAGTATGGCTTTCTTCCAGAAATTGCTCCTGGCTTTTATGTTAGCTGCCGAGGTGGCCCCCCGGTCGTGCAGAAGTGCGCAGCGTTTCTTCCACTGCTGAGGACCGAGGGCACCAGCCTGCCCCCACCCACCAGCCGTGCCCGATCCCCCTCCCAGCGCAGGACGGCACCGCTTGCTGCATGTCAGCTCCTGTGCTCAACCCCTCGAGCCGTCGTCCCCAAGGTATCCCCGAGGGCAAGGGCACGTCCAGCACAGGGGACCTGCCCTTGATGCTCCCCGTGCAGGCTCTCTGCAGGTGCTGGCTTGGCACAGGCCCTGCAGCAGATGCCACCCATGGGACTCCTGCCAGTGCCCAGGCAGCTACAGGTAGCCCTGGATGCCATCCCACCCCAAACCTCAGTCCATTTAGGGACAGAGGAAAGCAGGGCTCTGGGAGCGGGCAGGGGCTGGGTTAGGCTCCTCTCTGGGACCCCTCCTGACACAGTAGGAGGCGGCCCCCACAGCCTGCTGGAGCCAGGCAGGGCTCCCAGGGCACACGCAGCCCCCCGCCTCCTCCCACACTGGGGGCAGCCACCAGGTGCCAGCATTTACTGGGGGTGCTGGAGGTGTTCGGCTGCTCTCTGGCCAAGGGCTGTGCAGGTTCATCCCTGGACCTCGTCCTGCCCAGCGCTCAGCAGCAGCTAAAGGAGATCCAGTCTCCTTTCCACAGCACAGAGCTGTCAAAATAGTACAAAACCTCGCCGCCTGAAGTAGTCCAACAAGAGACTGGCTTTCTCCACAAAAGAGGTGGCCTTTGAAAGAGTGTTGCAGCTAACAAGCTATTATCAGCTCTGCCTTGGGCTGATCAGATAATTGCAGCTTTAACGACAAGAGTAGGCAGAGCTGGATGAAGCTGCGACGCTTACGTCAGCCACCGGCAGATCCTGCGGGTGTCACCTGGGGCTGCGGGCTGGGAGCTGCTCCTGCAGCCCGAGACGAAGGGGTCTGTCAAGACGTTGCAAAGCCCACGTAGAGAACGATAAAAATAAAAACCAAAAAGTTCTCTCCTTAGAGCAGCTGCTGAGCACGTCCAGGATGCACCATCAGGTAGCTGGGCTCCAGCTCCAGGCACGGGGCGATGGCCAGGCTGGGTGGAGGCGCCTGCAGCCTCCCAGCACGAGGCTGGGCAGGGCTTGGGGCCAGGGGACGGGACCTTGCTGGCTAAAAACAGAGCAGTGCCCCCCGGTCAGGGCCTCTTGAGTCAGAAATGTCTTTATGTTTAAATGATCTTGGATGGATTTTTTTCTTCCGCAGAGCAGTGCTGCTGTTCCCAGACTTGTGCAGACTTCTAGCATCAGCAGCCTGCTCCAAGGAGCAGGCACAGACCGGCACAAGGAGCTCCATGGCTTTATCCCATGGGATGGGGTGGCAGGCGCTGCCTCTTGCCTGTTTCACGAGATGCTCCCTCCTTCCTGGCTCAGGAGACACCTCCAACAGCCCTGTGCATCCCCTTCTCCAGGGCGGTTGCAGGCCTGCCCCCCGTCCTGGCTCCCCACACTTCCCCTTCCCGGGACATCATGCTCTGCTCTGCTCTGCCCAGGAGATGCCAAATGGAAGCTGCCCCATGCACCCAGCGCCCCTCGCTGAGGATGCTCCAGCCCGGCTGCACGCTCTGAGACGTGGGTGCCAGGCAGACTCATGTAGGGATTTTTACCATGGCAAAGGATCTTCTCTTCCTGATTCCCTTCCTGATAATTCCAACTTCCAGTGATCGGTGCTAGCAGTGAGCTGACGTTGCCATAGCACTATCTGTTCTCATCCGCCAGAGTGCTCGTCAGCTCGCACCCATCACCGGGCATTTAAAGTTAAGGTGTTTCTCGCTTTTAAAGCCATTTTCCCATTTGCACTCCAGACTGAATAATTTCACCTGGGCACTCCAGCACACAGCAAAACACTTTGTCTGACCCGGGAGAACCCCAGCACTGGTGACGCTTGCAGGCCCCCGCACAGCCAGCAGCGGGCAGGGGAGGACGAGACAGGGCCGACACAGCACAGCTGGTGTGAGCACACCGCGATCGGCCAAGGGCACGGCCACACCTCTAGCACCGAATCCAAGTCACATCTCAAAACCGAGAACTTTCAAGTTGGGTGCCGACAGCGACCCTGGGGAGGCCGAGGTGAAGCTCTGCAGTGCCAGCAGCACCGCAGCAGTGTGCTCACGCCACCCAGGAGCTGTCACTGTGCCAGCGAGGGGGACAGGAGCTCTGAGCCACGGGACTCGCACCTCCAGCTGCTCCAGCAGGCCCACGTAGGAACCAGGTGCTTCTGAGCGGGACATTTCACTTAGAGAAAACAATGCAGATCTGCTAGAGGAGCCTGAATCTCTCCTGGTCCCTCTGTGACCATTACAGCTCCTTTCACGGGAAATGCTCCCACTCAGCAGCTGAGATCCTACTGCAGAGTGCAGCCGTCACCAGAAAAAAAGCACAGCCTGATTCTGCAAACCCAGCAGAAGCAGAATGAGCACATTTCTGAACCTCATCCCAAGTGTCTCACAGGTCACTCTGGGTGGAGGAAGCACCCAATGAGCCTTTCCCCCTGAACGAAAGGATCCTGCCCTGAAGCCACAGCAGTGTGATGGTGCCTAATGAAATACCATTTTTCAGTCTGTTTTCTAATGCAGGTAGGTCATTACGTACACCCACAAGGCCCCAGGCACACAAGGACTGTACTAGTGCTGCAATAGAAGTTGTCCTGCTGAGGCCGGTACCACTGCCTGCCTGGTGGCGCGGATTCACCCGGACGCCCGTGGGCACCAACGCTCTGGGGAGTCTGCAGTCACGGCAGCCTCAGTTTTGGGAATCTCTGTCCCCACGGGTCCCAGCCTCACATCATCTCCCTGGTGAGAGCCCAGGGCCGCTTGCTCCCTGACTCTGCCTGCAGCCACTCTTGACCGCTGCCTGCCTCTGTGGGTCCGGCTGCCTGGCGGAGCCTCGTGGCTGGCTTTGTGCTGTTACCATCACTGCTATTCCTGATCCATGCACGGGGGTGCTTGGTCTGGTGAGGCACAGGAAGGCTGTTCTCCTCTGCACCTGGACAGTGGCACCTTCGCCCTGGACATGTTTGCAAAAACTGTTCCTTCAGGCCTGAATCAAGGTGCTGAGCACAGAACCACAGAATCACAGAATTTCTAGGTTGGAAGAGACACCTCAAGACTGTCGAGTCCAACCTCTGACCTAACACTAACAAGTCCTCCACTAAACCATATCACTAAGCTGAGCGATGCAGAAATCACACAGGTGAGTCTGCAGCAGCCTGGTAAAATCGCAGCCAGGTTACCATAGCAGAGAGTCTCTAGAGCAACAGTACCGAGATGGAAATTGGAACAATGATCGGTGTTCTGAGGGGCAAGAGGATGAGGAGGGACAGCCCCCTTCTTCATGAGGGTCACAGTCATTATTGATCTTCAAACTACTTTTTTTTTTTTTTTAATTAGATTCATTTATAAGGCCTTATTTAAGAATGCCAACAATGCAACACAGAAACAGAAGTCCCTTGTGAAAAGAAGGGAGAAGCTGGCAGGCTGCTGGTGCTGCAGCTGGGGCCTGGGTCCTCCCAGCTGGGTGGCCGAGAGCACAGCCCCGTCCCATCCCCATCTTTTGGCGTCTGCCTCCCCTCTCATTAACCTCACAGAGCACAAACAACCTCACCACGATTTCTGCTCAGCACCTGCCCTCTGGGAGCACGCTCCAGGCAAACAAGGTGCAGGACCAAGCCATGACACAGGCGGCACCATCCCAGTTCACCCCGGCTGTGGCACCACGTCGGGACAGCCAGTGCCCGGCTGGGCCACCACCTGCCCGTCCATCTGCCTGCCCGTCCATCTGTCTGTCCCACCTCACACCCCAAGCCAGGCCCAGAGCTGGAGCCCACCCGCCCGCATACCTGGGAGAGCAGCGTGGGCCCTTCCAGTGGGGACTTCATCAGCTGGTTCAGGGTCTGGAAGAGCCGCTGCAGCGAGCGCTGGAACTCGGCCGTCTCCTTCCCCTCATAGAGCCTGCAACAGCCAGGGTTACCCCACATCACCGTGCTGCTCCTGGAGCACTGCTCCACGCAGCTGGGCACAGCAGCCAGCTCGGTCCCAGCGCTGCCCCGGCCATCGGTGGGACCCAGAAGCAGCCAGAATTAAAGACTGCAATCTGCTCCTCTATGGGCCGTATATGCACCGCTTGTCCATACCCATGTGCGTACACAGAGGGATTTATGTACATATATGTACATACATATACACATACACACACACAACGTGAGAAACAGAGCCGTGTTTTTGCAATAGAAGGTGTTTTTGCAGTGGAAAATTCCACTAACCTTATATTCAAAAGTGATTGTGCAGCACAGCAGCGTGGAGTATGTAAAGCAGATAAGGGGAAGGTCCCACTGTCCAACAGTAAGGAGCAGAGCTAAGAAAAACAGGATGAGCAGTATGAAATCAGTAAAACCAAAAATTATGGGCTCTCTAATCATGAGAAAAGAAGGAAAAGAAAGGAAAAGGAGAAATTAATGGTTGGTCAAATAAAAATGTACATCTATGGTATAGAAGTGCGTCGAGTAGTCTGTGAACCTGTAGTACTCAGCCAACAAGGAAACGGGAGAAATCGGGTGTCAGGTATAGGGGATATAGGGTTATGATGAACTAGTACTGCGCGCTCCTGCTTGCAGGATGCCCGCCATTGCAAGCATGAATAAAATGGCTTCACAGAAGGTCCTGTCTGGAGAAAATTATTGAGACTTTTCTCACATAACGTACACACAGATGTATAAAAGAAGCCTTTTACATTACTTTGTACTGCCCAGGTCACCTCAAAGGAGGCTTGTATATTCTCCCGCCTCAGCTGGAAACCAACTGAGCCCTCCAGCCTGAACACGAACCACACGACCAGCCACAGAACAAGCTAAAAAAAATAAACTAAACTAAACTAAACATGTGGGAAATCCTGGCCACGTGAATGGAAAACCTTCAGGAATGTTACAAAGCAGCTAGGTAAATGCCAAACTGCAAGAATGGTCACCACCACAACTCACTGCGGCAAACAGGTCATGTTTGAGCTACTTCGCCCAGACCGTCGGCGTGCTGCGTGAGTGGTGCAGGCACGGAGGGTGGACACGGGCGCGGGGGCACGGACCTGCCCGCGATGCATCCTGCCCGGCCCGCTGCACGGCTGACCCACTGCTGCTAGAACCATGTGTGCAGCAGCAGAACGAATGAGAGCGTTAATTCCTGCCTACCAGCTGCTTTGTCGAATCTGGGTTTTGTAAAAATTTTGCTTCCTTGTTTCATAAAATTGCAATTGGATTGTTCTGGTTTCAAATTCATCTTCCCCTTCTGGTAAATGAACCCAAGGGAATGTACAAAATATCATAGGCTTAACAGCAGAAATAAGCCTGTGAATTTGACTGAAGCATCTTAGTTTTGCTTTTTTTTAAAAAAAAAAAAGCATTAGCTGAATAACTGCCAGCTTACACCCCTCAGCTAACACTGAAATGAAACTAAAATTGAAATTAACCTGAGGAAGTTCCATCCCTCTCACCCTGAATGTACAAAGTCACGTAAATATGAGGTTCCCTGGTAACTCTGCCGTTTCTCAGAAGCCCAATTCTGCAGCCTCGGTACTTTGCTTGGCCCAAAACCAAACACGAGGCCAGGAAAATTAAAGAAGCCTGTATGTGCAAAATGAAATGCAGAATGCATTTCATTGCAAAATGAAATGAAGAATCACATACAGGCTTTACTCTCACAGCAACGATATCATGCAACAAGCATCGTTTATTAGAGATTTGTCAGGTTTTTCACATAGTCCCTTTTTTTAATGCCACTGCCCACAAACAACTGGCATAAATTTTCAAGCTCACCCCCACTGCAAACTCTTGCCTACAAAATTCTGTATCCTTACACCAGAGAGGGCATACATGAATACGATACACTATATTAACAACTGTAGGATAAATTATCAACACTGATTTCTGAACTTTTAAGTGCACAATGCCTTAACCAGAGCATGATAAAGCAGTCAGAGCACACATCACGATTAAGCTGAGACAACTGCTGGTTTGCGTGGCTGCAGCAGACGTGTGTCAATGCGGTCCCTAACTGACCCCTGACTCCCTACTGCTTGGAGGATCTCACGGGAAGCCTGGCATGGGGGGCCCAGCCCTTCAGCCTGGTGCACTGGACCCTGAGGCACACCCGAGCTCACGGCGCACCACAGGAGGCCTTCTGAGCACTGGCAATTAAGCTAGGCTGGAAAATTACCTGGCCACCAGCACGCTAAGCAAATTAGCATAGGCTGCGATGAAACAAGTGTGCGTTCGAAACAAACTGCGTGACAAACGTGGTTTACTTGGGAGGAGCCAGCATGGTGCCCAGGAAGGGCAGCGCTGGTGCAGCGGGGTCAGGATGCGCGCAGCCGGCAGGCGTGAGGGGACACGGGCAAGGATCAGCCAGTGCCAGGTGGGAGCAGGTCCCTCGGGCACCGGCCCAGCCTGGGATCTGCAGCTTCCAGAGAACTTTGCTTGCGCCCAGCAGCAGTCAAAAAGCTGGGAGGAGTTAGCAGGGAGGAAGCAGAGACCAAGTGCAATGTCCAAACCCTGCGGAGCTCCTGCAGGGAGGGGACGGGCAGGAGCCCCTCTGAGCTCCCTGCGCAGAGAGGGGCTGGCAGGGAGCACGGCTCAGCCCTGCCCATCCCCAGCACGGGGCAGAGAGGGGGGCACAAGGCAGCGCGGGTGGATGCAGTTGCTCCGGCGGCGAAGCGAGCTCCGAGCTGGGCACTCCAGCACCTCCCGTCCTGGGGAAGGGGGGCTCGGCTGAGGGAAGCCCCTTCCCCATGCCACGGCCACAGAACTGCTGAGCGAGCCCGGCAGCAGCAGGAGGTGGCTTCGGTTTCTCATCGGAGGCGCTGGAGCCGCTCACCCGATTCTGTCTGTGGCATACATAATGAAATGGATACAGCATACTGCAGTAACTTATTATAATTACAATCTAATTTCTTTAAATTATAGACTGTGTACAAAATTTAGTACCATTTAAAGTATTTGGAAGATCTGAAGAGTCTGTGTTATTCCACTGTTAAGATCACTAAGATAAAGGAAAGATGAATAAAAACTAAATGTCTTCAGGGATGTCTTTATTTTAATGCTAACTAATTCATACGGCTGTTTGCAAATGCTCCATATAATTAATTTTCTTCGCCAGAAGCCTTATAAGCTGGGGAATGTGCCCTCTACCTCCACTTACAGCGAAGCAGTGGGTGCCTCAGTTGGATGCGGGAGCCCCCAGGGCCCTCGAGCAGCGGGGCCACGAGCGTGACCCAGGGACCGCGGGCGGGCAGCAGCGGTGAAGCCGGAGGCCGGCAGCAACGCACACGGGCAGGCACAGCGCGCTGCCACACGCCCGCACAGCAAAGGCTTTGCAGACAGCAAAGGGAAGCAGTGAGGACAAAGCAAAAACGGGGTCTGCGAGCCTATCTTGGTGCCAGGACCCAACTCAGCTCCTGGCTGCTGTGAGACACGGCAGCTGCCTGCACACCCACCTGTCCCTGCGTGTTGCTCGGGGCCTCGGGTGACCCAAGCAGACCCGCTGTGCTTGCCACCACTCCTTTTGGCTCTCTGGGAAACGGGCAAGAGGCGGCACACATCCCTGTGGCACGGCCAGGGGCTCTGTGCTTGGTGCCAGGCAAGTGAGCCTCCAGCAGAGCCCGGCTGCCCTGCATGGGGGCAGTCACCTCCAGCAGTTGCCGGGGCGGCCCCAGCTTTCGGTGCCTTGTACTGGGAATGAAACAGGAACGTAACCTGCTTTTCCTGATAACTCTGCCTACTTTTATTTTCACAAGTTTCTGCTGGGGAGTTTTATTTGTCCCACCACGCTCCATGTGGGTGAGGACGGGAACCTAGGGACAAAGGACACCAGGTCCTAGATGACCCCAGAGGTCCCCATGTGGGAGGACTTTTGACTTATCCTCAGCAGCACCAAGGGGCATGTGGCCCCTTATGCCACCCACGCTGAGCCATGCCTTTGCAGAGGGGACAAGCTGCTGGGGCAGGGCGACTGGAGGTATCCTCCAGGTCCTCAGGCAGGCTGCCGGCGTGCTTGGTTTTGCTGCAGCATGAGGGACACCCCCAGCACTGTGAATACACAGGCTGCAGTTTAAATGATGTAAAAGCACAGTGACAGGCTGAAGTGTGACTGAGCAGCTTGTGAAGAGGCCTGAGGAGCTGTATGCACCAGCAACTGCAGAGGGAGAGGGTGCTTCGTATCGACCCTGTGATGCTCAACTTGTCTACTTCGTTACCTGTGTGCCTGTGCAGTCCCTGCAGAGCGCTGCAGGAGTCAGGAGGTGACTGAGCACCCCCAGCCACCAGTGCTGGGGCACACAGGCAGGACCAGGGGCACAGCCACACCAGACCCAGTGCGGCCAAGAAGGCCCCGGGCAGCTCCAGCAGGCGAGGAGGATGAGGATGGGTGCCAGGGCTGCCAGTCCCAGTGCAGTGCTGGCTGCACAGGGCAGGGGCTGCCTGGGGAGCCCTGCTGTCTGCAGCACGCCAGGCTTTTAAGAGTGCATTGACAAAAGCCATCTGTCAGGAGTGGCTTAGGCAGAGCCAATCCTGCCCTGGGGCAGGAGTTTACTGCACAACCTCTGCATGTCCCTTCTGGCCTTACTTTATTTGGCGCTATGATTAACAGCACACAAGAAGAGCTCGCTGTTTCCTGAAGCCGACGCGTGCAGCAGTGGGAGCCGGGGCACGCTGAGTGCTGCAGGGGCAGAGGAGAGCTGCCAGCACCAGCGGGGGAGCGGGGTCCCTGCTGGCCGGCCCCAGACACGGAGCTGCTCTCACCCACACCTCACTCTGACACTGAGGCAGCAGAGGGGAAGCGCGATGTGGTCCCGCAGCGGTGAACCCGACAGAGACCCAGCTACAGGCACGCTTTGTGCTGTCACCAACCCGCTGCCTGGCTGCCTTAGTGCTGGGCGAGCCCGAGGAGACGCGGCTGCTTCCAGGCGCAGCGTGGTTCATGTGAGAGCACATCGCCCCGCGGCCCCGCGTGGAGGCACTCCCGCCCCGGACATGGACGGCGCTGCTGGCTCCAGTGCTCAACCGCAGCCGCTCCAGCAGCAGCCGAATCAAGCACCGTATGTGGCAGAAAATAGATGGAAACCTCAGCAGGAGGAAATGCAGCAGTGCAGAGAGTCTGGCCAGGAACTGGCCGACGTGGCAGCACCTCCCCAGCACACACAGAGCCAGGGTGCCACCCACGGGTGTCACATCACACCCAGCACCCACACCAGCACCAGGAGGCACCAGCACCACGTCCCCAGTGCCGGTCAGCACCAACATTGCTCCCACAGTGCACAGACCCCGTGGGACCCCTCCCCACTCCCTCCAGACCCATTCCCAGCAGCCGGCGTTGCACAGTACTCACTGGGCAAAGAGGTGCCTGGAGCGGACGATGAACTTGAAGATGTACTCCAAGGCCTTGAAGGTGCGCATGAGCGGCTCGCAGGGCTCTCCACGGCTCGCCTGTTCCACGTACTGTGTCAGCACCGAGATCAGCTTCCTGCAGGACAGGGGCACCGGGAGGGCTCAGCGGCTTCCCTGCCGCACGGACCTGGGCTGAGCCCCCTCCCAACTCACACCCCCTCCCTGTCTCCATCCCTCCTGGCACCCGCCGTACTTGTAGGCGAGCGTGGCACTGAAGTGCTGGCGGATGTAAGCCTCCAGGACGGCGTTGAAGTGGTGAAACTTCCTGTCGGCCACGAGCCCCACGATGAAAACCTGGGGAGAGGTCGCATGGCTTGGCACGGGGCAGCCAAAGCTCAAAGCTCAGCAGGGAAACAGGATTCTGCCTACCAGGGCATCAAAGACGAGCGTGTCATAGACATCCGTGTCTGCATTCTCCATCATGATGGAGAACAAGGCGTCCAAAGTGTCCTGGAGGAACTGGGGAGAGGAAAAGACTGTGAGGGCTCGAGCACTCGCTCCCAGCATCACCCCAGCCCTGACAGAGGGAGCACCCGTCCGGCACAGAGCCGCCTGCGGTCCCTTCACAGCTGTTCTCCATTGGAGGCATCCGGCCCTTTTCCAGGACACAATTCCCCAGCCTGACCCGTCCCGACTGGGAGCCCGGCACCTCCAGCCACCCACCATGCCAGGAAGCCCCCAGCACAGACACTGCCAACCCCCAGCAGCTGCCGCACCCCCCTGGGGGAGCAAGAAGCCAGAAAACACCCGGGGTCTTGGCAGGGGAGATGCAAGCAGGGAAGGGCTGGGGGACGCACAGGCAGCAGCAGCCCCTCTCCTACCTTGATGACTTCTCCTCCGTCCACATTCATCAGCTTCTGCAGGTTCCCCGCCAGGAGGCTGGGCTTTGACCGCCACTTCAGCAGCCCCAGCAGGTTGACTGTGTGGGGACAAGGCGTGGGTCAGCTCGGCCTTCGCTCGCCCCCAGGCTCCGCGTTACGGTGCCCGCAGCCTCACCGCTGCCCACCCGCCCGAGCGACACGGCAGGGGCTGAGCAGCCTCCCTGCGACCCTGAGCCTGCCAGCACCATGGGGAGGGAACGGGGGGACATTTACGGGTGGCCACACTGCCCCCCCGTAACCTCCGTAGCCAGACCATTGTGGGGCCAGGACCCCCAGGGGGCACCGTGCCCCCCCACCGCAGTGCCCTGCAGCACACAGCAGCCAGCTTCTAGGCGAGGAGAACCCACGGTGAAAGGGGAAGCGCAGTGCCACTGCCGGCTCCTCTGTGCAAGGGGGGGGCCATGCAGGCGGCCATGATCTGCTGCAGGGTGAGGGCACGTCTGCGCACAAGCCTTTGCACCGGCTGCTTGTGGGCATTTAACATACTGGTTCGGTTTCATGCAGCCCAGTCCTGCGCCTGCAGGGCCCACAGCACTGCACGGCCCCGCACCCCGTGAGGGATATCCACATCCCCGGGCAGCTCCTGCCCCTGCAGAGCACGGCACTGGTCAATAACCCTGCGTACAACAGCTGCTCAGCACTGAAAGCTTCCCAAGTTCAGTACCATAAATTCAGCTAAAACCAGGATGCTTACTACAGAAGCTGCATTTGTGCTGCAGGAAGAGAATGAGCTGAACTCCAGTGCCCCAAGCCCCATATGCGCTGCACCGTAAGTCCCAAGCCCTGTTAGTGTAGCGGCAATGAGTCACCACGTCCTGCGCCTCCTGCACTGCAAAGCCAGTTCCCTGAGCACTGAGAGCCCCTGTCAGAGCCGTGGTTTCCCCTGCTGCATCATTAAAATTTAAAAAAAGCAGGGCTGAGTATTACAAGCTGCTGGCCTTGCAGAGGAGGCACTATGGTTTGGGAGGAAAGCATCGGTATTCCTCCGGTGTCCTCTCCGCGGACCAAGCACTGACAGGACCCGCCTGCTGCCAGTGCTCCCGTGCAGCGTTTTAACCCCAACCCAGATCAAAATGTTATTTCCACGTGTTTGTGTCCCCCCGGGGAGGGACAGGCTGCTGCTGCGCTTCCTGCAGAGACACAGGCAATGCACCCAGAGCTGGAGCACCCGGCACCGCCGCACAGAGCCGCCAGCCCCAGGGAGCGCATTGCCACGGACACCCGCGTGCTGCACGCCTCCAACGCGGGCGTTGTAAGGGCACTTGGACAGTGCGGCTTTATCAGCAGAGCAGAAACCTTGCGTTATCAGCTGGGCTCTCCTGTTCACTTCCGACGCACGCATGGAGTTTGTGTAATTGCCAGCGCTCACTCAGGGTTGCCTGCACCTTTTTGTTTGCCACATCCCGAATCCTTTTGTGCGAGGCAAAATCCTGTCTCTAAATGCTGATGCATCTGCGTTTGGATGGCACGCACGCTCTTGGCTGACTTGCAATGAACTGAGCAAAGGACCTCCAGGGCTAAAAGCCCCAGCTATGCAACTTAAGACAGGGCTTTGAAAAACACCGAGTCCCAATTCCCATCATGATTTCAGAAGGGCCCAGAGAAGGTCGCACAGCGTTTGACAGCAGCACTCAGCAGCTCGTTCCAGCTCCCAAATTGGAGGCAGCAGCTCGGTTCCCTCAGGGCCATGAGCAGATTAATTACCATCTGCAGGGGTTTACACGGGCCAAGAAACTGCTAACTACCTATAGCTGCTGGCAGGCCAGGCTCCACCAAGGTGGAGAGCGCGTGTAAATACTTGCAGCCTGTTACTGTTTGTTCTCATTCCCCTGCCTTTGAAAACTAATCTGCTGCTAACTCAGGAGGGCTCAGGAGGGCTCAGGAGACAGATAAGCCAAAAGACAACCTTAATAAAAAAAAAAAAAAAAAAAGAGAGAGAGAGAGAGAAGTGAGAACCATTATGAGCTCCAGCCCTGAGCTATCAACCCAGCCGTACACAGAGCTGGTAGTGAGCAACACCCCAGCACAGCAGCATGAGTCCTGTGGCAGCGGTGCCATGCAGCAAGTATGGCAAACGTGGGGGAGTGGTGGCTGCCGAGGGCAGCGCCGGCCCCAGCAGCAGCCTCGGCCCCTGGCTGCCCACTCCTGCCTCGAGGAGCCCCCAGGTCCCAGCCCTGAGACCCCCTGGGACCCCAAAACCCTGTCAGCCTGCACGGCCCTAGGGGCAGCCTTTTGCTCCAGAGGCACTGGCCATGTCTAAACAGTAATGCAGTGCTCAACACTTCTGCTTTCCCCGCGTTTTCCGCATGCTCTCTACAGGGTCCCTGACGCCACTGGTGATGGGAGCGAGCACCACGCTGGGGAGGCCGCGCAGCGCCCCGGCCCCGAGCTCCAGCTGGGCTCCCCAGGGCTGCTGCTCACCCACTGCTCTTGTCCTGGCCGTAAATCACTCAGCCACAGCTCCCTCGTAAAAAGGGGATAACAGCAGCTCCCTTTCTAACAAGCCCCTGCGGGGAGGTGTGCACAAGCTGTATTTATTCCATATTTTAGGAAGGAGAGCAGGCCCGCTCCTGTTCCCTGGCCCCAAGGACAAATGGCTCAGCTCAGGCAGGCAGAGCCCAGCCGGCCTCCCCTCCCTGGGCCAGCTCCCCACAGGGGCACTGTGCCAGAGACCGGTGGGGTTACCGAGCCTGCTGTGGTCAGCGTGCAGGGACGAACACGGTCTGGCATGCGGGGATGTCAGCCAGGGCACAGGGCACAGACGGGTGCCTCTCCCCATCCCCATGCGCTGCCAGCCCCGGGCACCACCAGCTGGGCACAGCACAGCTCTCAGGAAACTGGCCAGCCTTTGCCCAGGGTAATAACCGGGGGCACTCGGTGCTGCTACTCCTGCAGAACTTTCTCATGGAAGTGTTTTTCAGCCACAGCTGCCGGCAGCAGGCCCGCGCGCAGGTTCTCCCCCCACCACCCAGCGATGCAGCGTGATGCAGCCGCCCCGCAGCCAGGACTCACCGTTCTGCGTCAGCTTCGTGGAGCAGACGAGCGTGGAGATTTGGAAGCTGTCCCGGGCTGACACGGTTAAGCCGGACGCGCCTCCGCCCACACGGAACGAGGACCCCGAGAGGAGCTTGGGCTCGGGCAGGTTCCTCGTGGAGGGCAGCGCCAGGTATGAGCTGGCGTCCTCCAGCTTCCTGCTGTCCCCCTGCAAGCAGAGCACGTCGCACAGGCGAGGTCCCCCCCGAGCGGCCGGGCAGCGCCTCGGGAGGGGGGTGTCTGCACGCCCTGCCATCGCCGGCTTGGCTCTGCACCGTGGTGCGAGGGAATCGGCAGAGCCACGCACAGCAGCGACTCCTGCTAATGGGCCAGGAGCTGCTCCCGGCACTGGGGCATCGCAGCAACCTGACGGCCAGCCCGGGTGAGACACTGCCCACGCTGTGGGCTCCCCTGACCTTAACTTCTACAAAGCACCCAGCAAAGCTGCCTCCTGCACGGCTCTGCGGGGTCCCGTCTGCAGCCAGTGCTGCACAGATGGGGGAAAAGGCTGGTCCCCGGCTGGTGGAGCTGCAGGGGATGTGAAATGGGTGCGTGGGAGCGCGTGGGGAGAGGTCAGCCCCAGTGCCCAAGCACTGCTGCGAGGACGGACACGAAGCCCACAGCAGGTCCCTGCTCGGGGCCCCCACCTCACCACCAGCAGCCCCTGAGGGCACCACGCCAGGGGTGCCACAGGGCTGGGAGGAGAGCGGAGCCCCCGGCCCCACACATCCCCCTGCCCCTGGGGACCGCAGCGCTTCTGCGTCTCGAGAACAAGGCATTTGTCTTTTCCCTGACTGCAGCCTGCTTGGTAAACTTCTCCTCTGTTGGAGGTCAGACAAAGATCGCAAAATTGTTCGTTTGTTTGTTCACTTTTCCCTCGGCGTGTAACTTCCCCCGGTGTAACCGCGATTTCCAGCTGACTCACGCGAGGCACTCCATGCCTTCCGAGGGCAGCTAAGCCCTACTAGGGTAAACTGACTTAATTTCAGACATTTCTCAACCAGCGTGAGATCAAGAGGTCTGAAGAGCTAAAAGCATGGAATTCACACTCCTCTGGCAAACAAAGATAAAAGATTAAATAGCTTCTGACTCCCAGAGTCAAGCTCCTTTGTTTGCCGGGAAGAGCAGAAATCTTCTGCTGGATCAGCCAGGGAGAAGACAAAGCAGAACAGAGCATGCCAACTCCAACTCGCTCGGAGGCTGAGGACACTGCTGAATGCGATGGGCTCAGCGAGGGCAGCAACAACTCTTTAAAAAGTAGAAAATGCATCCAGAGAGGAGACGTGCGAGGCTTTGGTCTCTGCTGCAGCCAACAGCAGCAAGCCTGAAGGCACCCAGAGCTCGTTCTGCTGTGGGACGTGGAGCAGGACGGTCCCCTGGAGAGCCAGGGAAGGCCACAACAGCATTTAAAGAATTCGGGTGTTTTGCCCAAAACGAGCACAGAGGAGGGGCGGGATAACAAATTTCAGATGCATTCATCTTCTGGGGAAAATATCACCGATCTGTCTCTGCAGCCACAGCTCACTGCAGGGAGGGGCACCGGGCATTGCGGAGGCGATAGATGGGAACAGCAGCGTGGGGAGGGCACCAGGCAGGCAGCAGGGAGCCCGTCCATGACCACGGGCAAGAGGGTGTGCAAGGCTTGGGGCAGGAGGCTGAGAGGGCGGACAGACAGACAGACGGACGGACGGACGGATGGATGGATGGAAGAGGCTTGCTCAGGCAGCACAGGCACCCGGGGCAGCCGGGACCACAGCAGTAACGCCAGCATCGGGCACAGCGCCTGTGCCGTGTCCACTGCCTGGGCACCGTTAACGGCAGGAGGAGCTGGGGCTCCCCTAAAGGGAGGCTCCCCTAAATGGCTCCATGGTCCCCACGCCCTGACCAAGCCCAGCTCCTGGCACAGCAGCACAGGTGGGCACCCGCTCTTGGGCACTTTGGCACCAAAGCTGACCGCATTTTTCCTAATGAACGGAGAGCTTTCCTCCTCACATTCTCTCTACGCTCCCTCAGAACAAACCTGGGCAGTTTTAAGCAGACAAACCATGGTGAAATCAGATAAAATGCAGCAAACATCTTCACCAGGCTGTTCCCTCCTGTGCCTGACACATTTAAGTTGCTTTTTCCTAAACAAAACTTGTCATTGCAGAGGAGCAGAGTGGGGGCTGGAGATGATGTGTGCAGAGCTGCGACAGGGCCTCCGAGGACAGAGAGGAGATGAGGACGGGGCTGGGGACCCTGCAGGAGACCTCGGGCAGGAGCCAGCGGTGCCTGCAGCCGAGGCACCTGCGGTGGTGATGGGGCTGGCGCGTCCAGCTCCACCAGTACCTTGTAGAGGAGGAGGTCGTGCTCCCCATCGCGCAGGGTGGTGCCGTCGGGTCGCATCAGCTTCACGAAGGCCATGGAGAAAATCTTCTCGCTTTTGTCTTTAGCTGGGAGAGACAGAAGCACGGGGAAGGTGAAGGCAGTGTGGGGACAGCCCAGGGAGCCATGGCAGGGAGAGGCAGCCGCAGCTGCGCCTGCCACGCTGCAGGGAGGTGGTGCCGGGGCATGGGAGCTGCGGGCAGCACCGTGGGCAGCAGGGATGGCAGCAGGGATGGCAGCAGGGATGTCTCCGTGGGCAGCAGGGATGTCTCCGTGCGCCTGGGGGCAGCGGCTGCAGCAGCCAGGCAAGGAAAAGAGGGAGGGAGAGAACACCAACAGCGGGGGGGGGGGCAGAGAGGGGAGGCCGGGGACCCTGTGAGGACACGGCTGGGCTTGGGGCAGGCGGGGTTTGGCTGGTGCAGGATCAGGCCTGTGAGCATCCAACCCAGCTGCAGGTCCCTGCTGCCCCTCCCTGCAGAGGGGAAAATCCCGGTGCCTGGGATTTTCAGCTCCGCCAAGCAGCTGCCGGCAGCACCTCTGCTCCCGGCCGCACACTGCAGCCCACGGCCTCCCCGCAGCCAAAAGCCACAAGAGGCAGAGCAGATGCCAAGCCCCGAGCCCAGGGAGCTGCCTGGCAGCGATGTCCCGGAGATCTGCTGCCTCGCCACGGGCAGCTGGGACCGAGCAAAGCAGGGACGACAGCTCGCCTCCTCCCGCGTGAGAATCCAGGTGTCACAGCACACCCGGGGTGTCCCCACGGGAGCGGGACCGGGACCGCTCGCGAGGTCCTCCCCTCGCTGCAGCCCCCGGGCCACCCGCCGCCACCGCAGCCTTGGCAGGGGACACGGGCGGAGGAACGGGTGAAGGAGAGAGATGCTCACAGTCACTGGAGGAGCGGTGCTTGAAGGTGAATCTCAGGTGGGTCTTGTGGACGTCTTCGATGGGAACGGCAATCTGAGAGAGGGAGGCAATCTGAGAGAGGCTGCCACAGCGCCCGTCCCCCGGGAACCAGCCCCAGTGGGACCCCTCTGGGACCCCTCTGGAGCAGGGGCAGTGGGACCTGGCCCCTGGCGGGCGGTCCTGCTGCAGCCCCCCGGGGCAGACCTTCACTGTCTCCATCCACCGCTGGTGCCGCTGCTGGTAGTAGACCACGGAGCGGTATTCGCTGGCCGGCTTGTCCCCTGCCCCGTGGTAAATCACGTTCTGTGGGGAGGACAGCAGCGGATAAGATGTCCGTGGACAGCTCTTGCAAGACTCACCTGACTTGCACATCAAAGTGCCCCAAAGGCCCCGGGAACTTCACATCCTCGGCTAACCCAGAACAGCCCCTGCCCCTGAGCCCATGCCAGTGTTCCCCTCCGCAGCCCCACACAACCTGGCCAGAACGGGGCCGTCCTGAGCATCGCTTCCCATGCAGGTGGTGGGGGCTGCCAAGGGCTTCCCCATCCCCACCCGCATCAACCAGGGCTGGCCACAGCCTTTGAACGGAGGCAGGAAGGATGCACGAGCCTCCGGTGATGCTCGAGGCTTGAATTCCATTGCCCCACAGGAAATTCGTTATCGCGGGCAGAGGCAGAGGGAGGGGGGCTGCGTGTCTGCAAAGCCCAGCAGGAGCCTCAGTAATTAAAAACCTGCTCAGCACGGGCCAGATAAGGACTGAGTTAGAAATGAAAGCAAACACCCTGGGAAGAGAGGCGAGGCAGCAGGAGGTGGGAGAGGCCGGGTCTGAGCTGCCCCCTGGCTCCTTCCCCTGCCCGAGCACACGAGGGCTGTGGGCAACCCGTGAGCAGGGGCAGCCGGGGTTCTGCCTGTCCCTTCCCGTGACTTTTTCAAGTCCTTATCCCAAAGGACAACTCCAGGAGCAGCAGGTCTCGATCCGCTCTGTTCCAGCACCAGCACTGACACCGCACACCGCAGAGCTGCTGCCCCTGCCCGAGCCGGGGCGATGCACGGGGGGTCCCTTGCCCAAGGGCTGGGGCTGGCCTGGCACTCGCCGTACCTGCACCACGTTGCCCGACTCGTCGCAGACGCACACCGTCACCTCCACGTTCTTCTGCGTCTTCTTGTTCCCCTTGTCGAACTCGCCCTGCACCAGCGTGAGGTAGATGTCGTTCCTGACGTCCCCTAGGAGCAGAGCCCCGTCATTGGGCCAGGTCCCCCCCACAGCCAGGGCGCCCCACGGCCTCACCCCGGGACCCCAAGCAGCCACCAGGGGATGAGCCCACCCGCCCCACGCTCTCCCACACGAGCCACCTCCCCTCCTGGGCTGGCCGGGATGTGCACACTCCGGGTCCTGCCTGCAGCCCCCCGAAAGCCCCCGGATGCCCTGCTGGGGGTGGCTGCTGCACCCACCCCCTGTGAGCAGCGCGTGGCACGGGGCAGGCTTGGCACAGAGGGAAGGGCAGGGGAGGGGAGAGGGGAGAGGAGGCCGGCGCTGCCTCCCCGCTTGCCTGGCATGATGACCTCCGGGTAGCCCAGCTTGCGTGCCACCACCGTGCTGCGGTCCACGAGGTGCGGGTGGTCCTTCCGCACCTGGCTCAGGTCTCCCCACAGCATCTTCAGGGACACCCAGAACCCTGCCAGGGATGAGGCGAGGGGCGTCAGCCCCACGGCCAGCAGCAGGACTGAGCTGTGCCACGCTGGGCAGAGCCGGCCGCCACGCGTTGCCCCTGCGGGAGCTGCTGCCCTGCCCCGGGGCTCGGCCCCGAGGTGTTTGGGGGGTGGGCGACCGCCCCAATGCCCCCACAAGGCTCTGGTCCCGACCGTCAGGACAGTTCCCACACCAAGCTCCTGCTGCGCCTGGGACCACACTCGCAGCCTGTGGCCACTGTAGGGTTTTGTTTGGTTGGTTGTTTTTTTTGGGGGTGGAGGGCACAGGGGAGCTGCTACCTTGTCCTTTGTGGTTGATGTCCTTTCCCTCCACCGCTTTCCTGATCATGTTGTGAAGGAAATCGTTCTCAGCAGCTGCCCTGCCAAACACCGGAGCAGGGAGAGCTTCAGAGGAGCTCCCAGCCAGGACTCGTGGGAGCCCCGCAGCTGGCAGCAACGAACAGGAGAACAAGCTGGACCCCCCCGTGGTCCCCCACACCCACCCAACACCGAGCCCACCTAGAGGAAGGTGCAGGACAGCATCCACAGCTGACACGGGACGAGGTCCCCAACCCTGAACACCCGTGTCCCTGCAGAGCCCCAGCAGGGTTCCAGAAGGACTCTCTCAGTACCTCCTTGCCCATATAAACACCCTTTTGTCTAACTTTATTGGGTTCCTAGACCTGGTGACATCCCATCCCAAGGATCCACGGTCCCTTTGCAAAGCCAAAGTTAACAGAAATCCTTTGCTCTGTGATCCTGGCACCTCCTGAGGTCCCTTGCTGCCGCTGTCCCCATGCCAGCCCAGCCACTGGAGCTCTGCCTCCCTGCCCGGCCCCAGCCCCAGGACTCACAGGTGCACAGGGATGAAGTGCTGCTTGTCCTCGTCGCTCTCACACTTCCCCTTGCTGATGTCCGTGATGTCCATCACTGCAAGGTTACAGACACGGCAGCATGGGGTGGCTGCACCCCCAGGGACACGGCCCTGGTGCCAAATCCTCCAGGAGACACACGCGGGGCCGGCTTCGTCCCTTCCTGCAGCCACCGCCTTGCCTGTGCCCCTGCACTGATCCTTCTGTGCCTGGCCAGTGCTCCCCAGGGAGGCCCCCATGTCCCACCAGGACCCTCTGCCACCTCATGGTGCTGAGCCACAGGGGGCTCTGCGCAGGGACCCACACTACACCCACACAGCTCCATGGTGAACGGGCACAGCGCTGACATGGGCTGGGACCCAGCACCCGGCCACAGCTCGCCCATGGGAAAGCCCCCAGGGGGTCTCTGCTGCAGCCAGAGGGTCTCTGCTGTACCCCCAGCACCACAGCCCCAGACACAGGGGTGGGCCCTGTGCTGGGCGCAGGATCCTGGGCAGTTGGGGTCCATCCCCTGCTTCACCCCTCCTCACCCTGCTCTGCTCCAGCCACATGGGCAGAGCTGGGGCTCGGGGCGCACAGCACCCACCCGGCGCCCCCTCCAGCCACGAACCGGCTGCTCCCCGCCAGGTACCTCCGAGCCAAGAGCAGCCATACCCGGGACTCCTCCATCCCCCACGGGCACCGGGGCTCGGTGCAGGATGGACAGGGCACTGCACCGCAGGCACCACGACAATCCATCTGGCCCCCTCCCCAGGGACACGCTCAGCTCAGAGCGCAATTAGCTGCCGGTATGTTAATAATTCACCTGGTAATTGCTCTGTGGCTGAGATCCTAGTGCACGCTAATTGGCCAATTAAAATCAATAATTTCCTACCAAGTTCATCCGATGAGGATCAATACTCAGAGCAGGAACATTTGTCAAGGCAGAGGAGGGTGCGGGGAGCTCCAGCGCTCCTCCCTCCACACGGGGTGCCCAGGGCTGCTCCCGGGGTCCCCTGCTCCTGGGGTCCCCTGCTCCTGGGGTCCCCGCTGGCAGCACTGGGCTTGGAACGGGGCAAAGCAGGCGGCGAGCACGGGGGGCACGGGCAGAGCATGGCCACGCAGAGAGGCGAGCGAGGGTCGGGGTCCGAGCACAGGAGCTGGCCGAGAGCCCAGTGTGGGGTCTGCTCCGGGAGCCCCTGCTCACCCGAAATGCCGAAGGGCCGACGGAGGCCGGTGCTGAGCTTGCGGCTGAGGGTCTCGCGGAGGTCCATGCGTCCCACCCGGATGATCTGGCACACCAAGAAAAGCCTCTCCCGCTTCAGGTCTTTGCTGCCCAGGTCCTGGGGGCACAGGGTGTGTGAGCGGGGTGCCGGCAGCACCGTGTGAGGCTGCTCCTCTACCAGCACTGGGAGACCACGGGGAACCTTCTGCTGCCGGGAGGACGAGCTGGGGGTGCAGAACTGCCACGGGCTCTGCCTGCAGGGGCTGGGGAGGGCCCTCGCTGCTGTGCCCCATGGAGGGGCTTGGCAGGAGGGCACAAAGCTCCGCTGTCCCAGGGAGCCCGGGGTTTCTGTGCACCCCCCAGACAATGCCGTGCTGGTGGAGACCGATGGCCCCACGGGGTACCCACGGTGTGGCAGCGTGGCTGAGGCAGGCACAGCTCACTTGGGGGGGGGGGGCAGCTCTGCCACAGGGCAGGGCCCAGGGGGGCAGCCCCGCACCCCAGCTCCAGGCACCCCAGCCAGGCCAGGTCCTGCGAGGATGCGGCAGGAGGATGTGGCATGGGGACATGGTGTGGGGACAAGGCACAGGGACACAGCACAGGGACACGGTGTGGGGACAAGGCACAGGGACACAGCACGGGGACATGCGGCTGGTGCTGGCAGTGAGCGGGGGTCAGAGGTGAGCAAGAGCTGGGGGAGTTGGATGGTGGGGCTGGAAGTGCTGATGCTGCTCATTTGCATTGATTTCCTGGCTCATCTGCATATCGATGGCTTGGGCTGTCCTGAGGGTCAGCTCGGCTCTGCTTGCGCAGCGCAAACCTGCCCCGTCAGCAGGAGCTGCTCCTCGCCTGCCTCCCCGGAGGCGGCTGAAACCAGGACAAGCCCGGTGAGGGCGGGCACGGGGGGCGAGGGGCAGCCCACGGGGGGGTGTGCAGGGCCCTGGTGCCAGGGCAGGGGCTGCACCGGGAGCCACGGGGCTGGCGTGACGGGAAAAAAGGAGAAAGGAGCAGCAATGAGAGAGCGCTGAGGGGAAGAGCTGGGACTGGGATGGGGGTGGGGGACAGGGGCTGCAGTGGGGTTGGCACCTCCCGTGCACGGTGCCCCAGCACACCCCACACGCTGCACTGAGGGGCACGCTGGCAGGGCCGTGGGGAGGGGAGGACGCGTGGGCTGAGTGCCTGCGGGGGGGCAGCGAGCAGGCAGCGCCGCCTCCCAGCCACAGCCCCAGCAGGGACAGGCGAGTTCCCTCGCTCACCGTGAAGATGGCCTTGAGGTTGTTGAGCAGCTCGATGTCCTGCGGGACGCCCGTGCTGGCCCAGCGGATCACATAGTTCTCACTGCGAGGGGGCGGCGAGACGTGAGGAGCCCGTGGACAGTCCCTGCACCTCGGGGGTCCCGCTCCAGGCAGAAGCTGCCAGCAATAGGACCCAGAGCAAACAGGGGCAGGGGCTGCCCCGCTCCGGGGGGCGCAACCAGGGGATGCTGTGGGGAGCAGAGGGATGGGACCCCTGCCAAGCGCCGTGCCGCCCGGGGCCCCACCTGATCATGCGCTGCTCGCCGGGGTCGTACAGCGCCATGAAGAGCTGCGCCTCCTCACCGATGTTGCAGACGAAGTTGCGCACGCAGAGGTAGAGGTTGTGGGAGGGCGAAGCCGCCAGGCGGGCGCTGCAGCCCAGCTCGCTCTGCTGTGGGCACTGTGGGGCAGGAGGTGGCTCAGCCCCACGGCACGGCCCCACGGCACGACCCTGCAGGCTCTCGGCACGGCGGGGCCGGCGCTGGCTCTCACCATCTCCTCCTGGATGCGCTGCGTGATGGTCTGCGCCGCCTTCTTGTGTGCCTGGAAGAGGCTGATGACGCTGGTCCTGTCGGGGTCCAGGATGTTTTCATCCTCGTCCCGCACCACCAGGTCCAGCGCAAGGATCCTGCAGGGGCCGGGATGGGTGAGATGGGACCCAGCACCTGGGGAGCTGGGCACACACGAGGCTGCGAGCACGGCGTGGGGGCAGGATGATCCCAGCGGGCCGTGGCCAGCAACAGCCAGCAGGGGAGGGGACGGGAGCACAGCAGCACCAGGGACGTGCTCCTGCCCCACCCAGGGCTCACTGGCAATAGCCGTCAGCCAGGTGCAATGCCCAGCCAGCAGCACGCCAGGGGGGACGCGGGGACAGCAAGCCGGGTCAGCACCGACGCTGCAGCAGGGCGCAGAGCATCCAGCACCCCCCAGCACCACAGACAGTGCCTGCGGTGGTGGCAGCTGCAGCGCCTCACTCCCATCCCTGCTCTCACTTGTTGCCGTAGTCGATCTTGCTGGTCACCTCCTTCTTGAGCTGCAGCAGCTCGTCCTTGGGCAGCGTCCCCGAGAGCAGCTGCGAGCGCCGCTCCATCAGCTCGTACATCATCTGCTTCACCTGCCGGTACCGCTCCGTCTGCCCCGCCTGCGGGCGGCCGCCACGCACAGGGTCAGGGTCACCCTCGCGCCCCCACCGAGTCCCCGCGCCCCCGCGGCCCTGTCCCCCCCCATCCCTCACCACGTAGAGCTGCTTCCAGATGGTGGCCCACTCCCGCAGCGTGGTGGTGATCTCCTGCACCATGGGCATCTCGGCGGGGACCACGCACTCCTCCGCCCTGGGGAAGACGCAGAGCCCTGCAGCACCCCGCTGCTGGTGGGGCGGGCAGGCGGCCCCCTCGCCCCGTACCTACCCCCTGCGCTCCACCATCGCGCCCTTCAGGTGGATCAGCGAGGCCGGGAAGATGCCCTGGGGGGGCAGCAGCCATCAGCACCCACGCGCAGGGGCTGGGTGAGGATGCAGTGCCCCCCTGTACAGTCCTGGGGGGCCAAGACTGGGGACTCCCTCGGGACTGAGCACCCTGCAGGGGGTCCCCAGCCCGGCGATGCCCCCAGTGCCTGGTGCAGCCCCTGCCGGGCACCCAGCCGGGGCCATCCCCTGCACCCTGTCCCCCACGGCAGCCCCTCACCTACCCGGGCAGCCCTGTTCCTGAGCGAGTACCCGCGGTACCAGCCTGCAAGGGAAGGGGAGGTGGCAGCGTCAGCCAGCCTTGGGGCCTGATGGCCCTGGCAGGAGGTGCTGGTGCTGGGTGCACCTGGGTACCCCAGCCTGGCACAGCCAGGGGGCACCGGGGCCCCTTACCCTCAGAGGCCTGCAGGATGTGCACCGTCTCCCCGACCTGCAGCGGGAGGTGATGCTCGTTGGTGCTTGGGAAGTTCCACACGGCTGCAGAGAGAGGGACCAGGAGCCGTGGTCAGGGGACCTTACCTGCCCCCCCCTGCCCAATACAGCCCCCTGGGAACAGGGTGCCCCACACCCCGTCTCCCCCAAGGGGCAGAGCCACCCCAACAGGCACTGCTCAGCTCCCGGGGTGCTGGTGCAGGGTCCCAGCCCCACACGAGCAGCCTGAGATCCCAGAGGGGTGAGGGGCTGGGCGGGAGCAGAGCACCTTGGGGTGCCCCAGCCCGCAGGAGGGGACCCCACGGAGCCACCACACCGCTGCCACAGCACCGGGCAGGGCAGGACCCCTCAGCCCCCAGACCCAGCGCGTGCTGGTCCCAAGCCCTGCGTCCTCCCAGCAGGCTGCCAGCCGCCCGCAGCCCCGCACGGCCGGGCCCCGCTGCCCGAGGCACGCGCCCACCGCGAGCACAGGGGCTGGGAGTGCAGCACGCAGGGCGCTTCCTGCCGCAGCGCAGGCTGCACCGGGACTGCTGCGGTTAGTCCTGCCGCTATTTCTGGTGCTGCGGCCAGCGGCGGCTCTGGGTAGAAGCAGCCCTGCCCTGGCTGCAGGACCTGCTGCACGCTGCTGGGACCGTCCCCTGCAGGTACGCACGCCCCCAGCAGCTCCCTCCAGGACCCTGCCCACCACCCTCCACTACAAAACCTTGCCACCTAAACCCAATCCTGCAGCTCACGTCCTCGGGGGTGCAGTGCCCCCAGACCCGCACAGCTCAGCCAGGACCCCCTGGATGGACACACACACACAGGCTGCTGGCCCCAGGGCTCCCTGCAGCACCAGGAGCCCTGAGCTGCACCAGGAGCCCTGAGCTGCCTGGGGACCCCTCCTGCCATCCTGCCCTCTGCCAGCCCCAGCTCGGGTCCCAGCTCACTCCCGGCCCAGCTCCTTCCTGCCCCCAGCCCCCACCAGACCGGGCTTCCTCGCAGGCCGGTCCCTAGAGCCCCCTGCAGCCCCCCAGGCCCCATGTGGGGCTCAGTCCCCACTCGGGGTCGCTGCCCACAGTGCAGGGAGGGGACGTGGGAAACGGCCCCTCCAGAAACGGGAAGAGGCGCGGGGCGGCGCGGCGCAAGGAGAAGTGCCTGCTGGCTCAGGGGCTGCTGCAGGGTGCAGGGCTCAGGGGCGTTGCCGCAGCCCACGCTAGGGTGGGAGCAGAGCCCCCAGCAGGCCTGGGGCAAAGAGCGGGGCTGGCTCTGGGCTGCCTGCTGCAGGTGCCCTGGGTGCAGGGTCCTGAGCTCCAACAGCCAGGCTGAGCCCAGACCCCTATCCCAGCGGGGAGGGATGGTTCCTGTGCTGGGGACTGGAGAGGTGATGCCCCCGCACCCCTGCCCTGATGCTTGGCCCCTCGGCTCCCCATCCCCACCCAGCATCCGCGATGCTCAGCCTCCCGGCATGCTCAGCCCCCAGCCCACCCCGTCGCCGGCCCTGCAGCCCCCGCCTGTCCCACACTTGTTCCCGCATCCCGTGGCCTCGCAACACCAGCATCACGGCATCACGTGGACCTGACCCCTGCCTTGTGCCCTGTGCATCGCCGCTGCTCCACCCAGCACGGCACCGCTCGCCCGCAGCCCCCGGCGCCCCAGCGGCTCCACTCACCCACGCCATACTTCTCCTCCTTGGTGGGCAGCCACGGGGCCATGGCCGGCTCTGCAGCGCACCGCAGGGACCCGGGGCCCTGCGTGGGGCAGCTGCCGGTTCCTCCCGCCCCACTCCCCGGGTCACGTGCGCCTCATCGGTTTGTGCAAACCTCCGCTTCCTCAACGCCCAGCTGGGTGCTGCGGGACCCGGCCAACGGCCCTGCACCCCGACGGGGCACTGACACGGAGCCCGCTGCCCCCACACTGCCCGTAGGGGACTGGGGCTGCCCAGGGTGCAATGGGGCTGCCCAGGGTGCGATGGGGCTGCCCAGGGTGCGATGGGCTGCCTGCCCCAACCATGCTGCAGCACCCAGAGCCCCCCAGCTGAGCATTGCCCAGAGCAGAGACAGCGGGGCTGGAGCCTCTGGCACTGAGGGCACCCGCCGGGACGAGGCCTTGGCGCTCCCAGCTGGGGCTGGGCTGTCCCCGTCCCCCAGGGCACGAGGCCGGTGGCACGGGCACCACCGGGGGGGCTCCGCGGGGCCGTGCCCAGCCCCTGCCCTCCCGCAGCACCCGGCGGGGAGGGAAGCAGCGGCTCGGCACCGACCGCTTCCTTCCTCCTGCCCGCTGCACCCTGGCTGCCCCTGGGTTCGGGGAGCTGGGCTCCACCGCCCTGCCCCGCTCACGGAGCCCCGGCCGGGCCCCGTCCCCGCCGTGCTCCCGGCCCGGGGCAGGCGCCCCGGTGAGCCGAGTCTCCGCCAGCAGCGCCCAGCTCCTGCGCTGGGGTCGCCCCTGGGTGCGTCTGCCCCGTGCCCAGCCCCGGACACCGCGGGGCCCAGAGCCCGACGGGCAGCCCGGGGAGGGGGCACCGGGAGCCCACGGGGAGCCCACGGGGACGGGGAGGCGGCCCCGGGGCAGGGGCAGAGGCAGGGCCGAGCCCGCGGGCGGCTCCCCCCGGCCGCTGGGAGCCGCCGGCCCCGCCGCCCGCCCGCGGAGCCCGGTGCCGCCGCCAGCCCCGCTGCTCCGCCACACCGGGCACGGCCCCGCCGCTCACGGACAGCCCCGGAGCGGGCACAGGGCCTGAGCTCCGCGGGGTGCCCGGTACCGACGGGGTGCACGGCACTGAGCGGGTGCCCGGTACCGATGGGCTGCCCGGCGCTGCCCGGTACCGACGGGGTGCGTGACACTGACGGGGTGAGCGGCACTGCTGGGCTGCCCGGTACCGACGGGGTGCCCGGTACCGGCGGGGTGCCCGGCACTGAGCGGCCCGGGACCCGCCGACCCCGCCGCGAGCCCCGTGCCGGGCGGCCGCGCGGGGCTCCCGCGGCGTTCCCGGTGCGGCAGCTCCCCCTGCCGGCCCGGCACGGCCCTGCCCGGCACGGGGCCACCCGGGGCTGCTGCAGCGCCCGGCACGGCCCCGCGACACCGGGGAGCGGGACCCGACGGGACGGGGGGAGCGGGGCGGGACGGGCGGGGGGAGCCGCGGGGGGGGGGAAGCCCCGGGGCCGGGCCGGAGGGGCGGGGCTCCCGGTGCCGGAGGGGCGGGGCCTTCCCTGGATGGCCACGCCCCCGCCACGCCCCCCGCCACGCAGCACGGCCGCGCCTAGCAACGGGCCGCGCGGCCACTGGCGGCCGGGGGGCGGGGCGGGGAGGGCGCCGCGCGGCGCTGATTGGCGGCGGCGGCGGGGCCACGTGACGGGGGCGGTCACCTGACGCCCGCCCGAGGCAGGGCCCAAGGTGGCGGCGGCGCGGGCAGGTGAGCGGCGGCGGGGCCGGAACCGGGACCGGAACCGGAACCGGAACCGGAACTTGAGCCGGGCCGGTTCGGGGCGCTCGGCTCCGTGCGGTCAGTGCCCGGCCCGGCAGTCACGGCCCTGCTCCGGTGCTGCCCGCTGACCCCGTCCCGCTGACCCCGTCCCGTTCCCCCCCCGCTGCCCGGGGCCGCCCCGTGCCCCCGGCCCAGGCCCCTCCGCCCCCGCCGGCCCCTCCCGGCCCCGGTCCCCGCGCCCTGCCCCGAGCCCTCCAGCCCGGCGCCTCGCGTCCCGCCGGGGCCGGCACCGGGCCGGGTCCCCCCGCCCCCTCCCCGCCCGCCCCTCGCGGCGGCAGCCCCGGGGTGGCCCCGCCATGGCCGCCTGCGGGGCCCCGGGCTCCCCGCCGCGGCAGCGCGGCCCCGGCTCGGTGCCGGAGGCCGAGGAGGAGGAGGACGACCCGGCCCTGGGCTGCGACGGCGACCTGGAGGTGAACCCGTACGACGGGCTGCCCTTCTCCTCCCGCTACTACGAGCTGCTGCGGCAGCGCCGGGAGCTGCCCGTCTGGACCACCAAGTACAGCTTCATGGAGCACCTGGAGGGCGGCGGCGGCATCGTGCTCGTGTCCGGGCCCCCGGGCACCGGCAAGAGCACCCAGGTGAGCGGGAGGCTGGGCCGGGGCCGCTGCGGTGCTGGGCTCCCCGCGCAGCGCCGTCCCTCCCGCTCGGAGCAGCGGCCGTGCCACGTCCTGCACTGGGGCAGCCGCCTCCCCGCAGGTCCCACGCACACGGTGAATGTGCCGCAGCCCCGGGGCGGGCTGGCTCCCCACGCTGCCCTCGGCCACGGTACCGGGGAGCTCAGTGGCCTCAGTGTGCCCCTGGCAGGGCAGTGCTGGGATGCACGGGGGCAGGCACATGGGTGCTGGGCAAAGCCTCAGTACGAGCTGGGGAGGTGCTGCCGTGTGTGCTGGGAGCGGCTGCACTCAGGGGAGAGCATCGGGGCCCTTCCTGGGGCCAGGGGCGCTCAGGCTGGGTGATGGTGGGCACGAGGTGCTGGGATCTGGGCTCCTGGCCCAGCCCACAAACCTGCACAGCTCATCCCAGCCCAGAGCCTTGGGCACGGCACCTGGAGGCGTCGTCACGCAGACTTTGACCAGGGCGGGATCGCCTGGGAGCTGCAGGGGTAACCCTGGGCCTCCCGGGGCCAGACGCGGTTTGGACTGAAGCTCAGCAGCTCCCAGTCCCTGGGTTTATCAGGGTGTTGGCAGCAGGGCTCGGGGCTGTTGGCCAAACCACTTCCCTGGGGCGTGACTGCGCGGTGGCAGGCAGCCCAGGATTTAGCCCAAAGGGCGGCCTGCCAGGAGCCCAATTTAGGGAACGGGGACCCTGAGCACTGCTCGTGTGGGGCTGGGCTGCCCTCAGCCTGAGGCCACTGTGCCTCAAGCAGAGGAGATACGACTTGATCTGCGTGCAGCATCTGACCTGGCACCTTGGTGCAGTGACAGCCTGCAAACACGATGCTCCCACGCAAAGAGGGAAGGGCTGGTGCTCAGGCCAGGTCCTGTTGCTGCCCATGGGGCTGTGTCCCACGGGGCTGGCAGTGTGCGGTCCTGCCGAGCTGTGAGCGGGGTGCTGAGGGTGGCTCTGCCCCCTGGGCCACGGCAGCACCTGCCTGCAGATGGGATGGTGAATGGCAGGCCTCTGGCTGCAGGAGAGGGGTGGGGGGCAGGCACAGGTACAGCACTAGGCTGTGGACACGGGCTCCTCGGTCCCAAACCCTGGCCGTGGTGGGACTGGGGCTGAGACAGGTGATGGGGAGCAGTCGGAGGAGGAATGGCTCCCCGAGGGAGGGACTGAGCAGCCAAGGCTGGGTTTGGTAAGACGTTACCTCTGCTGAGGTTTTTTTGGCATGGTGAGATAGAGATGGGAGCTGGCCACGTCCTTAACACCAGCCCCATGGCCGTGGGGCTTCGTGATCCATCAGGAAGCTCTGGGCACGTGGTGATGAGGCCAAGGAGCTCGCTGTGGTGCTGCAGGCAGGTGATGGGAGCGAAGTGCTCGTGAGAGGTGTGGGTGCCCCTGCACCAACCTGGGTCCTTTGGGCATCAGTGCTGCCACGGGGAGGGCTCGGGGGGTGCTGCTCGGGGCGGGGATGGGGTGTCCCCATGCCCAGGGCCGTGCTGCCAGGCCCCGACCAGTGCCGCCCCTCGCAGGTCCCGCAGTGGTGCGCGGAGTACGCCCTCTCCCTGCAGTTCGCGCACGGCCTGGTGGCCTGCACCCAGCCCCACAGCCTGGCCGCCCTCAGCCTCTCGCTGCGCGTGGCCGACGAGATGGACCTGAACCTGGGCCACGAGGTCGGCTACTGCGTCCCCCACGAGGACTGCTGCACCACCGAGACCATCCTGAGGTGCGGGGCCGGGGCCCTGGGCTGCCCGGTGCTGGCAGCGCCGTCGCACCGCGCTCTAATCCCGCTCAGCTCCCGGCCGCCGCGTAATCTCTTAATCCCTGCTGGCCGCGTTAGGGGAGCAGGGCAGGGGGAGCACCTCCCCCCGGGTCAGGGCTGCTGCTGGGTGGGTGAGGTGCTCCCGGGGGGGGGTCCATGGGGGCAGCGCCCTGCAGCCGTGCCCTGACGGGGCCGGGGCACGCACACAGGTACTGCTCGGACGAGATGCTGCTGCGGGAGATGACGTCGGACCCGCTGCTGCGGCAGTACGGGGTGGTGGTGCTGGACGAGGCGCAGGAGCGCACGGTGCCCACGGACGTGCTGCTGGGGCTGCTGAAGGACGTCCTGCGCCAGCGCCCGGAGCTGAAGGTGGTGGTGGTCACCTCGCCGGCCGCGGAGGAGCAGCTGCGCGCCTTCTGCGGGGACCCCCCCGTGGTGCGGGTGCCGGGCCCGGGGCCGCCCCCGCAGGTGCTCCACAGGGACCCTCCGGCCCGCGGCCGCGTCGCCGCAGCCTGCCAGGCCGTGCTGGACATCCACCGGCGGCAGGAGCCCGGCCACGTCCTGCTCTTCCTGGCCAGCGAGCAGGTGGGGCTGGGGCACCCCAGGCCTTGGGTGTTCAGGGCAGCTCTGCACGGCTGCTGGGGGGGAAACGGGGAGGTGGTGGGGGCATGGGGGCGCCCCAGGAGAGGTGCGGGGTGTGCCCTGGGCTGGGACACCTTGGCTGTGGGTGTGGTGGGTCCTTGGGGCCTTCCCCCAGGGCGGCCAGGTGGGCGCGGGGCTGTGCTGGGGATGTGCTGCTGCTCTGGGCGCTGCTGGAGCGTCACTCATGCCCCTGTCCTTCGCAGGAGATCACGGAGTGCTGCGGGGCCATCCAGACCGAAGCCATGGCGCTGAACCCGGGGCTGGGCCCGCTGATGGTCCTGCCCCTGCACCCCGGCGTCGGGCGCGCAGCACAGAAGGTGTACGAGGCGCTGGAGGAGGGCGGCCGGGAGCGGCGGGTGGTGGTCACCCACTGGCTCGGGGACTCGTCCTTCTCGCTGGGGAGCGTGCGCTTTGTCATCGACACGGGGCTGGAGCTGCGCAGCGTGAGTGTGGCGGGGACGGGGAGCCCGGCTCTGCCCCGGGGCGAGACGGCAGCACGGCAAGGGGGAGGCCGGGCTTGGGGTCGGCTGCGTGCACGGCCCAGTCCCCACACCGGTGGGGCAGGGGGAGCCGCAGCGAGGGCAGGGGCTCATCTGCGGGTTCCTTCCCGTGACCCTGCAGGTCTACAACCCCCGGATCCGGGCAGAGTCCCAGGTGCTGCGGCCCATCAGCAAGAGCCAGGCGGAGTCGCGCATGCAGCGAGCTGCCGGCAGCCCCCAGGGTGCGTGCAGGGGGGTCCCTGTGCACCCCCAGCAGGAGGTGGCGTCTGCCCTGCCCCTGCTCACGGCCCCCATCCCGCAGGTACCTGCCTGCGCCTCTACTCGGAGGCCTTCTTTGAGCAGCGCCTGCCCCCCAGCCCCGCGCCCCACGTCAGCGAGACCAGCCTCAGCCGCCTCGTGCTGCTGCTGAAGCGCCTGGACATCGCCGACATGGGGCAGTGCGACTTCCTCGACCGGCCAGGTAGCGCCAGGGCAGGGTGTGCTGGGGGTGGCCGTGCGGGAGGGGCTGGGGGCTGGACGTGGCCGCAGCCGTGGCCCGGGCTCCCTCTGGAGAGGGCCTGGGGGTCTGCGGGGGCGCGGGGGGGTGGCAGGGCTGCCTGGCCACGCTGGCGCCGGCAGCCGGCTGATGTCCTGCCCCAGCCCCCGAGTCACTGATGCAGGCGCTGGAGGACCTGGACTACCTGGCGGCGCTGGATGACGACGGGAACCTGTCGGAGGTGGGGATCATCATGTCGGAGTTCCCCCTGGACCCCCAGCTGGCCAAGGCGCTCATCGCCTCCTGCGAGTTCGACTGCGTGGAGGAGATGGTCAGCCTGGCTGCCATGCTCACAGGTACCCCGCAGGGGCACGGGGCGGGGGGCAGGGGCACGGCGCAGCCCCCGGGAGCTGGCATCGGGAGCGTGGCGGTGGCAGCACGCGGTGACCTCCCCCCTGCGCCGTCCCCAGTCCCCCCCTGCTTTGTGCCCCCTTCCACGCGCCTGGAGGAGGCGGTGACCACGCGCCGGCGGGCCCTGCTCCACCCGGCCGGAGACCACTTCACCCTCATCAACGTCTTCAACGCCTTCCAGCAGCGTAAGTGCTGGGCCGGGAGGTGCTGAAGCACCTGCCCGCACCTCACGGCTCCCTTGCTCCTCGGGGCAGGCACGGGAGCTGCCTTCAGGACCGCCCCCGGGCGCCTCAGGCTGGCTGCAGGGCGCTCCCAGCCCGGGGCCGGTTCCCCGTGCAGCCCCGTCCCGCTCTCCCCGCAGACAGCGCGGACGAGGGCTGGTGCCGCAAGCACGGGGTGAGCGGGGAGGCGCTGCGCCTGGCGGGCATCGTGCGGGCCGAGCTGCTGGAGGTGATGCAGCGCATCGAGCTGCCCGTCTCGCCCCCCGCCTTCGGCACCGACGCCAACGTGCTCAACATCCAGCGCGCGCTCATCTCCGGCTACTTCCTCAAGGTGAGGGGGGCTGCGGGGGGCTCGCCTGGCTGGGGCTGGGGCAGTGCCAGGCAGCCCCCCCCCCCCTCCCTCGCTCCCCAGGTAGCTCGGGACATCGATGGCTCCGGCAACTACGTGATGCTGACGCACAAGCACGTGGCCCACCTGCCCCCCTCCTGCTGCTACCTGCTGCGGCAGCCCCCCCGGCGCCTGCCCCCCTGGGTCCTCTACCACGAGTTCACCATCTCGCAGGACAACTGCCTCCGCGTGGTCTCGGAGATCCAGCCCCAGATGTGAGGACCTCGGGGCTGGGGAGGGCTGGGTCCTGCCCGGGCTGCATCCACAGCTGGCTCAGGGGCTGTGGCAGCATCCTGGGGCCATGCCTGCGCCTCCTGTCCCCCATGGGGTGGCTGTTCCCATTTGGGGGGCACAAGGCTGCTCCCAGTGAGGTCCCTGGGGCTGTAGTGCCCCCACCAGCCCCTTGCACACACCCCAGGGCCGCCTGCCCCCCCTGACTCTCCATCCCTGCAGGCTGGTGGAGCTGGCACCCCAGTACTACCTGAGCAACCTGCCGCCCAGCGAGAGCCGGGACCTGCTCATGGAGCTGCGAGAGAAGGTGGTGGCTGCAGAGGAGGTCCCAGAGGTGCCTGAGCCCCTGGAGGAGGCGGCCGGCAGGGAGGACGATGAGAATCAGGACGTCTGCGTGCTGCAGTGAGCCGGAGCCGGAGCCCACCTGGTTTTGGCTGGGACAGCAGGGGACAGGGAGCCCCAAGGAGACGGCGCTGCCACGAGGGCTGCCCCCATCCTGGGGAGGTGCAGGCTCTCTGCTGCTAGGACAGCTCCACACTACAGTCGTGCCGCAGGACTGGCCCCTGCCTTTGTCCCCAAGGAAAACACACGGGTTTGGGGAGTGCTGGCCCCGTCCTGGACCTGGACAGGGGTGGGGAGCTTCCCCTGGGTCTGCTGGCCCTGCCCCTCTTCCTCCCCACAGGCGGGGGGCAGACCCTCAGGGGCTGCGGGGCCGCTTGTGGATTTCTCCTGTATAAAGTTTTGTGACCTTTGCTCTTGGCTTTGCGTGGTGTTTGCACTACACGGGGCTGGGGGCAGGGTGGGCTTCCCTGGGGTCCTGCCTCCCCCAGGGCCACGGCTCTCACTTCACCCCCTTCCACCAGCACTGACCCCTCACAGCCGAGCCTCCTGGCCCCAGCCCGGGGGGTTTCTGAGCGTGATGCATCCCCCTCCTGCCAACTTGCCTCCAGTTCTGGGTACTGCGCCGCTGCTCCTGGTCCCGTCAAGGGGCAGCCCTGGCCTTTGTGCCGGGTATTCCCCTCTGCGGGTGTGCTCTCTTCTGCAGAAGCAGAGGGGAAGCTGTGGCTGGCGGCGGGGGCGGGCGGCGGGCTGGAATCACAGCCCAGTTCCCTGCTCCCCGGAGGGGGCGATGCGCTGGGGGGAGCTGCTGCCCTCTCCCCCTGCCCTCAGGGTCCCCTCCCTGCCGCGGGGGCTCCCCCCCAGCATCGCTGCCTTCAGGAGCCTGCCCCGTGCTGCAGCAGCGAGCTCAGGCTGGGGGGCAGGGTGGGGGTCCTGGCCCCGAGGGGAGGGGGTGCTGCGCTCCCGAGCTGCCCCCAGCACTGGGGAGGTGCTGCTCGCCCCCCTGCTGCCACAGGCGGGGGTTCTGCTGTTACTGGGAAGGGGCACGGAGGCTCCGTCCTCCACCGCAGCGCCTCGAAGGCTGAGCAGAAAGGTGATGGCTGGGCCTCCCCCCCACCCACGGCCACGCTGGAGCCTGAACTTCCCCCTTGCTTTCTAGGAACCCCAGAAAGTACGTGAGCGGGAGCAGTGGGTGCAGCTCGTGCCCCCCGTGCTCCCCAGCCTGGCACCGCAGTGCCCCCAGCACGGGGGCTGCGGCCACCCCTGCCCGAGGCTGCTGCCCCCTGCTCCATCCCAGCCCCCCGCAGCACCCCCATCCCTGCCCCTGCCTTGGTGGCGGTGCCGGGGCAGCTCCTTCTGGGCAGGGGCTCGTCCCTGCTCCCGGCCGGGGCTGGCAGCGCCCCTCTGGGCTCTGTCCCTTTGTCACAGCGGGGCCACCAGGCGCTGGGTGCGGGGCTGGCGGCTGCTGGCACCTGGGTCGGGCAGCGGGGCAGGGGCTGGCTCCTGCCTGAGGGTGGGCTCCTGCCCCTTCCCTGCTGTGCCTGTGGCCGGGGCTGTGGCCGTGCCCCCTCCAGGCTGCGCGCCCCCAGGCCCGGTGCTGCTGGAGCTCGGAGCTCGGCCGCCCCTTCCCTGCTCTCCCGAGGGCGCAGGGTGAGGGTGCTCGGCGCAAACTCTCCAGCTGGTCCTGAGCTCAGGAGCACCCTGGGGGAGCTGAGAGCATCCAGGGCTCTGGCACCGTCCTGGGGGGCCCTGCACCACCCCCTCACCCCCCAGCTCCTCGGAGGGCCCCCCCCCGTGACGGGGTCCCCGCTGCTCTCAACCTGGTATCGCTGGGGAGCTCCTGCTGCCCACGGGCAGTACCCGTGCCCGATGAGGCTGGAGACCGAGCGTGGGTACCGCTTCGCAGCTCCACCCCGCTCCACCCCGCTCAGCTTTCTCCTCTTCTAAGAACTCTGATGCCTCTGTGGTTTGGCTTCACCTTGGGGCAGCCCCACAGGGTCCTGGCTCAGTATATACCCCGCAGCTCACCGGCCCCAGCCCGTGCAGAGCCAGCAGGAGCAGCACACACCATGGCCGGCGAGGTAGGCACAGCGGGGGTCCCTCGGGGACTGGGGAGTGCCAGGAGGCAGGGGGCTGCTCCTGCCGGGGGCTGCACGGGGAAGGGCCGGGTGCTGCGCCCACCGCCCACCCTGTGCGGGGCTTTCCCAGCCGCTGCCCCCACGGCTCCGCTCCCCTCCCTCCTGCCCAAACCTGCTGCCACCCTGGCTGAGGCTGCTGTGCCCTCGCCCGCGCTGCCGGCCGCACCCTGCCCCGGCTCCTCTCGTGGGAACGGCTGCCTGCCTGCCTGGCACGGGGCTGCCTTCCCCCAGCGCTGCCCTTCCCCTCCCAGATGCTGATGCTGGTGGGACTGGTGCTGTGCCTCACCCCCGCGGACGCCCTGACTGCCTTTCCCCCAAAGTGTGAGTCCTGCCCTGCCCGGGCACTGTGGGGGGACAGGGGCCTCGGAGGGGGGCACCCTGGTGTGGGGAGGGCTGCAGGACCCACGGCAGCTGGAGGGACCGGGGGCACCCGAATCCCTCTGGTACGGGGCTGTGTGAGCACGGGACTGGGGCAGCTCTACGGGCTGGGGGACGCAGGGGGGACAGGGGGTGACGGAGAAGGCTGGGAACTGTGGGGAAGGGTGGATCTGGGGGTTGGGATGAGGGCACGGGGGCCGGGCTGCCCACAGCACAGACCTGCCTCTGACCCCATCCTCTGCATCTAATCCCCAGTTGTGGTGGGGAGCCTGAACGAGGACTTGGTGGTGAAATGCAACACTTCAAAGCAGCAAGTGACCTGGACGCAGAACGGGGAGCTGGAGCCCATGGCCGAGCTCGTGGTTAAGGGACAGACTCTCACCATCCTCGGCTTGGACCTGCCAGCCACGGGCAACTACAGCTGCTGGGCCGGCGGCGTCCTGCTGGACACCACCCACGTGGTGGTCAGGGTCACCGGTACCTGGGGCCGGGGCAAGGGGGGCCGGCACAGCCCTGTGGGACAGCGGGGTGGGGGTGGATGTAGGGAGTGTGGGGGCAGGTGGGGGACCACGAAACGCCAGGCTGGCACGTGGTGATGAGGGAGGCTCGTGCCACAGCCTGCAAGGTGGGCGATGCTCTGCGCAGGGCTGCAGAACCCTTGGGAGCCCAGCCATGGGGCCAGCCTGCCCATGCTGCTTGGGGAAGGGGCACCGTTCCTCAGCCCCAGCCGACCCTAACCATTGTCCCCTGGCCCCACCAGGTGAGGAGGAGGCCAAGAACGTCTCCTGCCAGGCTGACTCCTACCGCGGCTCCTTCCGCTGCTCCTGGACGGGGCCCCGCTCGGCCGTTTTCCGTGCCCGGCTGATGCGCAGGTGGGTACTCGCGACCCTGGCCCCAGCCCCGCGGGCACCCAGCGCTCACGCCTGCCTTGCTTCGCAGTAACGGATCCTTCGGGGACTGGGTACCGGTGGCCGGTCGTGGTGGCCAGTTCAACGCCAGCTTCACGGACCCCTCCTTCTGCCCCTTCGCGGAGGAGCTGCACCAGCTGCAGCTCTACCTGGAGGGGATCTCGGACACCTCCTTCTTCAACTTCACCTCCCCCCGCTTCTTCATCCGTGACATTGGTGAGCACAACCCAGCAACAGCGGGGTGCGGGAGACACCTTCAGGGTGGGGTCTGGGTGCCGGAGCCTCTTGGGAGGGCTCCGGCCCCAGGCTGGGCAGCGGTGCCCCGTGCTCAGCCCCCGCTGTGCTCTGCGCTGCCCACAGTGCGGCCAGATCCACCCCAGAAGCTGACCGTGCAGCAGCAGAGCGAGCAGCTCCGCCTGACCTGGGCCCCCCCAGCCTCCTGGCCGCTCCCCAGGTCCTACTTTGCTCTTCTGTACCGGCTGCAGTACGAGCTCTCCAATGGCACCCAGGTAACTGCACGGCTGCCGTACCCCCTTCTGCCTCACGCTGCCCCATGGCCTCGCTGCCCTGCCCCACAGCCGTGCTCCCCCTGCCCCAGCTCGGCCTCCCCCTTGGCACAGGAGTGTCGTGAGGAGCAGTGACTTGCTCAGTGGCACACGGGGTGCAGGAAATTGTCACCCCCCCCACCCAGCAGCTGTCATCGCTGCTCCTCTGCCACCACGGCACAAGTCTAGGTTGGGAAGTCAGTGACCCCAGCTGCTGTGCCCCCAGCTCCGTGCCCTGCACCTTCCCCTGGAAAATGCCTCCCGCAGTGCCTGTGCCAGTGCCCCCTCCCCGTGGCCGTGACCTGACCACCCTTTGCAGGTTGAGAAGTTCGTGGAGGGCGCAGAGGAGACGATCGTGGAGGAGCACATGCGGCGGGTGCGCATCAGCTGCCAGGACCCCTACGCCAAACCCTCCTGGAGCTCCTGGAGCCCCTGGCAGGTGGTGGATGCAGCCCAGCAGCACAGGCTGCGTGCACACTGAGCCTCTCCCCCAGACCACGGCACCCTAGGGTGCCAAGGAATGCCCAGCCTGGGGCCTCAAGGGGCGCTGGGGCCAAGGCAAAGGGCACTGGGTGCAGTAGCCAGAGGTGCCCCCCCCCCCCCCCCCCAACGTTCACTTTCACTTTTGTTATTTTAAAATGGAATTTTATCCCTATAAAAGAGCTGGGCTTGGCTTTGCTACAAAAAAAAAAAAAAAAAAAAAAAAAAGAAAAAAGAAAATCGTTTTGTGTTGTGTGTGTGGTGGGGAGCAGAGACCTGAGCCCTACAACAGCCCTGAGCCCAGGAGGGCCAGGACCCAGGGCAGGCTGGGGGCACAGCCAGGGCGAGGAGGGGCAAGAAGCAGCCACCAGCACCGGAGAGGCTCAGCTCCCCGGGTCAGCGTCCACCACCATGCGGCTGGGTCCCCTCAATGCCACCCTGCTCAGCACCCCCACGGGGCACCCAGACAGCGGCTCCAGCTCGGGGCTGCAGCCAGGCAGGAGGGAGCTGAGACCCCGCAGCCCTCGAGACCCCGCAGTGACCCTGAGCGCAGGGGCCCGCCAGGACGCCGGCCCCATCACCACAGACTGCCCGGCACTGGGTAATGCCACGGGGCCTTTATTGAGGTGCTTCCGCGCAGGTCGGGGCCAGGACCCCGGCCCTGCTGCTGCTCTGGAGAGGCTGGTGAGAGTGGGCGGCCCGGCGGGCGCTGCCCTCCTGGGGTGCCGGGGCCTCCTGGGGCGGGGGTCTGGGCAGCCCAGGTGCCCGGGGGTCCCCGGAGTCCGGGGAGTCCCGTGGCGAGGGGGTCCAAAGGACGGGGGTTCCGGGAGTCCGGGGGTCCCACGGCTTGGGAATCCGGGGGGTGTCCCGAGGCGCGGGGCAGCGGGAGCTCGGGGCACCCCGCAGCGCAGCGGTCCGGGGGCCGGGGGGCCGGCGGGGCCCGGCAGTCCGGGGTCCCGGAGCGCGGGGGGCCGGGGACCGGGGGTCCCGTCACGGCGGGGCCACGGAGCCCAGGCGCAGCTCTTCCCCCTCCAGCATCTCCCTGCAAGAGAGGGGCCCCGGGCTGAGCCCCGCGCCCGCCCGCCCCGCCCGCGCCGCCCGCCCGCCCCGTACCGGTACGCGGCGATCTCCGCGTCCAGCGCCATCCGGAGCCGCAGCAGCGCCGGGTACTCGCGCAGGCACCGCGCCATCTCCTGCTCCGCCTCGCCGATCTCCCGCTCCAGCTCCGCCACCCGCTCCTGCCGTCGGGCTGTCAGCGCCGCCCCGGAGCCCGGCCCCCGGCCCGCCCCCCCCCCCCCCTCCCCCGGCCCCGGGTGGCCCCCGGGACCCCCGCCCCAGCCGCCCCCCGGCCCCTGCCCCCGCGGCCCCTCAGCCCCGGCCGCGCCCCCGCCAGCCGGGCCCCGCGCCGCCCCCGGCCGCCCCCAGCCCCGGCTCCCCCCCCCACCCACCCGAGCGCCTCCCCCGCTCCCCCCGCTGACCCGACCGGCCGGGACCCCCCGGCTCCGCCCGCCCCCCCGGCCTCGCCCCCTCCCCGTACCCCGCGGCGCCCCTCCCGTCCCCTCCCCTCAGCCCAGCGCCCCCCGTCCCGGCCCCCCCGCACCTGGTACTTGGCGAGCTCCCCGCTGCGGCGGTCGCGCAGCCCCTCCAGCTGCCGGTGCAGAGCCCCCACGGCCCCGCGCAGCGCCTCCACCTCCGCCGCGCGGGCGCGGAGCAGCCGCCGGTACCCGGCCGCCTCGGCGCGGGCACGCAGCACCGCCTCGCCGCCCCGGGAGCGGGGCCGGCAGCGGGGCCCGGGCCAGCCCAGCGTGCAGGCGGCGGAGCCGTCCTCCCCCCCGCCGGGGCCGGCCGCGCTCATCCCGGAGGCTCTGCGGCGGCGCCGCAGCGGCTCCCGCCCCCCCCCTCCTCCGCCTCCCGGTAAACGGGGCCGCGTCACGGGGCCGCAGCCAATCCCGCCCCCGGGAAACCGGCACCGGCTGCCCGCCCCCCCCCCCGGCGGCGCTGCCGGCACCGGCGGGACGGCGCCCGCCCGCCCCCAAGCCCCGGGTGGGGGCAGCGCCCTGCCGGCACACCCGGTCCCATAGGGTGCCCCCGTGCGCCCCATCGGGCCCCGGGCAGCACCATGGACAGCGGCGGGGCGCGTGTAGGGCCGCGGTTGGGGTCAAGGTCAAGGGCAGGGGCAGGGGCAGGTCCTCACGACCCATCGGCAGCCGGGGACCCCATCTGGAGCTGGCCCGGGAGGGGGGGTCCCCGTGTCCCGGCACCACGTTGCCTGAGCTGTGCTCCATCCCGGTCAGGGCTGGAGCTGGAGCAGGGCTGAGGGGCTCAGGTCTGCGCCCTGGTGCCGGTCCCACCTCAGGAGGGGACAGGTCGTGGGCCAGAAGTTCTCTGGACCAGGGGATCTGCAGCAGACCCCAGCAGACCCCACTGCCTGCACACTCTGTGCCTCACCACAACAAGGGTTCAGTCCCACACCAGGACCAGGCAGCGTGGGGAGGAGGCAGAGGTGTCCCCAGGGAGCAGAGGCTGGAGGGGGCAGCCTCTGGCTGGGTGCTGCCCGCTGGCAGGTACAGGGACCCTGTGTCCAGTGTCCAGGGCCAGCGCTGCAGGAGGACTGGGGGCAGCAGCACCAGGAGGTCCTGCCCTGCAGCAGAGGAGCTGTCTGTCTGGCTGCTCAGAGGACAGAGGGGCTGGGGCTCCTCATCAGCCCTGGGACCCCCAGATGATGAACGCCGACTCGGGTAAGTCCGGTGCTTGTGAGGACGCCATCCACCCCAGCACCCGCTCGCAAGGGCAGCGGCAAGTTTCCAGCACTGGGAACGTGCAAGTCTGGGGGAGGCCGCCCGCGCCCTGTGCTCTGCCCTCCCCAGCAGGGTGGTGGTGGAGCAGCGGGTGCAGCCTGGCCGGGAGAGCTGCTGATGGGGGGCACCGGGCCCCGGGGAGCTGGGGGGAGCGGGCAGCTCCTGCAGACGGTCCAGGGCCGGCAGAGGCACGTGGGGAGAGGGGCCCAGTGCAGGGGCTCCCCCGGATGCTGTGGGCGCGGGGCTGCCCACGGGTCGTGGTGCTCCAGGCAGGGGTCATCGGGGCTTTGGAGTCCACCTGCCCGGGGCCGCCACTCACCTGGGGCAGCGTTGGGGCCCGGAGAGGGCCAGTGCCCGGGGGCCGGGGGCATGGGGAGGGGGCTGCCGCTCAGGGGAGTGCCCGGGAAGCAGCAGCCCCCTCCCTGCCACGGGACAGAGGTGCTGGCTTGCACCCTGCCAGGCTCCTGCTGCCCACAGCCTCCTCCTGACAAGTTCAAGGTCCCCAAGGTGCGCAGGCGGTCCCCCTCTGCCACACAGGGACCTCACACCACGGAGGCCACCCCTGAGACGGACGTCACCTTATTGTCCTCGGCCCAGGGCTGCAGGTTCTGCAGGGCGTACAGGGAGGAGTTGTGCATGCAGAGCGGGTCCTGGGGCAGCGGCTGGCTCAGGCTCTTCTGGAAGGCCTCCTGCTGCAGGTGCAGCATCAAGCGGTTGGCCTGCTGGCGCTCCGCCTCGCGTTCCTCCGCCGTCTGCCTCCTGCAGCACACACAGCCCGTCTGGCACTGCCGCGCGGCCTCTGACCCGCCGGGTGTAGGGGACGGGCGCCGCCGGTCCCGCTCCAGCCCAGCCCTCCCCGGGGCTCAGTGGCAGGATCCAGCCCCCCGAGGGATGCAGCCGGGCGGCACTGCCCGGGGGGCTGCAGGCGGCTACCCCTGTGCCCGGGCCCGTTACCTCCACTTGGTGCGGCGGTTCTGGAACCAGGTTTTGACCTGGGCGTCCGTCATCTTGAGGGCCTTGGCTAGAGTGGCACGCTCGGCTGAGGCCAGGTACTTCTGGCGGTGGAAGCGCTTCTCCAGCTCGCAGATCTGCACCCGGCTGAAGGAGGTGCGCGGCTTCTTGCGCTTGGGCGGCGTGCGGTTCTGGTAGGGGTGCCCGATGCGCCGGGTCGCCGCGAAGGGCGACAGCGCGGCTGCGGGCAGAGGGGGGGTGAGCAGTCGCGCCGGGGCGGGGGGAGCGCAGGCAGAGCGCCGGCCCTCGCTGATGCCGCGGGCAGGGGCCGGGGCTGAGCCGCTGCTGAGGGGCTCGGCAGGAACAGGCTCAGCCCTGGGGCAGCGACAGAGCCCGACCCGGATGCTTGAGTGGGCGAGGGGAAGGGGAGCTCCATGGGAGCTGCAGAGGAGGTGAGGATGGAGACCCTGAGTCATCCCCATCCCGCTCCTGCAGACTGGGGACGCACGCAGCAACACACAACGGGCTCGTGCTCGGTTCCCTGCCACAGCTCCAACTGCTCTCTGAGCCCCATGAGCGGCACCCGGGTGCTGAGACACCTCCAGCCTCAGCAGGCAGCAGGGCGGGCCCGGTCCCAGGCTCGGTGCAAGGCTGGCAAGGCTCCCGGCAGCACAGAGCCACCCCCGCGCCAAGCACCGAGCTGGGCCACAGCCCCAGAGGAGCCACCACAGACCTGCCAGGGCCTCCCACCCCTCCTGGCAGCGCGGGTGGGACCCCAGAGGCCATGAGGAGGCAGCTGATGTCTCCCCCTGCACACCAGCAGTGTCAGGGCTGGCTGCCCACCAGCTGCCTGGGGGCTGGGGAGGGGCTTCACCCCCCTCGTGGACACAGGGACAGAGCCACGGGGAGCGTCAGGGCAGCAAAGGCGCCAGCAGGAAGGAAGGAGCCAGCCCCTGCACATGCGTCCCACTGCCGAGACACGGCCCCAGGGCACCACAGCCCTCGCCAGCGCTGCGCCGCATGGGCAGGGCTGCACGTGGCTGGGCCCATGGGGCTGCTGTGGGGCCGCCATGGGGCTCCGACACCCCATGCTTGCAGGGAGAGGGGCAGACCCCGCCGAGCCCACCGCGGCTGGGAGCCAGGCTGCCCGCCGGCGGGGGCGGAAGCGCTTGACGCAGGTGGAGCCGTGCAGGCGGGGGGCTGGACGCCCCCGCGCCCCCTCCCCACGCGGGGCGGCCCCTCGCCGGGAACAGATGCCGACAGCCCCGAGACCACCCCAAGGCCGCGGCGCTGAGTGATGGCCACGGCTGGGAGACCCCGTGCCGGGGAGGGGCCGCCCCGTCCACCCGCTGCTGGCGCCAGGCAGGAGACGGGGACGTCACCCGCCGCCCCTGCACGGGGACGGTGCTTCGTCACCGCGGGCCCCCGCATGGGCCGGGAGGCGAACCCGGCTCTGCCGGCGCCCGGGCTCAGCCCTCCGTGGCCCCCAGCCCCCCGTCCCACAGGGCGAAGAGCCCCGGCCCCCCGCGGCCCCGGCCTCGTCCACCGCCCTCGTCCCCGCTCGGAGCCGCGCTGCGGACGTGGCAGCGCCGCCATCTTGGGAAGGAGCCGAGCTGAGCCCGGCCAGCGCTGCCCGGCACCGCGCTCGCCCCGCAGCCAGCACCCGCTCCCGGCACCCCAGGCACCGGCAACCCGCAGCCTCTGCACTGGGGTGCAGCACCCAGTCCCTCGCCCAGCACCCTGCAGCCACTCCAGCCATAACATCGGTGCCCAGCACATGGCCCCATCGGCAGTAACACGGCCCCATCTGGAGCCCCCACCGGCCTCCAGACCCCCAGACCCCCACATCACCCGTCCCAGCCTCCCATCATCACCCCAGCATGCACCACCTCGGCACCCTATGGCCCCACAGCCATCCCCATCCACACACAGATGGGGTTCTGCAACCCGCACAGCCCAGTCCCCATCCCCATCCCCATCCGGCCCACAGCCCAGCCCCACAGCCACCCCACAGCATGGGCCCCCTGCCCCGCAGCAGCCCCGTATGGTGTCTGCTCCCTGCACAGCCCCGTCCCCACATGCAGGCGGGTGTCGTTGCGCTCCCCACACACACCTCGGGTCCTCGCCCCCCGTCCCCGCACACACCGCGGTCTGCACCCCGTGCCGCCCCCATCCCTGTGCCTCTCCTGCAGCCACCGCCCTCCCGGTGGGACCGGGCCAGTGCCTTAGCCCCGGGGACGGGACCGGTCGGTGCTGCGAAGCCCGAGCCCGCGGCCAGGGCGAGGCGGGACCTCTGGGGTCCCCCACGGAGCGGGACCCCGGCCCCTGCCCGCAACTGCCGGGAAGCCGGCTCCGGTCCCCGCCGCGCGCCGGGAGCCGAAGAAGCGCGGCGGTGGAGCGGCCGGTGACAGCGCCATCCCGGAGCCGCCGTTTATCGGCCCCGACGGCGGCCGCTTCCCGGTGCGTGGGGCCGCAGCGGGAGCGGGGAATGGGCGAGAGCCCGGCCCCGGGCACGGCGGCGCTCGGCGGAGCGGGGCGCGGAGACCGCGGCGGCGAGGCGCGGGCGGGGGCCTCCGGTGCGCCGGGGAGGGAGCCCCGCGCCCCGGTACCGGCGGAGCGCGACCCGCCCCGAAAGCCAGCTCCGGCGCGACGGAGCCCGGACCGGCCGGAGCCCCGGTCAGCCGCGCGCCCCGCCGCGCCGTCGGAGCGGCCGGGAGCCGTCGGAGCGGAGGGGAGCGGCCGGGAGCCGTCCCGGCGGCGCTCACCTGAGAGCCGGTCCTTGGCGATGCGCCGCGTCGTCTCCATCCAGGGGAAGGTGAGCCCCGAGAGCCCGGGCACCGGCGGCGGCGCGGCGGGCGGCGCGGCGGGCGCGGGCCGGTGCGCCGGGACGCGGATGACCCCGGCGGGCGGCGCGGCGGGCGCGGGGGTCACGTTCACGCTCACGTTCATGCTCATGTTGAGGTTGTAGGAGCCGAGCGAGCAGGCGGGGCCGTAGCCGCCGCCGTACAGCCCGTAGTCGGGCTCCCCCGCCGCCCGGGCCGGCCCCGCGCCGCCGCCCGGGGGCTCGGGGCCGCTGAGGATCTGGTCGATGCCGAAGCTGATGGGCTCGTGGGGCGGGGGGGCCGGGCCGCCGCCCTCCCGCGCCAGCGCCGCCGCCTCCATGGCCCCGCCGCGCTCAGAGCCGGCGGGGCGCGGGCATCGCGGGGCCGCCCTAGGCGCGGGGGGCGGCCGCGGGCGGCCGGGCGCGGGCGCGGGGGCGGGGGCGGCTGGCACCGGGCGCCCGCTGCGGCAGGGGCAGGGGCAGGGGCTGGGGCATGGCCGGCGGCGGCTGCGGGCGGCCGCGGGCTGCGGTGCGCGGCGCGGCGCGGCGGGGCCCCCCGGCAGCACGCGCTTTTCTGCCCCGCTCCATCTGGACCTGCCAAAATCCCGGCCGCCCGCCCGCTGATTGGCGGCCGCGCCCCGTGATTGACAGCCCGCGCCCCCGGGGGCGGGGGCTCGCGCATCCCGGGGCCACGCCCCGGCACCGGCGCCCCCCCGCCGGCTCCCCTCTCCCCGCCTCGGCACCGGGCCCCCCCCCTGCCCGGCCCGGCCCGGCCCGCCGTCCGCCGGGACGGCCCCGGGACCCCCGTTGGCGCGGCGCGGGCAGCGCGGCCCCCGCAGCGGCTCCGCCGCGGCCCCGCTCCTGCCGGTCGGGTCCGTCGGGCCCCGAGCGCACGGGGCTCCGCCCGGCCCCCGGACACCGGCCGGGCCCGGCGGCACCGCCGCGCTCCAGCCCGCGAAACGCCGCGACGGCGGCGGAGGCTCGTCCCGGGTCCCTGCCGCCGGGCGTTCCCTGGGTCGGAACAACGGAACGGCGGCCCGGGGCGCACCGGAGCCGCCGCCGCGACACCGGACAGCGCCGCGGCGCCTCTCCGCGGCTCGGCGCAGCCCCGGCGCTGCCCGCAGCCGGCCGGGACCGGGACCGTCGGGGCGCCGGGCGCGCAGAACCGGGGCCGCCGCTCCCTGCCCGAGCCGAGCCGGCTGCGCGTCCCGGGGCGCACGGAGCGGGCCCCGGCCCCGGGGCCGTCATGGGGCCGCGCGGGGCCGCTCCCGGGTCCCAGGGAGCTCCGGGGCGCAGCGGTTTCGTTCCCCCCGCACTCGCCGCTGCCAGGGCGGACCGGCCGCGGTCCCGCCGAGCCCACCGATCACGGAGCAAACGGATCCCGCGCCCCGGCACCCTCCCTTCCCGGGCCACGGACCCTTCCGCTGTTCCCGGTGCTGGCTGACCCTGGCTACAGCAGTCCCGCCGTTCCCGACAGCACGCGTACCGATTCCCACGGACCCGCCGCTCGCGGTAGCACCGACCCCAGCCCTTCCCGCCCCCCCGCCGTTCCCGGGGCACGCCCGTACCTGGCTCGGAGGAGCGGGACCGTGTGGCCGGGGCCGGGCAGCGCCGCGGAGCCGCCCGGGCGCGGGGTGCGACGGCGCCGGTCGGGGCGGGCTCGCCCGGTCCCGCTCTCCTGCCGGTGCCGCTCCGGCCGGCCCCGCGGCTCGCCCCGGGCGGTAACGGGCAGCGCAGAGATCGCGAGCCGGGCCGCGGGGCCTCCCGGCGACTATCGCGACAGCCGCGCCGTGGGTGGCGGGATCGGGACGTGTGTGGCGGGGCCGGTGATTCCCCGCTGCGGCTGCCGGGACGGGGTGCCGGGCTCCCCGGCGGGCCCCGGTTCAGGGCGAGGGCGGCGGGTCACGTCCCCGGGGCAGGGGCCGGCGGGGGAGGGCGGCCACCCGGCCACCCTGGCGCCACCGGTCTGGGGCAAATGACATTACCGGGGCCTGCGCCTGTAAATCACGGCAGCACCGGGAGCCGCAGCTGCTGCGTCCCGGGGGCACGGCCAGGCCCAGGGGCACTGGTGGACCCGGGGCTCCGCACACACCATGGGCACCGGGCACACCCGCACTCAGCAGGACCCACTGCGGTGTGGGGAGACCGGCCCTGCCGTGGCAGCTTCTCGGGGTCTGGGGTCATGGCATGGGTGCTGTGCTGGGTGCACGCTCACCCGGCCGCGGGAGGTGGGGATGCACACCCCACACATACACCCCAGCAGGACGCAGCTGCCTGCACACACGTGTGTGCACACACCCTGCAGCACAGCACAGCCACACAATGCACACAGACACTGCGCGGCGCGGGTGCACGCCCGCACACACATGTATGTGCTAACACAGCCCCTGTGCCATGGCTCAGCCGCACGTGTGCACCCCAGCACTGCACACGTGTGCACCTCAGCACAGCACAGCCGTGTGCGTGCACACACACACACCCCACAGCTCAGCACAGCCACACACACACACACACACTGACCCACCTGCACGGCGTTGGAGCACACACACGCACACACACACGTGAGCAGAGCACACGTGTGTGAGCGATGCACACCCACAGCCCATGGGGGCTCACTGGAGCTGCACCCACCCCTGCTGTGTGCACACAAACACGCGCCCCGTGCAGGGCCCCCAGCCTCTGTGCCTGCACAACGCGCACCCCATTCGCACATGTCCCAGCCAGGCCCACGCCAGGCACAGGCTGTCCCACATAACACAGCCCTGCAGCTGTCCTTGTGCGTGCACAGGCAGGAGGAGCTGGCCCTGCCATGCCCGATCACTTTGCTGTCCCCGTGCTCCCAAGCAAGCCCTGTGCCACTGGTTTGGGTCCACGCATCAGCGCAGGGCAGGGGAATGCTGCACACCGATCTGCAGCACTGGAGCTGCCTTCCTGGTGCCCTGCCAGGCTGAGCCCCCCCCAGTGTCTTGCTCTTGGCCCAGCAGATGCTGGGGACACTTGGCCAGTGCCGCCTTTGCCAGAGCACGGCCAACCTCCAGCCCCCCAGCTCCAGCAGCAGCCCCAGGCACTGGGCGGCTGCGGGCGCCGTGGGCAGGGAGCAGCCCCTCGGGCCGGAGCTGGCACTGGCCCAGGCGCGAGCGGCGCCTGCCCGGGCGCGGGGCGGGTGGCGGGGAGGAAATGCCTTGTGCTGGGGGAGGGACCGGGCGGCAGCAGGTTAATTAAACCTAGAGCAGGAGGCAGATGTTTGGAAGTGCCCAGGGGCTGGAATGCTGCATGGTCCCGGGAGATGGATTGGGGGGCAGGTGACAGGGCCTGGGGCAGGCAGGGGCTCCCGCGGCGCCTGCCTGCGTCACGGTCACCTCCGCCCTGTGCCGGCGGGGGTCCGCCGGGTGGCAGCCCCAGGGTCCTGGCAGGGGCCTCACCGTGATGTGTGCCCTGACCCCAGCACCGGCCCCTGCTCAGGGTGGAGAGCTGGCGCTGGGTGCTCACTTTGGAGAGATGTGAGGTCCGGGGGGGCTGGGACTGGCTCCTGCTTCTGGAGCAGAGACCCCTCCCCAGCTCCCATGGCACCATGGCTGGGGCTGCTCCAGGGTAGGGGGCTCACAGGGAAGGCTGAGCCCTCGTCAGCACGGTGCTCAGCAAGCCCGGTGCCACGATGGCTGAGGGTGCAGGTCACCCATCCAGGGACCCCCACAAGCCGCAGGGCCTCCCCATTGTCATCTGCCAGTGCTGCTGGCCCTGTCTGCACCAAGTGGCCCTTGTGCCACCCGCAGCCAGCGTTGTCCCTGTCCCAGGTGCCATGGCCCTGCCCTGAGCCTGAGCACTGTGTGCACAGCAAAGCTTGGGCGAGGGGCCCCCCTACGCACCTGCAATAGGAGGGGGTCGGGAATATCCCAGTGCATCCACACAAAACTGCTCCGCATCTCTCAGCCACATCTCACACCCCCACGGTCCCTGGTGGGTGCCCCCCTCCTGCTGCAGCAGGGCTGGATGTGGGGCTCCCTGCGGGGCGCAGCAGATGTGTCCCCAGGCCAGCGCACTGCATGAGCTGGTACCTGCATGGCACAGGCAGGACGGGGACAAGGCAGAGGGGGCACTCGCCTGGCTTGGGGTAGGAAATCAGCTGTCAGCCTCAGTACTCCGCCTGACCCTGCTCAGCACCAGACCCTGCTGCTGCTAGAGATGCACAAGGGCCGCACACCCCAGCACCCCAGCACCCCAGCACCCCGCTGCCCCCCTCCCCAGTGGCTACACCCAGCCCTCGGCACAGCCAACCTGGCAGGCAGGGGATGGACGCACCAGTCCTGGCACCTGCCCCATGGCCCCGTGCAGTGACACGGTCCTGCCCGCTGCACAGCCATCCCTGCAGCTGTCCTGGGTGCTGCCATGGCCCCCACAGTGCCCCTGCCAGCAGCCCCTCGCCCCGTCCCCCCGCCTGCCCGCAGGCACCTGCAGCTTGGGGCTGCTCGCCTGCGGCTGCTGTGGCTCCGTGGCACCAAGTCCCTGCGGACCAGCCCCGTGCCTGCGTCCCTGTCCCCTGCAGGGCCTCCTGCCGGGCTCAGGTGTTCCTGCTGGGGGGCAGGAGTTATTAAAACGGGTCCCTGCCCACCCTTCACTGCTGACAGCCTGCTCCCTGCGCGCCGGCCAGCGCGCAGCAATTAAGCGGCGGAGGCCTGGTAGGGCCCCACGTTACCACCGGCGAGATGCTGCCAAGCCGTCCTCTCCCACCCGCTCCCCCCCTAATCTCATTATCGCTGGACGTCCCCTTCTTCCTCCCGCTTCCCCCCCAAACCCGCTGGCAAACTGTAGGGACAGTCAGCTCCTCTCTGGCTGCTGGGTTAATTCTGGGCTAATTAGATGAAGCCAGCCCAGATTGGATTACTTTAGCCTGCATTTGGTCCTCCAGTCCTTGACTTGCGGCTCCCGGGGGAGCTGCTGGCGCCTCCTGCCTCAATCAGACACTTCTTAACTGCATGAAACACTCCCGGTGCCCCGCACCCGCCGGCCCCGGGCTGGGCGCTGGCACCCGGGGTGGGGTGCAGGGGGTGACGCGGTGGCACGCACGCCTCCCACCCGGCACGCGAGAGGGCTGCGCCGGGCCGGGACGCGGCCGTGGCGGCTCCCAGCAGCTCGGCCGTGCAGCAAGACGCGGCCCCACCGCACCGGGACCCCCCCGGTGCCCGGGCCCCGACGGCCAGAGCCGCCCAGGCTGGACGTCACGGTGGCCGTCGGCACCTACGCAGCGTCCTCGGGGAGGAGCTCGGTGTGACGGGGACGCAGGCGGCTGCGGCGTGGTGGCACCGGCCGAGCTGCCCAGGGTTTGGTCCCGCTGGGTGGCCCCGGGCTGCAGCCCCAGGATTGGGGGGAGGCGCCTGGTAGGGGGCTCGGGGCAGCCCCTGTGCCCCATCCCTGGGTCTGGGAGAGGGGAACCTGGGCTGGGGGCAGAATGGGTGCTGCAGCCCCCCACGCTGCCCTCCTCTATCAGCTTTATGGGATGGGAGCAGGGACAGAAGGGCTTGGGGAGGGGTGCGGAGCAGGCGTTGCTGCCCGTGCAGCACAAACCTTCTGCCATGGTGCCTGGGAGCATGACCCTGGGTGCCCTGGGGGGGGCAGGAGGGACCCGCTGTGACCAGTGGCAACGCTGCAGCTGCTGGGGTCGGTAGCCAAGGCCCCGAGGGTTCTGCAGGGCCAACAGCACCAGCACTTGGGGCTGGGCTGGGGGATGTGGAGCAGGGACATGGGGACGCTGCGGGAGCGGGGAGACAGCAGGAGGGGGGGTGCAGCCCCTGGCCCCCGTTTGGCCACAGGCACCAGGTTGGTTCCTGCACCCTCCTGAGCAGCAGCGGGTCCTGCAGTGCCGCAGGGCTGGTGCTGAGCCCAGCAACCATGGGCAGCCCCCTCCCCACCTCCCCCGGGGGCTGTGGGGGTCCTGACAGCGGGACCGGGGCTGCGGGTGCCGGGGGGCTCCCGTCCCCTCAGGCCAGGGTGCCGAGTGCCTGCAGCCGTGGCTCTCGCTGCCGCGGGGCCGTTGACAGAAGCCGTCGCTCAGAACCTCGTTATCAAAGGCCGAGGGCAGGTAATTGGATTCTGCAAATCCAATCAGGTGCATTAGGCAGGGAGTTCAGTCCATAACCGCCCAGCCCCCGGCCCTGCGCCCCCGCTCGAGCCCCCCGCCCTGCCCGGCCCCACGGCTCTGCCTCCCCCAGCCCCCCCCCGGGCACCGGCTGCCCCCGGAGCCCCCTCACCGGGGGACTCCCTCCGCTGGGACGTGTGGGGCTGGGGGCGGTGTGGGGCAGGGGGCCCCACGGTGCTGCCGGGAGGGAGCTGAGGGCACCTAGGGGTGCAGGCACCTGGGTGGCAGCCACGACAGAGGGACCAGCCCAGCGATGGGCCCCCACTCGCCTGGCCCAGGGGCTGGAGCACCGCTGCCCTACGCTGGCTGCTGTCACGAGTGCGCCAGGCCTCAGCGCAGCCCCCCCGCTGCCCCCCGCTGCCCCCGGCCCTGAGCAGGGTCCGTCCAGCCCCGCACCCCAGGGCCGGGAAAGCCCCCGGCAGGCGCTTACCAGAAGGAGCCGCCCAGACCCCGCGCGGCTCCGCAGCGGAAATGGAGCTGAATATTTGAGCAGGTCTCTGCTAAAAGCACCGGCCTGCCCGGCCCCGGAGCTTCGTGGAGGCCAGGGAAGCGCCGGCTGCCGCCCAGGCATTAATTATGCATCGGGAGATGGAGCTGCGCGGCCCCGCGCGTGCCAGGCTGCAAACGTGGCCCCGGGGGCCCAGGCTGATGCGGGGACCCTTGCCCTGCTGCCAGCTGTCCCCAGCCCCTGCCACCCCGCACACCCTGCTCCTCACCAGTGCTCCCAGCCCTGCTGCTGGCACTGCTGGCATGCCAGGAGGTGTTGGCGTGAGCCTGGGCATGACTGGGGACAGCACACAGGGTGACAAGTGTGTGTGTGGGGGGGTATGGACGTGTCCTGCATGCAGCAGGTGTCAGAGGGGTGGCACACGTGGGGACAGCGCATCCACACCGCAGGCTGGGCTGAGGGGACAGCACGCCCAGCACGGAGCACGCGTGGTGTCCCTGGGTGAGCCGATCCCCTGGGGATGTGCACCAGCAGGGTGGCAGCTGGGTGCCTGCACACACCGGTGCCCGTCCCTGTCCCCGGACACCTCTCCTGGGCTCGGTCCTGGCCAACAGAGCCACCCCAGCCCCAAGATCACCACCATGGCCTGGGCCACAGCTCAGCCAGGGGGGCTGAGGGGACAGCAGGGCACAGGGCTGCACACACACAGCACGTGGCTGTGCCAGGACAGTGTGTGTGGGGAGATGGGCTGGGGCTGTGCTCGCTGCGGTGCCGCGGTGCCAGTGCTCGGCGCGGTGACCTTGCTCCGTGTAGTGCAGTGCCGGTGCGTGGTACACTCCTGGTGCTCGTTGAGGAGCTGGCAGTGAGCGATGCTGCCCAGCCCCAGGGCTGTGCTGGCCCAGCTGTGACCCCCGCAGCCCCCGGCGCGGCCGTCCCTCCCAGGAACTGCTCCTGGCAGGTACAAATGGGGCCGGGCCCTCCCGCGCTCACCCCAGACGTGGGCGCTCACCCCGGCCCCAGCCTCATTTCTCACCGCCTGGCGAGGACGGGGCCGGAGGGGGGGCAGGCTCTGGCTGGCAGCGGGGGGGGGCGTTGTGTGGGCCCACGGCCACTCCAGGGTGCAGGGGCTGGTCCTGGCTGTCCCTGCTGGGGGTCCCCTCTGGGGGTGCCTGGACTGGGGGTACTGGAGCCCAGCCACACACCTCTTCACTGGGGCAGGAGGCAGGGAGAGGGTGGCCGACAGCTCGGGGACACGCTGGGAGCTGCCTCCCATGGGCCAGGCTGAGCCGCTCAGACACGGGCTGGCTGGGACATGGAGGAGCTGAGGTGCTGGGACCCAGGTGCTGCGATCGAGACCCAGGCTCCCAGGAGGAGCTGAGCGGACCAGGACCGGGACCAGGACCAGGAGCAGGACCTGGATCCTGACTCGGACCAGCACCAGCCAGGCCAGCAGCATCCAGGGGCTGCAGTGACAGGAGGGCGCTGGTGGCAAGGGGACGTTGCGGGGCTGCCCAGGACCCCCACAGCTCCACACTGCCCCGGAGGCACCGGGCCCCGCACGCCCAAGCCGTGGGGTGGAGGTCGCAGAGCTCCTGCAGGCGGCCCAGGGCCGAGGAGCCCCGCGGAGCCCCCGGGCGCCCCCGAGCCCCGCGCTGCCCTCCCGCACCCCGGGTCGGTGCCGGTACCGGGCTGGTCCCTGCGCCCCGTGCCCGGCCCCGGCTGCGGGATTTGGGATTTCGGCTCGGCCGGCGCTCGGGGGCTCCCCCCCACCTCCCTTCCCCGTCCCCCCCGCTCCGTGCCGGGGCCGCCCCGCAGCGCCGGGCGCCCGGTGCGGGTCCCTCGGGGCCGCGCCGTCTGCCCGCCCGGCCCCGGCCCCGGCGGCTCCCCAGGCAGCACTTGTTGCTGGGGATTGCAGCAATAATCGTAACCGTAACGAGCCATTACGGCCCTTAACAGCCTCTGCTTTGCATTAGCGGGGCCGCTCCTTCCCCTCCAGAGCCCTGATCCAATCACCCCCATTAGCGCGGCTCCAGGCTCCGGCGGCTGCGCTGCGGAGAGCGCCCGGCCCCGGCCCCGGCCCCGCACCCCCGCGAGACCCCCCCGGCCCCGGCCCCAGCCCCCCAGCCCCGCACGCTGCCCCCCGCACCGCCCCCGGCCCCGCGGCCCGGCCCGGCCCGGTCCCAGCGGCGCCCCCCCCCCGGCAGAGCGGGGCCGGGGGCTGCGGGCAGGGCGCGGCGCCCCAGCACCCCCCCGCCGCCGGGCGCCCACCCGCTGCCCCCCGCCCCCCGTCCTCCATCTCCCCCTTCCCGGCGGGAATTCCCCCCACAGCCCGCTCCACGGCACCCCTGGACCCCGCTCCCCCGGTGCCCCCTGGTGCCGCCATTGCCCCCCCGTGCCCCCATTACCCCCGGTGCCCCCATTGGTGCCCGGTGTCCCGTTGCCCCCCCCGGTGCCCCCATTGCCCTTGGTGCCCCCCTATACCCCAGGTACCCCCATCGCCCCCCCGTGCCCCCATTACCCCCCCGGTGCCCCCATTACCCCCCCCGTGCCCCCTATACCCCAGGTACCCCCATTGCCCCCCGGTGCCCCCATTGCCCCCGGTGCCCCCCCCCGCGCCCTTCCCGCGGTGCCCTGCTGCCCCCTGCCGGTCGCCGGCCGCACCACGCCCGGCGCTGATTGGCCGCTGCGCAGGGCGCCCCCCGCCCATTGGCTGCCGGCGACGGGGCGGCCACGTGGGGAGGGGGGGACGCACGTGGAGGGCCCGGGGGGGGGCGCGAGGCTCCGGGACTGGGCCCCGCCGCCGGCCCCGGGAGTGCCGGGATCGGGGGGGCAGGGCCCTGGGGCAGAGAACCGGGCACGGCTCGGCTCGGTTTGGCTCGGCACGGCTCGGCTCGATCTGTACGGATTGTCACGGCACGGCTCGGCACGGCACGGAACGACGCGGCTCGGCACAGCTCGGCTCGGCTCGGCTCAGCCCGGTTCGGTTCGGCTCGGCCCGGCGGGGGCAGGGGCCAGCACCGGGGCCAGCGCCGCGCCGCCCGGCCGTGCTTCTCGCCGAGGCCGCCAGGGGGCGCCCGTGCTCGCGGCCGGCACAGGGCGAGGCGCGCGGGGCACGCCGGGAGCTGTAGTCGCGCCGCGCGTGGCGCCGGCCCCGCCCCCGGCCCGAACCCGGAAGTGAGCGGGGAGGCGGAGGAGGTTCTAAGATGGCGTCGCCTCCTCAGGGGGGCCCGATGGCGATCGCCATGCGGCTGCGGAACCAGCTCCAGGCCGTCTACAAGATGGACCCGCTCCGGAACGAGGCGAGCGGCGGCGGGCGGCGGGGCCGGCAGGGGCGCCCGGCGCATGCGTGGGCGGAAGAGGCGCCGCGCCCGCCGCTCGGGGGGCGCCGGGGCCGCGCAGGCGCCGTCCCCACCGCGCTGCGCATGCGCCGGGCGCCCCCGCCGCGGGAGGGCGGGGCCAGGGGGCGGGGCGCGTGCCTTGGGTCGGGGCGGGCGGGAGGCGGGGCCCGGGGGGGAGGGGCGGGGCCAGGGGCAGAGGGGGCGGGGCACCGGTGAGGGGCGGGGCCACGTGAAGGTGGTGGGAGGCAGGTGAGGGGCGGGGTCTGGGGCGGGGCACAGGTGAGGGGGGCGGGGTTATGTGTGGTAGGCGGGGCCAGGTGAGCGGGGGCGGGGCCAGGTGAGCGAGGGGCGGGGCTCCAGCACCGTCCCATGGCAGGAGGTGCCCGGGGGTGCCCCCAGCCCCTGCCCCCAGCCCCCCCCCGCCCCGGGTCCCTCGCCATGGGGCCGGGTGACGCCGTGGCGCCCCGCAGGAGGAGGTGAAGGTGAAGATGAAGGAGCTGAACGAGCACATCGTGTGCTGCCTCTGCGCCGGGTACTTCATCGACGCCACCACCATCACCGAGTGCCTGCACACCTGTGAGTCCCCGCGGGGCGCCGCGCCCCCCCCCAGCCCCCTGCCCGGGGGCGCCTGGCCCCGCTGACCCCCTCCCTCTGGCCGCAGTCTGCAAGAGCTGCATCGTGAAGTACCTGCAGACCAGCAAGTACTGCCCCATGTGCAACACCAAGATCCACGAGACGCAGCCGCTGCTCAACCTGAAGCTGGACCGCGTCATGCAGGACATCGTCTACAAGCTGGTGCCCGGCCTGCAGGAGAGTGAGTGGCCGCGCGCTGCGCCCCTGGGAAACGGCTGGGGAGGGGGTGCTGCGGGGTGCCCGGGCCATGGCTCCACACATCCCAAGTGGCGATGTGGGCGGGGGACCCGCTGCTGCCCCTCGGATGCCCCACAGGGACACGGCAGGGAGCAGAGCAGGGAGACCAGGACCTGGCTGAGGAGGTGCCTGAGCCCAGCTCTGCGCCCCCCCCTCATTGCTCCGGGCGCTGGTGCCCGGTTTGTGCTCGGTGGTGCTGAGCCGTGGGGCCGGGAGCCGGGGCCAGCTCCGAGCGGTGTCCCCAGGGCCAGGCTCTGAGCGACAGCGCAGCGAGGGCGGGCGGCGGGCGGGTGGTGATGAATGCAAAGTGGCGCTGGCGGGGGGGCTCCAGATTAGCCGCCGTCACTCAGGACGGGGATGGGGAAGGCGCTGGGGACGCGTCTCTGGAAATGTCAGCTCGCCGCAGCAGCGGGGGGAGGCGGAGGGGCTCCGGGCGCTGTCACGGCGGGATGGAGACGTGCCTGTGCTGCGCTGGGAGCGTGCAGGCAGCACACGGTGTGGGCCCCGCGCCCCAAAACGTGGGGAGGGAGAGCGGGAGCAGGTCTGAGGGACGCCGAGAGCAGGGACGGGGCTGTGTGCGACGGGGCACTGCTGCAGGTCCGTGGGGTGCCCGAGGGCACCCAGCTTCTGGCAGTGCTGCTGACCCCCCCTGCAGCAGGGAGATGGGCGAGGGGCAGTCGGGGAGCCCCTGGGATCTGAGGGGGCAGGGGACAGCCCTGAGCACCGCTTGCCTCTTGCCTGCAGGTGAAGAGAAGAGGATCCGGGAGTTCTACCAGTCCCGCGGCCTCGACCGGGTGACGCAGCCCAGCGGCGAGGGTGGGCGCAGGGCCGGGGGGCTGCAGGGGGGCGCGGGGACAGGGCGTGGCGGTGCCAGGAGCCGGCTGCATGTGGAGCCCCGGCACCTGGGGCCGGCTGACTGCCACCCGCTTCTCCCCAGACACAGTCGGGGGCGACCCCATGGGGCTCCCCTACAGCACCTTCGACCATTCCCGCGCCCACTACTTCCGCTACGACGAGCACGTCTCGCTCTGCCTCGAGAAGCAGAGGTGAGTGGGGGGTCCCGCTGAGCCGCTGCCCCTTGGCTGGGAGCAGGGACGGGGCCAGGGACAGCACGGACACCGTGCATCCCGCTGCTGGGCAGCAGGGGACCCGGCCGAGCCGTGGGGCTGCACGGCCCCGCTGCAGATCCCCCCCCCCCCCCAGCAGCAGCCCCTGCCTGGCGGCTGCGAGCGTTAATAAATGCTGGGGAGGGCGCGCTGCGCAGCTGCCTGCTGGCTCCCGACAGCAAAGTCAATAAGTGGCAGCTCTGGGAGCTGTAATGGGATCGATGGCTGCAGCTCAGCTGCCAGCCCAGCCGCACGCCTGCCCCGCTGCAGCCCCAGCTCCAGGCGTGCGTGACGGGGGAGCGGGGGGACGTGTGGCACGGGGCAGCCCCCACCTCCGGGGCTGGGCGCAGGAGCCCCTGTGGACTCGTCCCAGGCTGTGCCGGGGAAAGGGGTGGGGGCTGCAGCCCCTCTCCCCTGCAGGGGCCCCCAGATTCCCCCTTCTCTTCCCCCCGCAGCTCCAGCAAGGACAAGAGCAAGGCTGTGCTGCAGGTGAGTGCCCGGGGGCTGCTGAGTGCCCAGGGATGGCCCTGGACCATGGGGCAGGCAGAGCCCCCCCTCGGGCTCGGTGCCTGTGGTGCCGGGGCGAGGGCTCGGCCCGGTGCTGATCCCGGAGGGGGCGGTGGGTTGGGGCCCCCTGCCGAGCACCCACCCTGCGCTGAGCCCTCTGCCCCTTGCAGCATAAATACGTGAGGTGCTCCGTGCGGGCGCAGATCCGGCACCTGCGGAGGGTCCTGTGTCACCGCCTGGGGCTGCCGCTGCAGCACGTGAGTGGGGCCCGGGGCTGGGGGGGGAAAGGGGGGTGCAGGCCCTGGGTGGGAGCTGGGGGGGGGGGGGGCGCAGGCCCTGGCTGACTGCGTGCCCCCACGCGTAGGTGCAGATCCTGTTCGGCGGCGAGCTGCTCCCCGACCACATGACGATGAAGCAGCTCTGGCTCTCGCGCTGGTTCGGCAAGGTGGGTGGTGTGGGGGGACGGGCACCCGCTGCCCCCGGTCCCCCTGCCCTGGGCGGGGAGATGGGGGGGCTCTGGGGGCTGTTTGGGCTGGGGCAGTGCTCGGTTGAGGCCGCAGAGCAGGGGAGCAGGGAGCCGAGATGCTGGATAACGCTGCTCCCTGCCGCCGGGCGCTGCGTCCCCACACAGGTCAGGGTGGGGGCACATCCCAGGAGGGGTGGGCAACTTCACCGAGCAGCCCCCCCGCTGGTCACTGCCGCCCGGGGCCCTGGTACATGGGTTGATGGCTTTGGGGTGCTGCTGCTGTCCTGACGCCCCCCCCTTGCCTTGCAGCCCGCACCCCTCCTGCTGCACTACAGCATCAAGGACAAGAGGAGGTAGGGGCTGGGGGCGGTGCTGCCCCCCCCCGCAGCGCAGCCCTGCTCCTGCCCCCCTACCCCACTCCTCCTAACTTAATACCCCCCTGCTTGAGTTTATTTTTTGAATAAAACTGTTGAAAATCCTCTGCGCCTCCCTTCTTTTTTTGGGAGGTGGGGGGAGGCTGGGGGTTGCTGCTGGGTCCCTCTGGCGGGGGGGCCACGCTGGGTGCTGGGGGGTGCAGCCTGGGGGCTTCCGTGGGGAGGGGGTGCAGAGGTACGGGGGGGGCACAGTGCGTGGCCATGACAAACAGTTTTTGGGTGCAGGGCCGAGCCAGGGGGGTGCCCCGGGGGGCTGCACCCCGGGCACGGCGCTGTGGGGTGCGGGGCGGCGCTGAGGGGCCCGGCCCCCCCCAGCCTCATTCCTTCCCCCCCCCCCGCTTCCCCGCGGTGCCGGTGCTCGCAGCCCCTCGGCCGAGCGCAGATGCGGCACCCGACGGCCCGGCCCCCCCGCGCCGCCCCCCGCCGCCCGCGCACAATGAGCCGTGATGAAGGCACGGGCCCGGGGCGCCGGGGGGCGGCGGAACAGGGCGGCCCCGCCGCGGGGGGGGCGCTCCCGCAGCCATCTGGGGCGCGGGGGGGCGGCGGCGCGGGGCCGGGGCCGCCCGTTAACGCGTCCCGGCGGCTGGGACCCCGCTCCGGGCAGGGGAACAGGTGCCCGGCCCCCCCCGCCGAGCCCCGGGGCCGTGCCGCAGCCCGGTCCCCGGTCAGCCCGGGGGGTGCCCGCGGGCCCCCCCCATCCTCCCCCGCGGGACCCCGGCGCCGGCAGCAACGCGGCGGGGCCGCCCCCGGCCCCCGGCTCCGCGGTGACCCCGCGCCCGGGACCCCGCCGCCGCCGCGGGGGGATCCGGTTACCGGCCCCGCGCCCCCGCCCAGCTGTCGGCCATCCCTCACCCGGGCCGCGGCCCCCCCGCTAAGCACGCCCCGGGGAACGGGGGCGCTGGGGCCGGCCCCGCACCCCGGGGGGGTCACACGGGGACCCCGCTGCCCCCAGCACCCCCGGCGGCGCAGCCGGTGGAGCGCACGGACAGACGGACAGACGGACAGAGGGACAGAGGGACGGACGGACAGAGGGACAGAGGGACGGGCGGGCGGCGGGGCGGGGCGGGCCGGGCTGGGGGGGGCCGGGCGCCCCCGCGTCTTTCAGCAGCGGCTCTGGCAGAGCAGGAAACCGCCGCGGGGCCGGGGCCGGGGCCGGGCGCTCCCCCGCGCATCCCGCGCCCCCCGCGCCCCCGCTTATCAGCGCGCCCAGCCCCGGAGCCTAATTCAAACCAAGCGCAGCCGCGGGGGCTGGGGCGCGGGGGGGCCGGGGGAGGGGGCCGGGGGCGCGGGACGAGCCCGGGGGGCCGGGAGCACGGGGCGGGCACGGGGGGCGCGGGGCGGTCGCGGGGTGCCGGCAGCCCCCGTGCCCGCTGCCCGGCCCCAAGAGGCCGCGGGCGGTGCCGGGGGCGGCGGGGCGGGGGCGCGGGGGGGGCCGGGGGCCGGGCCGGGGCCCCGCGTCGAGCCCGGCCGTCGGGGCCGGCTGCGAGCCGCGGTCACGCCGCTTAGTGCAGGGCGAAGGCGCTTTGATATCCTGCCCCCGCGTCATGCTCCGAGGGGGCTAATGGCACCAGGCTCCAGCCCGGCAGAGAGGGAAACCTGAGCCCCCCGTTCCGCCCGGCCCTAATCCGGGGGGCTGCGGGGGCCGCACAGCCCTGCCCGGGGAGGCCGGCACGGCCCGGCCCCACTGCGGCACCCCACGGCCGTGCGGGGACCCGAGGGACCGTTTGGTGCCCCGTGCGTGGGGTCCCCGGCAGCGAGCCCGGCTCAGGACGGGGGCAGCGACCACCCTGAGCCCCGAGCCGTCTGGGGCTGCCCGAGGGCCTGGCTGGGGGATTCGGGGTCGGTGACTGCAGCCACCCCTCTGAGCCCCGCGTGGTGACACCGGGCAGGGACGGGGACAGGCGGTGACATGGGGGTGCCCCGGGCGCAGACGGGTCCCAGCGCCCTGGCCCCGTGCAGGCCGTAACGGACAGGCTCAGCTGCAGGATTACCTCGGCGAGGGGCCGCGTGTCAGTCAGCGGGACGGCTCAGCTCCCGAGGGACCCCTCAGCCCCGCCACCACATGGCCCCCCAGCCCCTGCCCCTGTAGCCCCGGGGTGCAGGGCAGCACCAGCCCTGCCTCGTGTACCCCGTCCTGCTGGCCCCCCCTCCCCAAGGCCCCCCCTGCCCCTTGCTGGGCTCGTTGCCCCTTTCCAGCAGCACCTCAGGGAGACGGGTGGTGCCGTGAGTCCTGCAGGGGGTGTCTGGGGACCTGGGCCCCGCAGGGAGGCTGTGGGGCAGTGGTGCCTGTCAGAGGGGTACGGCACTGCCCCTCTGAAGGCTTCACACCCCCCATCTCTGTCCCTGCCCTGCAGGCGGTGCAGGGGTTGGACCCCCATGCTGCTGGCACCGGCTGCACCAACGTGGGGCCCATCCCCGCGTGGCTGCCCTGTCCTGAGCCAGGCTGGGCAGTGGGGTGGTGTCGAGCACCCGCTCGCTGCTGCTGTCCCTGCCACGCTTCGGCAGCACCGTCTCCTGTGCTGGCTCCTGACAGAGACAAATGAGCTGCCCGTGCCTGCCACGGCTTTCACACCCCATTGCCGGGGTGAGCGGGGCAGCGCCTGGGGACCCGGTGCGTGGGGCCAGCCCTGCGATGCCCCCGTGCCCAGGCCAGGAACCCCCACGGACCTCAGCGTGGCTCCCGGCCTCGGCTGGGTGCTGCCAGCACCGCGGCACCGTGCTGCCAGCCCAGCTGCCAGGCCGCGCCGCGGGGCCCCTCTCGGCTGCCAGCCCGCGCACAGCGGGACCTGACAGCGCCTCTCGGCGGGGCGCGGATGGATGGGGCGCCGCGGGACACAAGAGCTGGGGCCCAGCCAGTGCCACCCCACAGCCTGCACCCTGGCCACGTCCCACCTACATGCATGTGCTGGAGCTGCTGAGGAGCACGGCTGTCCCTCCCCGGCACCCTGGTGACCACCGGTGCGCAGCACGGGCACGCTGGCATATGGCTGTCATGGTGGGAATGAGCTGTCATGCCGGAGCGGGGAAATTACCCCGTAACGAGGCGCGCTGGAGATTAGGCTAATGAGAAAATCAAAACACAATTTAATTCCTGTCACCGCCTGATCGTCTTTAAACGACGCCGTGCGGTTCTGACGGGCCGGCCTGCTGTGCCCACGCGCCCCCCGGCACCGTGCCGGCCCTGCTCCGGCACCGCGCCACCGCCGCTCCCGGCCCCGGGGTCCCGCACCAGCCCCCGCCGAGCCCCCGCGGAGGGAGCGGACCTGGGGTGAGCAGGGGGGCAGCGCCCGCTTCCTGCCGGCTTCCCGAGGATGTGGGCACCGGAGGCTGGCACCGGGATGCCCAGCACCGTGGGAAAGTGGGGCCGGGGGGGGGGGGCACCTTCCTGCGGACGGAGGGGCCACGGCAGCCCCAGCCCCGCGGGACACAGCCTCAGGGCCTGGGAAAGCCGCGCTGGGCACGCAGGGCTCTCTCCCAGCCAGAGCATCAAAGCAGCAGCCAAGGAGGGCTGGGAGGGCTTGGGGTGTGCACGGAGCTCAGCCCCCTGCATCCCCCAGCACCCCCCTGCTGCAGTCCTGTCCCCACCAGAACCACGCAGGCCCCACGGCAAGCCCGGGGCAGCCCAGGCTGACCTGCACCAGCCCCAGCACGGTGCTGGCCAGTGGCCCCGGCCCCAGCCCTGGCTGCAGGGACGAGCTGGGGACCCAGCACCGCCAGGTGCGGGCAGTGACAGGGTGGCTGCCCTGGCATAAAAGGTGCCGGGGCCGGCACTTCCAGGCCCTTCTCCTCCAGCCCCGTGCAGGAGCGCACGGGAGGCAGGGCTGGAGGCCGTGGGAGCACGGCCAGGCGGGGCGGGAGGGCACCCCCTCACCTTTCCCGGTTTATCTTGGACGGCGGCATTTCCTCCAGCCCTTTGTTTGCGAGGCCGCGCCGCCCGCGCCCCACCCTGCCTTCCTCCGTGCCGCCGGGCACGGTGCGGGGGGATGCGCACCGGGATGCGTGTGGGGCTGCACTCGCGCCATGGGGCCACCATCCCCGTACCCCACTGCGGTCTGCAGGCTGGGGCCGCCGTGGAGGGTGCTCAGTGCCCACGGGACGTGGTGCTGGGCTCGCCGCAGCCAGCCCCGTTCCCACTGCAGTGCCCACACGGGAGCCGCTCTCATGGGGTGCTCGCATGGGCTGCACGTGCTGGATGCGTGCCCTGGGTGTGCGGGCTGGAGGCAGGCTGGGTGCAGACGTGCTCGGGGTGTGCATACGGGGTGCACGCAGGCTGCGGTGCCACCCGCGTCCCCGGGACCCTGCCGTCGCGGGTGCCACAGCGCTGGGCTCGTCGGCCCCGCTATTGTTGCGGCCACAGCCCTGTGCGGCCTTTGAAGTTGGCGAGACTTCCTGCCCCGAGGTTTTATGGCCCGATCTGTCTGCACCGCGCGCTTCCCCCTGCCCATAAATCACTCGGCGCTGGGAGGCTTGGGGGAGCGCAGCGTGCCTGGCCGTAACCCACAGCCCCGGCCCCGTGCGAGGGCACCGTCGGGGCCCACGCTGGCCTGGGACCTGCCCGGGGAGGCGATGAGCTGGGGCCAAGTGCTGTGGGCACGGAGCAGCCTTGGGACGGTGCCCGGCCCCGGGGCTTCACCTCCAGCACGGGTGAGGGCAGCTGAAGGACACACGGGCAGCTCAGCTCCTGCACAGGACCTGGGGTGCCCCAGAGCCCTCGTGCCTGGGGGTGCTTCCCTCCTGTCCCAAGGGATCCAGGGCATGACTGGGGGCGTCTGCACCCCCTGGCCAGGGGTCCCCTGCCCTGCTCTGCGCCCCTGTCCTTGCATCCCCTGTGCTGGAGCCCTGCCTGGCTGTCTCAGGGACAGACAGCACCCTGCCATCACTGTCCCCAGCCCTGTCCCCATCCCCAGCCCCATCCCTCCAGGCCTCCCCCACTGCTCCCCACCACACTGCCCGGCAATAAAACGGGCAGCAGTTTAACGAGGGGGACGTGGGGTCAGGCTTTTAGGGCTAATCACTGCAAGACTGGAAACACCAGCTAGCAGCAAGGGCTGTGCGAGGGCTCAGCCCCGGCCTGAGGCACAGCGGGTGCTGTCCAGTGTGGGGCTGCAGGATGGGGATGGAGATGGGGATGGTGCTGGCACTGGTGATGGCGATGGGGATGGGGATGGGGACAGGGCAGCCTTGTGGGGGCCCCCAGGCCCCAGTCCCTGCTCAGCCACTCCATCTGCCCGATGCTTCCGGCTTGACTCAGCGCAGAGGCGGCACAAGGGCTCGGTGGAGCAGTTACCTTTGCTATTCAGAGCATTTCCTGGGTTTTATTGTCTTCCCCTCCTTGTCCCACCTTCCTTGCAGGAAGCCCCCGGTCCCAGTGGAGCCAGCGGCTCCGTGCCCAGAAGGACGGTGCTCCCAGCCACGGGGAGAAGCGGGACTGGTGCCTGCCCCCCCGGTCCCCAGCCCAGGCCCCTGCAGCAGCGGCACACCCGGGGCAGCCCCCGCTCAGCACCAGCCCTGGCACCAGCCCCAGCCTTGCCTGGGCCATGCGGAGGTTTCGTGGTCCTGCACCCGTTGCCAGCCCTTCTTGCAGGTGCTGTGGAGGGAGAGCTCAGGGGGGGTGCCCCTGGTTGGATTCCCTGCACGGGACATTTGTGGTCACATCCCTGCACGGGACGCCTGCAGCTGCACCAGCACCCGGCCCAGGGCACTTTCCTCAGCCTTCACCCCAGCCGTCTGCCCGCTGGCCGTGGCCACAGGGCCCGCGGACCCCAATCTCCTGCTGCCGGCGGGTGCCTGCCCAGCCCCAGCTCCCCGCTGCAGTCGTTGGACGGCTCCAGCCCCACTTTGGGCGCTGGAGAAGCCACCAGCTGGGCTGGCTCTGCCCCGCAGCAGGCAGGGGATGCCGAGTGGGCAGGAGCCTGTGGGGGAGACCCCAGGGCTGGGAGCAGGCACGAGAGCAGTGCTCCCCTCCCCAGCCCACGCTCAGGCAGTCCCGGGGTCCGCGGTGAGGCCCCGACCTGGCGCAGGGCGAGGGCTGTGCCGCGCCGTGCCGCATGGCAGCGGCTGGGCGGGAGGAAGAAGAGCCGTCGCAGAGGAAGCCCCATCCTTCCTCCTCCTCCCGCTCCCAGCCCAGCTCTATTCTTAGCCCCGGTCTGTCCTGCATCCTCCCTGCCCGGCCAGGGTCTGGCCCGTGCTGTCCCGAGGGGGGCAGAGAGCGCGTGGGGGACCCGCTGGGGGGGCCCTGCCCCTCCCTGCCCCAGGCCCCGCTCCCCCCAGCTGCACCCCCAGGACCTCAGTAACTCGAGAGCCCGACAGCTGTGCCCTGTGTCTTGCCGTGTTGTGCCGTGCCATACTGTGCCGTGCCGTGCCATTCTGTGCCATGCCGTTCTGTGCCATTCTGTGCCATGCCATGCCGTGCCGTGCCATGTGCCGTGCTGTGCTGTGCCGTTCTGTGCCATGCCGTGCCGTGCCATGCCATGTGCTGTGCTGTTCTGTGCCGTGCTGTGCTCTGTGCTGTGCTGGGCAAAGACGTGGGGGGGGGGAGACAGAGCCCACCGGGTGGCCACCGGGCACCTCTGGGGCATTAGGACTGAGGGGATGGGGCAGGGCATGGCGTGGCCGGGTGCGGGTGAAAGCAGCCTGCCTTGCCTGCCCGTCCCACCAAGCCCCTCTGCTCACCCCAGGCTGGGGGGCACCCATGTGTCCCTGGGGATGGGCCCTCCTATGACAGTGCCTGCGGTGTGCGGACAGCGGGTGGCACCTATCCAGGACCAGTCACAGCGTGGTGACACGGTGACAGCATCCCTGCTAGGCTGGGCACGCTGGGGACCTCTCCATGGACAGGGACCTCTGGAGCGGTGCCTGGCTGGGTCTGGGGGCCAGGGTCGAGTCCATCCCGGCTGGGTGCGGGGCTGCGGGGCCGTGGCCGTGGGCGCAGAGGCACGGGTGGGTCCCCGCGACCCCCGTGTCCCGGGAACGTCCCCAGGCGAGCGGGGTCAGCGTGCCGGGAGCGCCGCATTCCTGCCGCTGGCCCGGCCGATCGGGTTACCTGCAGGCATGAGCCGGGCTCAGCCCTGCCGATTAATCTTCCCCTTGTAACACTTTGTAATTTGCCATTACAAAGCCCATTAAACGCGCGGGCCGGTCCCCGGCCGGGCGCGGGGGGGCTCGTAAATATGGGCCGTGTCAGGAGCAGGTACTTAGGGCCCGGCCGCGGGGCCGCGGGAGCAGGCCAAGCAAACAGGGTGATGGATGGGCCGGGAGCGCGCCCCTTTCATCTCCGGCCGGCCCTGCTGGGACTGATTACGCCCGGCCGGGGGGCGCCCACCTGAGCCGGCGCCCGGGGCCGGGGCTGCCCACGGGACCCCCCCACGGGACCCCCGCTCCGGCCCCCAGCGGCCACGGCCCCGCCACGAGGCCCGGCACGGCCCCGAGGTGCGGTGGTGCCACGGCGCAGCGTGGCTGCGGAGCGGGAGAGGGGCCGCCTCGCACGTTATTAGGGATCACAAGCAATTAGCCGCCAGACGGAGACGCGGCGTTTCAATAACCCCAGAATTGATTTAGGGAGTGCGGGAGCGGGCGGCGTGGGCAGCAGGAGCCCCCAGCTCGGGGCTGCACCCGGCCAGGCACGTGGGGGCGCGGGGACTCCGGGACGGGTTGGGGTTGCAGGCTGGGGGCACGGGGGGGCACACGGGAGGGGCAGGAGGGCCCAGAGCCCAGCGTGTCCCACACTCACACACACACGCTGTGCAGGGTGGCACAAGCACGTTTGCTGGTGCCGGTGCACGCAGTGTGTGCGTACAAAGCAGCCACGTGTGCTGCTCAGATGCCCACACCCACGTGTGCCAGTGCACACAAATTCACGTGTGTGTGTGCACAAACACCTCTGTGCATGCAAACACCTACACGCTGAAGCGCTCGACCCCTGCCAGCACACAGCCCTCTCACCACGTGCCACCAGGCACTGGCACACGCAGCCACGCTCGGCTGTGTCCCCACTGCCCGGCAGCCACATTGCCCACAGCGTGTGTGCGAGCACCCAGCTGCACCACACACGTGCACACACGTGCCCCAGGCTTGCACACGGGGGCACCCAAGCACACGCATGCAGCTGGGGTGTGCAGGCAGGCGCGTGCCCAAGGTGCCCAAGCAGCCACACGCAGGCAGCAGGCACAGAACCCCCACGTGCACGGCACACAAATACCCCGACCACACGTGTGTGAGCTTGCACAGACACACACGAGGCAGCGTGCAGGGCACAGTGGGGCTGGGAGTGCCGGGGCTGGGGGGGTCTCCCCACAGCTGAGTCCAGCGGCCCCGCACCCTGCCCAGCCCTGGCACCCAGGAGTGGGGGGTTCTGTGTGGCTGCTGGGGGGCAACGAGCAAGGTCTGGGCTGGGGACAGGGACGGGGTGGGGATGGCGGTGCTCTGCCCTGCTGCCAGCCAGCAGCACTGTGGCTGCTCCAGCCCAAGCCCCCACCCCTCAGGGTGCCCCCCCTGCTATGGGGCAGGGCCCCTGCACCCTCCTTGCTGAGCCCCACAGCTTTGGGACAGGGCCCCCTGCAGCCGCCTGTCCCCCCCCCGCTGTCCCACGGCCCCTCCACCACCGCAGCGCTGAGTGACAGCCCATGCTGCTGGGGGGGGCGATCGATGGCTGCCCCCAGCGGCACCGTGCCCGCCTGCCTGCACCAGTGCCGCCGCGCCGGCCCCCCCACAGCCACCGCTGCTTCGTTTCGTTGAACTTTTCTTTTTAATTAACCTCTCGGCGGCGCGGCCCGGCAGCCCTGTCGGGGTTAATGATATCACTGACCCGCTGCGTGGCAGCCCCGATCGATACCCCCCCCCCCCCCCATGCCTCCGCCTGCCGCCACGCTGCAGCCCCAGCGCTCGCGGTGCCGACGCACGCCGCCCCAACACCCTGCCCACCAGCAATCCCCCCGACAGCCGGTGGGGTGCCCAGCACCCTGGTGCCGGCCTCAGCCCCCAGCCCTGCCTGGCAGCACCCTGCTGCCCGCTCTGTAGGGCTGCGGGGGGCTGTGGGGCTGTGGGGCACTGTCGGGACTGCGCTGTGGGGCGTGGGGACGACTGCGTGCTCTGGGAAACTGGTGGGGAGCGGTGTGTGGAGCTGCAACCCTGACGGGGGGAGACTAGCTCAACCTTCGCCTGCTGCCTCCTGACCCCATCCCTGTCCCCATCCCTGTCCCCATCCCCGTCTGTGTCCCTGGAGGATGTCCCACAGGCGATGTCCCACCAGAGGAGAGCGCTGTGGCACTGCAGCCCTGCTGTCCCTGAGCCCTGCCCTGAGCACCCCAGGGTGCTGATGCCAGTGCTCCCAGCTCATGCTCCCGGGCTGGGGAGGATTCACCGAGCTCCAGCCCGGGTCTGTGGGGCTGGGATCGCTCAGTGCCCTGCAGACCCTGTGTCACTGCCAGCCCGGCACCACTCGGGGCCTGAGAGGCCTCGCTGTGCCTGCGGACCCCCATTCCCAGAGCTGCACCCCACAGGTGCCAGGTCTCCCTCACCCCTTAGGCACCCCAGAAGCCCTCTGCCCGGCCCCCCTCGGCCCCTCTGCCGTGTCAGGGTCCCGGGACACCCTGCCCATGGCCGCCCCAGCCCTGCCCCTCGCTCAGGTGCGCCCTGTCAGCGTGCGAAGCTTTAATCCCGTGGTCGTTTATCTTCCGAGCGCGGCCCAGAGCTGTCAGCGGCTCAGACGAGCCATTTCCTCATTTCATTGCCCCGGCGAGGGGCTGAGCTGGAGTCCCCGCGCTCACAGCCCTAATTGAATCCGCATGGCTGCGGGTCGCAGTGCCGGCCCCGCCGCAGCACCCGGCCACCCCCAGGGGCCCCGGGGTGCTGCGGCAGCGGGGCAGGGGCCGGCCCAGCCACAGCCACCCCCAGAGGGTCCCTGACTCCCACCCGGCCCCCGCTCCCCACGGTGGCTGGGACCCCCAGGGGCCGTGGGGACGCCAGGGGTTGCCCTGGTCCGGGGGCGCTGCTCAGGGCAGCAGTGGGCGAGGGTCCCGCAGAGCCCCCCGGCAGCTGCCCCCGCTGGCTGCCCCGTCGCACGGGCAGGGCTATTTGTGGCGCGGGGCAGGAAGCGGCAGCGGGGAGACGGTGCTGCCTGCCCCGCTTCCTGCCCCTGCCGGGCGCGGGCGCACAGCCCTGCACAATAGCCCTGCCCGACCCTGCGGCGGGACGCGGTTCCCACGCCGGGGAGGCTGTGCGGACGCTCGCCTGGCTGCAGCTGACAGCGCCTGGCCCCGTGGGGCAGGGGTCCAGGGCCGCTCCCCGCAGCCCCCGCCTGCTCCCAGCCCCAGGTCTGGCTGCAGCCCCTGCTCCCCTCCACTCCCCCCCCCATGCCCTGGCTAGCACGGCCTCCCCCTGCAGCACCCCTCGCCCCAGCGCCCTCGGGAAGGATCCCCAGCCCCTGCGTGAGGCCACCCGGCACAGGCACCTCGCCAGTGCATCCCCTGCTCCCATCCCACTGCTGCTGGCTGCTCCACGGGTGCCAGCGGCCACCACGGGCTGGGGCTGCCCCCACCGTCCCTGGGAAAGGGGACGGGGCTGTCCCCAGCAGCCCTGCCCTGACCCAGGGCCAGCGGGGCGCGGGGCTGGGAGGCAGCGCGGGAGGAGGGAGCAGCGTTTGCTCACAGCCGGAGGCTTTGAAATGCAACCCCCCCCCCGGCCCATTTGGCTAGAGTTTGGCCCAGGCCCATATGGAGGCCCCCGTGGCGGGGGGGGGTCTCAGGGGGAGGGCGGCAGCTGGGGCTGGGGGCTGGCAGCTCCCCCCATGGCACTGGGCTGGGGTCCCTGCGGCGGGGTCACCTTGTCCCTGCCAGGGCATCACGCAGGGACTGGGTCCAAGCCTTCCCCAGGGCTGGGCGCTGCCTGGGGCCCCCAGCACCAGCACGTCTGGTCCCAGTTCACAGCCTGGTGCTCCGCACACCCCCAGGCACGGCTGTCACACGCCTGCACAGCTCTGTGCACAGCCACACGCAGGGCCACTGGGTGTCTGCCGGGGGTGCACACACACACCGCAGGCATCGGGGGTGAGCACTGCCTGCACACCACGCACACCTGCACGGCCCCATGTGTCTCAGGTGCCCCCAGCCCCTCAGCTCCGGGGGGGCACGAGCCCCTGCCCACTCCTCACCGTGTCCACGCCCGGCAGCGCTCATCCCCGCCGCGCTCTCCGCTTGATTAAGCTGCGGGTCCGCCCAGCACTTGTGCGTGCCGCGAGGTCAGTGCACGGTAATGAATAGATCATTTGCCAGTAACCCCTGGCGAGGGATCCCCGGCGCCCCCCGCTCCCCGGACACATTAATACGCCGTTTCCCCGGGGCGAGTGTAATCGCATCAGTTGCTGCTTCGCCGCAGCCGCCCCAGCCGCGAGCCGGGTGAGTGTTTATTGCCAATAATTGGCCGGGTCTCCTCCCCCGGCACCAGGGCGCGCAGGCCCCGCGCAGCAGCTCCCCTGGTAATGCCCCGCGCGCCTCCGCTACTGACAGTTTAATTTTACACCGAGCTATTCCCCTTATTAAAGGAAAATTCATTTGCAAGCAATTTCCATGTGCAAACTGCTCTGCATTTCTAACTCTGGCGCGGGGCTGGGAGCGCCCCTAATTGAATTACTGCCAGGCGGTTCGTCATGGAGCCTGCGTTATTGAAATGGATTCGCTAAATAATAGATCAGGGGCAGAACGCGGAGCCTTGGCATAAGCATATTAGAGGGCTGAGCTGCCGCCTCCCGCCCCTAATCACGTTACCCTGTCACGGGGAATTCGCTGCACAGCGCAGACACCCGAGCGTGGGGCGTCCCTGCCGCCTGCTCCCAGGGCTGCCACGGCCACGGGTGCCCCAAGCCACACTGGTGCCCCCGTGCCCCTGTGCCGTGGGTGTTTTGTGCTACGGGTGCCCTCGAGACACGGGTGTCCTGGGTGGGGGTGTCCAGCCAACCCCCAGCCATTGGCACCATGCAAGGCACACACGCCATCCTGTGCCTGTGCCCCTGCGCGTGCTCACACGGCCCTGTGCGCGTGCACGCCCTCACACGTGCATGCGCAGCTGTGCTCTGGCACTGCTCGCGTTGCTCCCGATGCGAGTGCTGCAGACCCTGCGCAGCTGCTGGGGCAGAGCCACGCAGGGCTCCGCCTCGGCTGTCCCAGGCTGTGCTGGGGGCACCCACGGGTGCACTGGGGGCTGCTTCCCGCACCCAGGCCTGCACCAAGGGAGTAACATATGGGCTGGCAGAGCTGTACTGGGGTATGCACCCCCGCAGCGTCGGGGACCCCAGCTCTGTCCCAGCACCCATGCAGGACGCAGCACCCGCCGGGCCGTGGGCGCCTGGCCAGCGTGGGGCCGGCCGCCAGCCAGGGCGCTCTGCCCCGCTCAGCAGGAAGCTGAAATTTTCCTGCAAAAATTCAGAAGTCTTTTTGTTTTCCACCTTGTGTCCTGCTTTGGGGTGAAGCGCATTTCCCATCCTGTTCCCAGCAGCTGGGGCTGACATTTCCCCACCCGGTGTGAACCAGGGGCCGGCGCCCTCTCTGCACCTAGCTGGGGTCCGTGTGCCCGTGGTGAGCAGGGCCGGGGCAGGACAGAGAGCCCGCTGCAGGGCGGGGGGCACGGGGTGGCACACTGCTCTGTGCCCTTGTGTCCACCTTCTGGCCGTGCACTCCCCCCACCAGCTGTCCTGGTGCAGGCTGCATGGGGCATGGGCTGGGGGGACCTCACATCCCAGCAGGGTGAGCGCAGCCAGACGCAGCCCTGTGACCAGCACAGGTCCTGGCCCCATGGTCCCAGCCTCGATGCTGAGCTCCAGGCACCGCTGGCCCAGGGCTTCGTAGGCAAAGTTCTCGTCCCGGTCCCCAGAGCAGATGAAGTTGCAGGGCGAGATTTATTCAGAGGTGCAGGGCTGCTACAAACCCCGGTCAGTGCAAGAACAAGGAATTAGCCTAAGCAGCAATTTCCTGGTGCGTGTCACAGGGCATTAGCTGAGACAGAGCACAGGGCGCGGGTGTGAGCTGGGGCTCAGCCACCCCGTGGGGCTAGGACCGGGGTGAGGAAGGCTGCACACACCAGAGGGCTGCACACGCTGAGGGTGCAGCTCGTGGGAATCACAGCCCCAGCATCCTAGGGGACAGCCCACACTCCCCGCAGCACATGTGGCCGGGGAGCTCAGAGCGCCCCTTCCCTGCCTGCACTGGGTGGCTGGGACCCACGGTCCGGCACGGTGCCCCTGTGCTGCACGGTGCTGCTGGAGGGGACAGCGTGCACGGCTGGCACTGCCGCTTGCTGAGGCCCCGACGAGGCCTGGGCAGCTCCTGAGGGGTCAGGGGCCAGGGGAGGCAGCGGGGGCCTGGCTCACCTGCGCCCTGGGACGGGCACTGCAGAGCCGGGCAGGAGCACGTGCAGCGAAGGTGGCACCACCGGCTCCTTGCCGTGTCTCCTTATCGCCAGCTGAGCACACGAGCCCTGCGGAAAGGACAAAAGGCTGCGAGGCAGCCACATGGACGCTGCCACATCGGCGCCGAGTGTGAGGGGCTGCGGGTGCCCCCATGAGCGGGACTCATCCAGCAGCACACGGCCAGCACCAGGGGAAGGGGCAGCCCTGAGCTCTCCCAGCCTGCGCCGCGGCACAGGGACTTCCCAAGAGCAGCTTTAAAACCTCTCAGAAATTGGTTAAATCTCACGCTGAGGGCTGGAGCGCCGGCAAGCCCTCACCCCACCCCCGCCCCGGGGTTTAATTGCTCCGGCTGCTAGGAAATTTCAAGGTTGAATTTGTCTAACTCCAATTTCCAGCCAGGGGATCGCGTTCTGCCTTTGTCAGCAACATTGAAAGCCCCCCCCCCGCAGCTCTCCCCCTCCCCAGCACCAGCAGCGGCACACGCGGGTCCCCCTGCACCTGCTCCCACCCGCCCGGCACAGTTCCCCCACGGCCCCCAGCCCACAGGTTCATTTTCTGTCATTACTGTGGTGACCCCTGCACCCTCAGCAGCATCTCTGTGTCCCCCGCTGTCCCCTCCCCACATTCAGGCTGCCCTCCCTCGGAGCATCACCCACCCCAGAAGGGCACTGTCACTGGTGCAAGCCCCCCCTGCCCGAGCAGGATCCCCTCTCCAAAGCCCCCCAGAATGCGTCACCAATGCTGCGTGTGCCACACAGTGACCAGCCTGTGCCCACATGAGCTCCAGCAGCGCAGGGCTTCCCCGCTGCACCCAGCAGAGCTGCTCCCTGCTTGCTGCAGCATCCCCTCCTTCCCAATCCCCCCAGCAGCTGGGAATGCCCCCAGGCCATTCCTTGCCTCCTGGGGACAGCCCCTCGCCCCTCCTTTCCCCTCCTATCTGCACCATCCCGGGGGTGGCACTGGGACAGCGGGACGGCGTCCTCCGCTCCCTCCCTGATCCCATAGCTGGGTGCCCCCTCCCCAGCCCCCCAGGGAAGATGCTGCCCAGCGCCCAGGCAGCATTCCCCGAGAATGCACCACTGGCCCTGGGAAGGATCGAGACCTCTGGGCGATGAGACAGTTCCTGGTCCCAGTCCCGCCTGGGAAACCGGTCCCGGTGCCGGCGGCGGGGCTCACCTGCGTGTGCGGGCGTCCCTGGGCCTTTACGAGCGGACGGGATCACGGAGCTATTTGTACCGGGGGGTTTACGGCCGGGCCGCGCTCTGAAACCCAAAACCCGCCCGAAGCGGCCTAATCACTCCCAGACGCGGCGGCCCCTGCGCTTTTATGGGGCGTTTTAGAGCAGGGGAGCTAATAAATTTCTGCGACGGCAAAAGCCCCGCCGGGTCGGGCGGGGGGGCTCGGCGGGGGGTTAGCGGGCCGCCCCCGAGGAGCTCTTAAAACCGGGCGCGGCGGCGCGGTGCTGCGCCCCGGCTGCCTCCCGTTACAGCCACACCGGCCCGGGAGCGGAGCCCCCCCCCGCCCCGCGGGGCCGGAGCGGCGGGGACCCCCCCGGCCCCCCCCGGCCCCCTCCGCTCCCCTCCGCTCCCGGCTCCCGCCCCCGCGGCTCCTCCTCCTCCCGGTGCCCCGTTATCCGCCCCGGCCCCGCGCCTTTAAGGCTGCGGCACCGGGGCCGCGGGGGGGAGCGGCGGCGGGCGCGGAGCTCGCCCTGCCCGCCGAGCGGCTCCCGGCGCCGGGAGGCCGAGCGCTCCGCCGCCGCCGGGCCCCCGCCGAGGGGGCGGGCTGCGCCCGCCGGGTTTAAGTGCGGCCGCGGCCGGCGCGGAGCCGCTTCATGCGCGGGCGGGGCGGCCGGGACAGCGGCTCCGAGGGGGGATCCGCCGCCGCGGCCCCGGCAGCATGAGGCGGGCGCGCCGCTGAGCCGGCCCCGGTGCAGGACCGGGGACGCGCCATGACCTCGGCGCGGGAGGCGGCCGGTTCCCCCCCGCTGCCCGCCGCGGGCGAGGAGCGCCGCCGGGGCGCCCTGGACCAGCTGCCGCCGCCCGCCAACTCCAACAAGCCGCTGACCCCCTTCGGCATCGAGGACATCCTCAGCAGGCCCTCGGGCCGCAGGGCCCCCCCCGGGCACGGCGCGCCCCCGGCCCGGCTCCCGGACAAGGCGGCGGGGCCCGGCGCGCCCCGCAACGGTGTGTGCGCCCCGTCCTCGCCGCTCTGCGCGCTGGAGGAGCTCGCCAGCAAAACTTTCAAGGGGCTGGAGCTGAACGTGCTGCAGGCGGCGGAAGGTACCGGGGCGCCTCGGGGCCGGGCCGTGGGCGCGGGGCCGGGGCCGGGAGCGGGGCCGGCCGGGGAGGCGGCCCGGGGCCGGCGGGGGCCCGGAGGGAGCGGGGCAGGTGCGTGTCCGGCGGCCGGGCCGGGCCGGGCGCGGAGGGGGCGGCGGGCGGCGGACTCGGTCCCGCGGCGGGCCGGGCCTGGGCCGCCTCCGGGGTCCCTCCTCGCCTCCCGCCCGGCACGGCGCGGCACGGCGGCTCCGGTAAGTTTGGTTCATGTCCGCACCGGGAGAGCGGGGCCGCGGCGCCGGACAGAGCCCGGACGACGGCGGCGGCCCGGGAGGGCCCGGAGCGTGCCCGCAGCGAGGACCGGGCGCGGCGTTACCGCTCCGCGGAGCCGCGGCCCGGAGGGAGGCAGAGGCCGGGGCCGGCCCGGGGGGCCCAGCGAACCCCCGCCGTGCGCACCGGCCGAGCCGCGCCGCGGGAGCTCCGCCGCGGCCCCGGGACGGGCGAGGTCAGAGCCCGGTACCGGGCCCTCGGCGCCCGGCATCAGCGGGAGCGCGAGCTCCGCAAAACGCTGCGGCGGGCGGGAGAGCCGGGCCCCGGAGCCTTTACCGGGAGCCACAAATAACGAGCCGGGTACCGGGCCGGACCGCGCCGCAGAGAGCACGAGATCGGTCCCGCCGGCGGCCCCAGCCCTAAAACGGAGGCAGCGGCCCCGCGGAGGGTGTGGATCCGTTACCGAGCGCTCGGGCAGACCGGCCGCAGCCGGCTCGCTCCCGTCGGTAACGAAAACCTTTAACGAAAACCCGCGCCGGGCCGCGGCTTTTCCGCCCCCCGGAGCGGGGCTGGGTCCCTCGCCGCGTTCCGAGCGGACACGCCGGCCCCGGCCGCGATCCTCGTTTGTAGCGCAGAAATCCCGTTTGCGCGGACTCCCGGCCCCGGCGGCCGCTCGCACCCGGTACCGGCAGAGGCGGCCCCGCGGGGCTGGAAATGGCCGCGCGGCTCCCGGCTGGGAACGGGCCCCGCGGGCGGCGGCAGCCCGGCCGCTCAGCCACGTCGCCGGCGGGGCCCGGCCCGGCCGCGGCTCCTCCGAACGCCCCCGGCGGCCCCGGGCTCCCGGCAGCGGCAGCCGCCGTGTGCGCGGCCCGGCAGCCCCGGTCCGACACAGGCCGTTACGGGGCGGACACCGGCGGGCAGAACGCGGCTCTCGGAGCTGACGAAAAGAAACGCCGGGGACGGGCAGAGCGGGCTCCCGTGATTAACGGGGAAAACAAAAACGTACCCGGAAGAGCACACGGACAAAAACGGGACAGCTCGGGGCTCCGTAATTATCGAAAAAATAAAAGCCCTTACCCGGACGGACACACGGACAGAACCCGGGCAGCGCGTGGTTCCCAAATTAACGAAAAAAGCCTTTATCCGGACGGACACACGGCCACGGACGTGCAGATCGGAGTTCTCGTAATTAACAACGAAATCCTCACCCGGATGGGCAGAGCGGGGTTCCTGTAATTATTAAAAAAAGAAAAAAAAAAAAAAAAAAGGAAAGAAACGTTACCCAGACAGACACCCGGACACGGACGGGCAGATCGCGACTCCCGTAATTATCGAAAAAACCCTTACCCGGATAGACACACGGACAGAACCGGCACAGCTCGGAACTCCCGTAATTAACATAATTAACGAATGAGCCCGCTGCACGGACGGACACACGGGCAGAAAATTGGGACAGCCCGGGGCTCCCGCACTTAGCGAACGAGCGCGCCGAACGGACGGACACACGGACGGAGCCGCCGCCGACCGGCGCCTCGCAGAGACCGCGCCTGGCCGGGCAGCCCCGTTACGGGCGGACGGGGCCGCAGCGGGGCCGGGGCCGGCGGCGACCGCTCAGCGGGAGGAGAACCGAGAGCGGCCCGGGCCGCGGCCCCGCGGGCTACGGCGAAGCGTTAACGGGAGCTTCACGGGGCGAGCCGCCGCCGAGCCGGGCCTCGGGAGCCGCGCTACCGAGCGCGGCGGGTCGGTGCCGCCGGCGGCAGAAAGGCTTCAACGGCCGCGCGGAGCCGGGAGCGGGACGGCGCCGCTGGTGGGAAGCCGTTACCGAGCGTGGAGCAGACCGGCAGCGGCCGGACACGGATCCGCGCATTTCGCAGAAGCTCTTTACCGGGGGCAGCCGCTGAGCGCGGTCTGTCGGGGCCTCGGAGCTTCGGCGCGGCCGGAACCGACTCACACCGCAGACCGGCCGCGGGGCACCGGGCTGCCGGTAACCGGAACTCTCTGAGGGCGGTCCCCGGGCCGGGCCCGCCGGCAGCGGGTGCTCCTAACGCCGCTGAAGCGAAAGGACAACCGGCAACGCGGGCCGGTCGGGGGCGAGCCCGGCCCGGCCGCGGCGCGGTGAGGGCCCTGCGGCAGCGCTCCGGGACGCACGATCCGGGGCGAGCCGCCGGCGAGGAGAGACCGGACCGGAGCCCCGGAACGCTCCGCCGGGCCGGGACAGGGGGGACGGAGCGGCTGCGGGGCCGCGGGACACGGGTGGGCTCGGCCCGGCGCGGCGAGGAGCCGGCGGGCGGCGGCTCGGCCCGGGTCGGGGCCGCTGTGGAGCGGCGGGGGAAGCGGGCGGAGCGGGCCGGGAGCGGCGGGAGGCTCCGGGCCCCGGGAACCCGCGGCTGGGCACTGGGCTCGGTGCGGAGCCACGGGCAGGGCCGCGACCGGCACCGGGCACGGCACGGCACGGGGCTCGGCTCGGCACGGCTCGTTTCGGCTCGCTTTGCACGGCTGAGCAAAACTCAGCGCGGCCCCGTCGGGCACCTCTCGGCACGGCTCGGGTCGGTTGGGCACGGCTCGGTTGGGCACGGCTCGGCGTTTCTCGGCCGGGAAGGGGCCGGGGGGCGGCGGGGCCGGGAGGGGGGGGTTGCACCGAGGCCGGGGGCAGCCGCGCTGACGCCGTGTCCCCGCAGGTCGGGAGCCGCTGGGCGCCTTCGGGCACCGCCCGGCCTCCAAGAAGCGGCGCAAGTCGCGGACGGCGTTCACCAACCAGCAGATCTACGAGCTGGAGAAGCGCTTCCTCTACCAGAAGTACCTCTCCCCGGCCGACCGCGACCAGCTGGCGCAGCGGCTGGCGCTGAGCACGGCTCAGGTCATCACCTGGTTCCAGAACCGCCGCGCCAAGCTCAAGCGCGACCTGGAGGAGATGCGCGCCGACGTGGCCTCGCTGCAGGCGCTGCCCCCCGCCGCCCTCGAGCAGCTGGCGGCGCTCCCCGAGCCCCCCCGCGCCCCCGCCGCCGCCCCCGCCGCCGGCCCCGAGCCGCCGCCCGCCGCCGAGCTCTCGGAGGAGGAGATCGACGTCGGGGACTGAGGCGGCGGGGCCGGGCCGGCACCGGGAACTGACCGCGGGCCGCCGCCGGAGCGGGGCGGCCGCGCTGCCCCCGCCCCCGCGCCGGGGGCTTTGGTGCAATTTCTCTTTTTTGTCTTTGTTCTTTTTTTTTTTTTTTAATTTTATTTTCTATCGTGTCTGTCCCGTCGGTCCGTCCGCGAGGCCCGGGCCGCCCCGCGTGTATATATTTTGAATAAAGGAGACACCTTATTAACGAGGAGCGGGGGGGCTGGCTGGGCGCGGCGGGCTGTGCACGAGCAAACGGACGGACAGACGGACGGACACCCAAGCACCCGCACCCCCCGCTGCAGCCCGAGCTGGGCACAAGCATGGCGTTCTCAGCCTGGGGGAGCCCCGGGGCGGGCGGGGGCGAGGTGGGGCGCGGAGCCGCGGTCCCTGAGCCCCCGGCTCCCTGCTCAGCCCCGCGCCGGCACCGCCACGGGGCCCCAGCCCCGCGCCCAGAGCGCTGGGACCCCCCCGGCAGGGCTGCAGCGGGGACGCGCTCGGGGCGCCGCCACCCGCAGCCGGGGCAGGGAGCAGCGGGGGGGCGAGCAGCGGGCCCCAACCAGCACCCCCGGCTGTGTGTCCGTGTGTCCGTGTGTCCGCGGGTGTGTGCCTGTGTGTCCGTGTCCGCGTTTCCGCGTGTCCCTGTCCGTGCCTTTGTCTGTGTCTGTGTCTCTGTTGGTGTAGCCGTGTCTGTGTGTGTGTCTGTACGTGTCTGTGTGTTCCTACGTGTGCGTGTTCCCGTGTCTGTGTGTGTCTGTGTGTGTCTGTGTGTCTGTGTGTGTCTGTACATGTGTGTGTTTTCGCGCCCGTGTCCGTGTGTCCGTGTGTCTGTGCCCGTGTTCGTGCCCCCACCGCCCAGGCAGGGGCAGGCAGGGGCGCCCCCCGGTACCCGGACACCTGCTCCGAGTCGTTGGGCTCCACGCCGCCGCCCTTGACGTCATGCTCCGGTGACGTCACCGCGCGGGGGCGATGACGTCACTCCCCGAGGAGGCTCAGGGCGAGCGGGGGGTGTCCGAGCGGCAGCGAAGCGCTGCTCCGTGCCGGGGGCCCGGCCCCGCACCCCCCCCGTCCGTTCCCACCGAGCCGGGGCGGCCGCGGGGAGGTGACAGGCAGCTGCCGGCCCCGTGCCCTTGCCGGCCGTCCCCGGAGCCCCCTGTCATCGCCGCTCCGTGTGAGCCCCCCCGGGCTCCATATGAGCCCTCGCTGATCTAATTACGCCGGTGCAAACTTCCGAACGGAGACCCGCTTCTTCCATTATTTACTCCATTTTTAATTGCATTGTCCTTCCCTTCCCCCAGCGCTGCAGCAGCGCCGGCCGAGGGGGAGGGGGAGAAATGAGATTTAGCCCTGAAAGTGCCTTTGAGCGGTCCCCCCCCCGGGAATTGCTTTTAATTTGACAGGTAGGAGGCCTGGGGAAGGCGGGCTCGGGGCGTGCGCGGGGCCGCGGCCGCGATCCCGCCGGGGTCGGGAGGGGCGCGCCCTGCCCGGGGACCCCGGCCCGGCCGTGCCGAAGCCCCCGGCTGCGGGCGTACCTTGGGGGGGGGGAACGCGCGAGGGGCGGGGGTGGTCGGGGGCTCTCCTTGTGCTGCTTGTCCCCTTGGCTGCGGGCAGCCCCGGACAGGGCTCCGGAGGAGAGGGGACAGAAGACAAGCAGTGGGGGTAAGGACCCCCAGGGGGTCCCGCCCTGCCTCCCTCCTCCCTCTCCTCACTGCTTGCAGACTCCGGGGGCTGCCTGGCCTCGGGAGCCCCCAGCCCGGCACCCACCCGGCTGCCCCGGTGCTGCTCCGGGGCCGACTCCTTCCCCCCAGCTCTGCACGGGCCCCCAGAGGCCCAGAGACTTGAGGGGGGGGGGTGTACACCCCGCGGGGAGGGGTTGTACACACAGCAATGGGGTTTGCACACACAGCAGGGAGAGTTTGCACACACTCAGATGGGGCTTACACACAGCAATGGGGTTTGCACACACAGCAATGGGGTTTGCACACACAGCAGTGCGGTTTGCACACACCGCAGGAAGAGTTTGCAGACACACAGATGGGGTTTGCACACACAGCAATGGGGTTTGCACACCTTGCAGGGGGGGACTGCACACACAGCAGTAGGGTCACACACACAGCAGTGGGATTTGCACACACTGAAATGGGATTTGCACACACAGCAGTGGGGTTTGTACACAGCAGTGGGGTCTGCACACACAGCAATGGGGTTGCACACACAGCAGTGGGGTTGCACACCCCCGCGGGATCCCAGGACTCTCACACTGCCCCGTGGTGCCCGCAGCCACGGCCCCGCAGGGTTGGGGCAAGGCTCCGGGCTGCTGCTGCCGCCAACGCCTCATTCACTTGAGGGGCGACCAAAAAGCGGCGGTTTGTCCCCAGCCCCAGAGCCAGGAGCCCTGCGCTCTCCCCACGAGCCCCCAGCAGCCGCAGCCAGGAGCCAGGAGCGAGATAACGAAGCGCCTCTGCGGTCCCGCAGCCCCCCGGCCCCTCCGCCACCCCCCTCCCGGCAGGCGGCCACGCCGGCGATGTCCCCGGTCCCCACGATAGAGCCGGGCACGGGGCCGCACGCCCGGGGCCGGGGGCTCCAGTCCCGCAGTCCCGCCGCCCCCAGAGCCTCCCCGAGCGCCGCCGGGACCCCACATCCTCGGCCCCAGCCCTCCCCCTGCGCCCCACAGGCTGGGGGGGGCAGCGTGGGCAGGGATGGGGGAGGAGGAGGGGGCTCAGGCCCCCGCGTTTTGGCCCCGTCCCCGCAGCGAGAGCCGGTGCCAGCACCTCCCGCTCCTCCGTCCGCGGTGCCCGGCGGCTTTGGTGCCCCCGCCGCGGCCCCAGCCTGCCCGAGCCCCCCCGGGCTCAGCCCCCCCGCCGCCGCCCGTCCCGTCCCGTCCCGTCCCGCGGGCTCCGCTCCGGGACGTGCCGCAGGCGCCGGGCGCGCCGCCATCGGCAGCCGCTTCCCCGGGCCCCCCGCCCGCAGCGGCACCGCGCGGGGGCAGCCGGCCGCGGGCTCGGGCACTGGCAGCAGCTGCGGCCCCCCCGGTGTGCGCGCTGGGGGGGCTGCGGGAGGCAGCGGGGCTGCGGGGGGAGCGGGGCTGCGGGGCTGCGCGGCGCCGCCCGAAGCGGGGTCCCCCCGCGTCCCCCACGCGCGCGGGCGCTGAGCACCCCGGGGGGGTCCCCGGCTGCGGGACCCGGCCCGCGGTCCCGGGAGGCCCTGCCCGGAGCCGGGCCGCGGGCACGCCCCAGCCGCGCTCGCCCCCGGGTGCTCCGCGCCCGTCACCGTGGCGCTGGGGCAGCTCCGTGCCCGTGCCGCCGGCGGGGGCACCGCCAGGCCCGGCCCCGCGCTCCGCTCCTCCCCGCGCGTTCTCGTCTTTTTCCTCTTCCAATTTTCTGGATGATTAACTCTGCTGCTGTTTCCTGACAACCTCTGCTGTTGGTATTAATTTCTTTTAACTAGTGATTAATTACTCGCTGTCTCCCGTGCTCCTTCTCCCCGCCGCCCATTTGCATATTAATCAAATCCTACTTGATGGCCTGCCTGCTGCCTTCCTGCCACGGCCCCTGTGACTCCCATCACCTGCAAATGACATTACAGGCGCTGCTCTCCTAACAGCGGGGCTGGGGGCCCACAGCAAACACAGCGTGACACCGCACCGGGGGCAGCGGGACCCCCCCGGCCCTGCCCCTCACCAGGACCCCTGCTGATGGGAAGCCCGGGCACTGGGAGGCCCCAGCTGGGCGGTGGGAGGCACTGGGGGCTGCCTGGGCGCTGCCCCCACCTCACCCCAGGTGCTCAGAGCACCCCCCCGTGCCCCTGGGACCCCCGGGCTCTTCTCCATGCCCCGATGTTCCCAGGGTTGGGGGCCCAGTGCAGCTGGGCTGAGCAGGGAGGTGGAGTTGTTCCCATCACTGGTGTATTTGGGACACGTGGCCGAGGCTCTAAGGGACACGATTTAGTGACGGGTCATGGTGGTTGGTTGGACTCATGGTCAGGCTGGTGGTTGGACTCGGTTGAAGCTCATTTCCAGCCTAGGTGGATTCCATGAATTGGTGACTCCGCACTGCAGGGAGCAGCCTGGGCACAGAGCTGCCCTGTCCCTGCTGTGACAGCGCTGTGTCCCCATGGCACCACCACCCCTCCTGCAGGACCCCGCACTGCCCTGGGCAATTGCCCATCCCCTCTGTCCCTGCTGTCCCTTGTCCTGATCTCCCCTGCCACCACGGTGTCCCCACTCCTCCAGGGAGCATCCACACGGGACCGGGAGTGCCCACGCAGCCCGGCCAGGGGGCAGCTGCAGTGGTGGGGCAGCAAGACTCAGGGAAGCAGAGTGACCAAAGCAGCAGCCCTGTGGGTGCTGGGCCCCAGAGGATGTGGAGCTGTGCACCAGAGCCGCTCACCCCAGCTCAGTGAGCAGTGAAGGGCCCCTCACAACCCCAGTGTGGTGAGCCAGCACCCCGTGGAGAGGGCTGGGTGGGCAGGAGCTGCGGCAGCGCCCGGCTGTGAGCCCGCCCGACACTCGCTCTTCTCCCATGCAAAAGCCACCGAGCACAGCTCGCCTCTGTAAATCACATGAAACCCTCAGATGCCTCAAAGGGCAGCTCCATTAGAGATAATCCCGCTAAAAACCCACAGATGTTCGCTGGGAAACCAGCCTCCCTGTGTGCCGCGGGTGCTGCTGCAAAGTGAGCTTTAATGGAGCTCAGCAGCAGCCCCGAACGCTTCAAAGGCCGCGCGCGAGTCCCAGGCCATCAATCGCTGCCAGGGCCTGAAGGGACTGAGAGACAAAACACATCCACCGTGCCCTGCCTGGGAACGCGGCGCCCCCCGCCCCCGTGTTGGGTTTCCCCAGAGTCACACAGGGGGGCTGCGCGGGGGGGCTGCACCGCAGCACGGAGCGAGGCCGTGGCAGGCGACGGGGCAGGAGCTGGAGGAAAGCAGGGGCAGGAGCTGGGGGGGGGATGAGGTGTGACAGTGGCAGTGCCCTGGGGGGGGGCACAGACCCACAGCCCGGTTGGGGGGGGGCAGCTTTGCACTGATGTGAAGGGGGGGCTGATGGGGTGCCAGGGACAGGCAGCAGGGCAGGAGAAGGAGCGGCACAGGCACACGTCTGGCTCTTGGTTTTATTAAGAAACCCAAAGCAGGTACAAATCCCTGAAGGCAGCGTCTGCTGCTGTGGGGCAGGGCCCAGCCCTGCTGCGTGCAGGGCCCCTGGGCACAGGGAGCTCCGTGGGCAGCCCCCCGGGGCAGCACGGGCCCTGGGCCCCAGAGCCCATTGGGGGGGACAAGCCCCCAAGGCACAGTCACGCTGGGTGGCAGGAGGTAGGGCTCTGGGCTGGGAACAAGCCCAGCACACGGCAGCACCGGGACAGGGGCCGGGGCTGCTGCACAGGGAGAGAGAGAGGGGGGGGTGGGCAGGGCCCCCCCAGCCCGCTGAGGCCCAGGGAAGGCACCCTGCAGGGTGCCCCCGGCTCCTCCCAGGGCTGGGGACCAGCTCCGAGCGCTCAGCGCACAGCCAGGAGCTGCTGCTGCAGGATGGGGGGCACAAAGCGCCAGGCTGGGGCTGAAACCAGAGCAGGGAGGGCCCAAACCCAGCTGTGCTCACTCCTCGGCTCCTGGAGGAAAACATCCCAAGAGGTCACAGCCCCGCGGCCACAGCCCTGCCGGGAGGGGTCCTGCTGGCTCCCCAGGGTGCGAGGCTGCGTGCCGCGGAGCGGGGTGGTGCTGGGGCTGCAGTCCGGTGGGGCCAGCCCCTGGACGGGGTCCCAGTGTACAGGGGGCAGCGTCCCACCTCAGGGGGCCTGGCTCTGCTCCCCGTGAGCTGTCGAGGTTTGCTGGCTACAGGAGCCCCCCGGGGAGGGCACCCCCCTCGCAGCAGGCCTAGGGGCGCTGCCAGGGGCTCGGCGTGGCGTGGGAGGGGTGCTTGAGCTGCAGCACCAGCCTGCTTCCCTCCAGGTCAGCGTCCTGGCGAGGGAGACACATCGGTGCTGCTGCAGCCCCGTTGGGTGCAGGGCCCAGGAGGGGCCGTGGGTCCCCCCGGCCCGGTGCTCACCAGCATTTCCTCGTAGGCTGCCTCTGCCGCTGTCTTCTGCTTGAAGTTGATGAAGGCACAGTGCTTGCCTGGGAGCATCCGGATGGACTGGATCTTCCCAAAGCTGCGTGGTGGAGTCTCAGGAGCCTGCCCCACGGACAGCCCGCACCAACGCTCCCCACAGGGAAGGCAAAACACAGCAGGGATGGGGCCGGGATGTGCCAGCGCAGCGCAGGGCTCGCTCCCACAGGGCAGGAGCACGGGGAGCAGGGGCCCAAGTGCGTTGGTCCCACCGGACAGGGCGGGCAGGGGGCTGGCGGGGCACCGTGGGTGCAGGGTCCTGGCCCCGGGATGGTGACATGGAGCAGGGCAGGCGCGGGGAGAAAGGCTCACCGGCTGAAGCAGTCCCGCAGCACCTTCTCGGTGATCCTGGAGGTGATGTTCCCAACCCACAGAGGGTAGCAGTCCCTGCCAAACCGCACCACCATCACCGGCACTGCCTCCCTCCTGCCCACGCCTGGAGGGCTCCCCAGCACCCCAGCTCCGTGGCAGCACCATGCTTCGCCCGGCCCTCCCGCTGCCCCCAGTAAGCACCAGGCACCTTCCCTGGGGTCCCAGGCTGCCGTCCCCACCAGCCCCATCTCCCTCCCCAGCCCCTTGGCCCTACCTGGCAGGATGATGCGGAGGCAGCTGCTGCTGCTGCTGCTGCTGCTTGGTGCTCGCTGCAGCTGTGGCCCGGGCCCGGCTTTTCGAGTGGCTCCTCGATTTCACCACAGTCACAAAGCCACTCATGTCGGTGTCGCTGCAGCTCCCGTTCACCCACTCCTCTGGTGAGAGGCACCCGGGGCTCAGCACACTGAGGGCTGGGGGCCAGCCCAGCCCCTGCAGCCCCCATTCCCATCCACCTCCACCCCACCCAGGGCCCCCCCAGCACCATCCCCGAGGCAGAACTGCTGCTGGAGCAGAGCCCCTTACCGGGCAGCGGTGACTCCCCATCTTCCAGCAGGGACAGCACGGGGACGCCCCCGGGGCCGTCAGCTGTGTGGGCGCTGCTCTGCTGCGGAGGGGAGAGGGGTCAGCCCCGCGGGGTGGTGCTGGGGCCAGCAGCACGGCAGGGCCGGGGCTCACCTGCAGCAGCGCCCGGCAGGCCTGCAGCTGGGCGGCCGCGTCAGGGTGGGCCCCGTCCAGCCGCAGCAGCTCCTCAAAGGTCCTAACGGCCTCGGCGTAGCGCTGGGGCCAAGCGGGGAGAGGGGCTGAGCTCCTGTCCGCAGGGACACGCTGCCTCCGCCCCCCCTGCAGGGCTCCGCCAAGCACCTGCAGCCCCCTGCCCGCCCCGGTACCTTCAGCCCCCGCAGGGCTTTGCCCTTGCGGAAGAAACCTTTGGGCCAGTTGGGCTGGAGGCTGAGGGACATCTGCGCATCCCTGAGGGCCTCCTCGTATTGCTGGAGCTTCTCGTAGCAGTACGAGCGGTTCCCGAAGAGCCTGGGGGCAGAGCAGGGTCCTGGCTGCAGGCTCTGGGCATGCCAGCTGGGACCTGGAGCTCGGTGCCCCCGCAGCGCCCAGCCCCGTGCTCACCGGTGCTCCCTGGGGTTCAGCTTCGCGGCCTCGGTGAAGGCCTGCACTGCCTCCTCGTAGTAGCCCTTCTGGGCGGCCTCGTTGCCGTGGCCTGCAGGGAGAGCATCACCCGCTGCCAACCCCCGAGGGAGCCGGGCAGCCCAGGGGGGGGAGCAGAGCGGTGTCCCAGCACGCGGCGGGGACACGTGTGTCTGCTGGGGACAGGCAGGGCCACAGAGGGGAGGTGGCAGCGGCTTTGCCTTCACCCCATCGCGTGGGAAAGGTGCCTCGAGACAGCCCGGTGCCACGCAGACCCACAGGCAGTGAGAAGCACGAGGGTGCACACCCAGAGCAACCCTCCTGGGGCAAAGCTGCCTGCAGAGCCTGGACAAAGCAGGGCAGAGCTGCCACGTGCCCACCCTCTGGCTCTCGCTGTCCAGGAAGGCACTGACCTGCAAGAACCAGGCTCTGCTCCACCACGCTTGTGTCCAGGGGCACAGGCTCAGGCACCTGTGGGGCAGCCAAGCACGGCAGCGGGGGCTCAGGTGCCTGTGGAGCAGCCAAGCACGGCAGCAGGGGTGAGGGCTCCTGCCCCAGCCTGGGGGCTGAGGCAGACAGCCCAGGAGAGCTGCCTGTCCCCACTGTGCCCCAGCTCGTGGGGCTGGGCAGAGGACGGGGGGCACCCACACCCCCACCAGCACAGCGCAGCCAGCTCCAAAGAGCTGGGAGAGGCTGAGGAGGAGCTGCCATGGCTCCCAGCCTACAGCACCGGGGTGGGCACTGTCCCTGCCACCACCCAGGCAGACAGCACAGCCCTGGGACCCATGTGCTGCGCCAGCCCCTTGGTGACTGGGGGGCTCCCTCTGCCCACGCACAGTCCCAGCTCTAATTCAGGAGCTGGGCCAGCCGCAGGCTGTGAAGAGAGGCCAGGGCGAGTCAGTGCCAAGGGTACTTACGGCTCCCACGTGTCCGTTACCAGGTTCCTGCAGCTGCTGTCAGGGTGCTCAGGAGGCCCCAGCCCAAAGGAGCTCTGGACACCTCCCGAGCACCAGGAATGCCGGTGCCCAGCCCTGGGACCAGCAGCAGCAGCACCGCTGCCCACGGCTGCCCTGGCTCCCCCTCCCTTCCCAGGAACTGCCCAGAGAACTCCCCTGCCCGAGGCCCCTCGTGGGCAGGGGTCCTGTGCTCCTGCCTGCATGGCCCCTCTGGGGTCGTGGGACCCAACTCACTGTCTCCTGCGGCCCCTTGTTGGGCTCTACAGCACCGGGTTGGGTCGGTTTCTCCTTCTCAGGCACTTGCAGCTTCACGCCTGCTTTCTGCCGAGCTTTGAAGACAAAGGTGCAGCTCAAATCCAGCTCATCCTAGAAGATAAGAGGGGTCAGAGCCATGCACGGCAGGCAGCAGTCAGGGAGGGCAGCAGGCACCGCGCGGGGCTGACCCCGGCTGGCAGGCAGCACAGCCCATGGCCGCAGCACCTCACCTCTACCGCCTCCACGCTACCACCCTGGTCCCCCGCTCCCTCCTCCGCATCATCCCCGAGGCTCTGAGAGGGGCTGGAGGCTGAGCAGCCCTTCTCCTCCTCAGCACCATCAGCCTCGCCGGGAGCAGCGCTGTTCAGAGACGAGGCATTCTGCAGAAAGAGAACGGGAGCAGGAGGGCAGCTGCAGGCAGGGCTGTGCCCCCCACAGCTCTCGCAGCCCCAGCTCTGCACATCCTGAGCTCTGTGGGAACCCTCGGAGGCGCCGCACAGAGGCTGCCGGAGAGCCCAGCACCATGCCCCAGGATGAGCAGGGAATGAGACTGCCAGGGGGAGAGAAAGGTGCACGGCCGCTCACCGACTCAGCCTCCTGCTTGCTTTTTTGCTCTTGTTTTAACTTTTCCTGCTTCTTCCTGTCCTTCTGCTTCTGAAGAGCAGAGATAAAGCCATGAGTTGGCAGCAGCCCAAAGCTGCCCAAACCCAGAGCTGACCCGCGGCGCAGCTCTGCCCAGTGTGCTGCAGGCAAAGAGTGTAAGCAAGCTCCAGCCTCTGGGAGACGCCTCCCCCCGGGGCTATCAGCAGGGCTCAGACGGCAGAGACCTTGATCCAGGCAGGCCGTGAGAACCCCACAGCAGCACACACCCACCTTCTTCTTCAATTTCTTTTTCTCCGCTTTCTTCTTCATTCGCTCCTCCTCTGCCACCAGCTCCTTTGCGTTCTTCTCTGCTTCCTGGGGGCAGGGGGGTGTCAGTGACCAAATGTGAGCCCCCGACACCGCGCCCCAGCCAGGACAGGGCTGGGAGGTGCAGGCAGTGGCCCCTTGGCTGCCCCCACGCTTGTTGGGAGCTGCTGCAGGGCTGACGGGGACACCGTGGAGCTGCAGGGATTCGGGGGGGGGAGCCATGTATTCGGGAGGGGATTGCGGGCAGGAAGCTGCAGCAGCTGCAGCTCACACAGGAGCTAAGACACGGCTCAGCCGCAACAAGCCTGAGCCCAAAGGGGCCATCGGGGCAGTCGGGCAGAGCCGGAGCCAACGCGGGGATCGCAGGAGGGGATGTGAGAGCTGAGCCTTGCTGCAGCCAGGAGGCAAAGGGACAAGAGGGCACGGCATGGCAGGGACGGGTCACGCTGGCAGTGGGGGCACCTCGGGGAGGAGGAGCAGCGCGTGTGGCCGAGGGCACTCACCTCCGCCGTGACCTGGTGCCTCCAGGACGTGTTCAGGCCGTGCACGCCCAGGTTCAGAAAGTTGGGAACGGGGTACACAGGCAGCGGCGCCCCGCGCAGGACGGGGTTGTTGGTGCCGTGGAAGTGGAAGCCGGGGCTGCCGTAGCCCCGGGCGCAGTCCAGCCACTCCTCCTCCTCCTCCTCCTCCTCCTCGCTGGACTCCGGCTGGCTGGGGCAGGAGAGGCCCTGGCCTGTGCAGGGCGAGGGGCTGCCCACAGCTCCCCGCGGCCGTGCCCCCCGCAGCCCCGGTATGAGCGGCCCCATCCCGCCTCCCTCTCCTCCCCCCCCCGGCACCGAAGCAGCAGCAAACGGCCCCGCGGGCAGGGGAGCTGCCGGCTGCTGAAGGCCACGCTCCGATAACGATAACGGGAGCGGCGCTGCGGGGGAGAGCCCAGCCCCGGGACGGGACGGGACGGGACGGGACGGGAGGGGAGGGGACGGGGCGGGTCCTTCCCCGTGCCTGGCGGGGGGTGGCAGCCGCTGCCCGCTCCTCCAGCGCTTCGCCCCGGTGCCGGGGGACGCCGGGCACCGCCGGGACAGACCGGGGGGCGGCAGAGCCCCGGGACGCTCCCAGCCGCCCCCCACCCCCGGGGTCCCAGGGGCCGAGCCCCCCTCGCCCTCACCTGGCAGCAGCTCCGCGAGGCCTCGTCCCGGCGCCGTGCGGTGCAGCGGGGGGCAGGCAGCCTAAGGGCGGACGGGAGGTGCCGCGGCCGCCCCGCACACACCGGGGGCGCTGCCCCGGGGCTCCCGGTGCCCCCCCCCCGCCCTCCCCTACCTGCCGCATCCTCCGCTCGGCCTCGGCGGCACCGCGCAGGAAGTGCAGGGGGCACGGGGGCACTGCGGGGGGGGGGGGGGCAGCGCTCAGCCGCCGGCGGAACCGAAACCGAAACGCGGCGGGGACGGGAGGGGGGGGGGGGCGGACCCGGTCCTGCCCCTCCCCGCCCCCGGGACCCCGCCCCGCGCCCCCCCCAGCCCCGTACCGCCGCTCCAGCCGCCGGTACCAAGCACGCAGCCCCAGGGGCAGGCGGTGAGGGCGGCCCCGGGCCCCGTCCCGCCTGCGCCCCGCATGGCCCGGCCCGGCCCCGCCGCTCCCGGTGCCCGCCGCCGGACCGCGGAAGCTCCCGCTGGGCGCGAGCCGGAAGCGGGGCGCGGGCGGGGCGTGAGGCCGCGGCCGCCATGCCGGGTGAGGGCAGGACGGCGGCCCGCAGGGCTCAAGCGGCAGCTCCCGGCCCCGGGGGGTGGGGGGGGATCTCCGGGGGGTCCCGCGGCCCCGAGCGCTGTCCCCGGGGGTCGCACCGTGGGCGCCGCAGCCCCTCCCGGGACACCGCCGTGCCCCCCCGCAGCCCTGCCGGCAGGCGGGGACGGGCGCTGTGTGCCGGCTGGCCCTGCCCGCTGCCCTGCCCGGATTAGCGGGGCTCAGGGGCGCTAAGCTCATTTCCTGCCGGCGGCGGCCGCCCGTGCCCGGAGCCGTGCCCGGAGCCGTGCCTGCGCCCGGCCCAGCATGCAGGACGGACGGCCCGGGAGGAGCTGCGGGCAGGTGAGGCCCCGCGGGGACCGGGCGGCCGGGCCGGGGCCGGGCCGGGGCGCGCAGCTCTGCCCATGGCGCCCGGCCCCGCTCCCTGCCGGCGGCCCCGGCTGCGGGGGCGTCAGTTGGGGACCGGCCGGGCGGGCTGGGGGGGGGCTCTGTGGCCGGCGCAGCGGGGCAGGGCCGTGCCGGGACCGGACCCGAGCTGCCGTGGGGGAGGCGGCGCCTGCTGCGGCCCGGCCCGGCCCTGAGGTCGCGGCCTGGCGGCGGCCCCGGACCCGACCCCGCTTTCGGCGTCTCCATGGCAACGCCGCCCGCCCGCGGGGCGCCACGTGGCCCCGCCCCGGGAGGGGGCGTGGCTTCCCGGCTCGGCGAGCGCCGATTGGCGGCGGCGGCGGGCGGGGCGGGGCGCGCGCAGGAGGCCCCGCCCCCTGCTGACCGCCCCCCGCCCGCAGCTGCCGCCCGCCGCCCGCCCGGTGCCCGTCCCGGTGCCCCTCCCGGTGCCCCCCCCCGCCGGCCCTGCCCGCGCTGCCCCCGCTGCTGCCGCCGCTGCTGCCGCCGCTCGCCGCCCCGCCCCGCCCGCCCGCGGAGCCAGGTGAGCGCCGCCGCCCCGCCTCCTCCCCGCCCCGCGCCCGGCTCGGTGCCGGTGCCGCTCCCGGTGCCAGCCCCGTTCCCGGTCCCGTTCCCGTCCCTGTCCCCGCAGGCGGCGGCCCCCGGGGCGGCCTGTCCCGCTCGCTGCGCAAGGCGGAGGCCATGCTGCGGAGCTGCGTCGGGCCCGGCCTGCGGCGCCTGCTGCCCCCCCCGGCCGGCCCGGCCGCCCCGGACGGGGACGCGGAGGAGCGCCCCGAGGCGCTGCCGGGGCTGGAGCGGAGCCTGGCGGGGCTGGGCCGCGCCTTCCGCGCCTGGGAGGACCCCCGCACCGAGACCTTCCGCGGCCACGTGCGGCACGAGCCCGCCGACGCCTTCTCCTTCCACCCGCTGCACCCGCGCGTGGCCGAGCGCGGCGCCACCCTGCAGGCGCTGCTGCGGCACCGCCACCTCCTGCGCCTGGCCCGCGAGTACTGCCGCCGCCTGCACGCCGCCTCCGCCTTCCTCCGACGGCTGCTGCCGGGGACGGCCCGGCCGCTGCGGGGGCTGTGCGAGGAGCTGCGGGCGCACGCCGGGCACTGGAGCGCGCTGCAGCGGCGGGTGCGCGGCGAGGCCTGGCTGCGGCCGCTGCTGCTGCGAAGGCACGAGGCAGTGGCGCACATGCGGCGGGCGCTGGGGCTGCTGGCGCTGCAGGCGGCGCGGCTGCTGGAGGAACGGGTCGAGGAGGAGCTGCGGGGCATGGCGAGGGTCGGACCCCCGGGTGTCCCCCCGGCGCTGCTCGCCGACCTCTTCCAAGGGCTGGAGATCTACAACCGCGTGCTGGGCGACCTGGACCCCGAGCTGGGCTCCGTCCCGGGCTGCGCGGCAAAGGGGCTGCCCCGCGCCTTCCCCCTGCACAGGGTGCTGGCGCTGCTGGCGGCTGAGCGCGGCCGGCTGGCGGCCAAGCGGCTCGGGCAGCTCCTGCAGCATGGGGCGGGGGACACCGCGCTTTGGCCTCCGGCTGGTTGCCCCGTCACAGCGCAGGACGTGGGGCCTTCGGGCCGGGGAGTGCTGCGGAACCTCCCCGAGGAGCTGCGGGCGCTGTGCGTGGAGGACAGGGAGCTCGTTGGCCCCATCCTGGAGGTGCTGGTGGCCTCCGCTGACAGCCTCTGGCGCCACGTGCTCAGCGAGGCGGGGAGCCCCGTGCCCCCATGCACAGCCCCGTGGCCGGGCTCCCCGGGCTGGAAGTCGGTGCGCTGGCTGGACGCGTCCCACGCGGCAGCGGCCGAGGCCCTGTACGCCCGGTACCTCCCCCTCTTCTGGGACGCCACCAGCGCCGCGCTGGGCCTGCGCCTGGAGCTGCTGGACCTCAGGGCAGGATGGACCCCCGGCAGCACGCAGGAGCTGCACCAGGCACTCACCCAGGGTCCCTGCGGAGTGGCCGCCTCCGGGAGACCCCCAGCCCTGCACCGGGGGCTAAGGGTCCTGCAGGGCGTCCCTCAGCGCTGTCCCCCTGCAGCCTGCGTCCCCCCGGAGTGCCAGGAGGAGCTGGAGCGGCTCTGCCTGCGCCTGCTGTGCCAGGGAGTCCTGCGCACCTGGGAGCGAGGTACGGGGTGCGGGGTGGCCGGGGGGGCCCTGCCCGGGGCCCAGCGCCGCTCACCCCGTGTCCCCCTCGCAGACTTCACCCGGGCGCTGGGCTCGGGGCTGTGTGACCGGTGCTCAGCGGTGCCGGGGCCGTCGGGGGGAGCGGCGCAGAGCAGCACCGCCCGGCTCCTGCAGCAGCTCTACCCAGCCCTGGCCTTCGCCCTGCGGCACTTGCCGCCCACACCGGAGGGTGAGTGGCACCTTGTCATGGTCTGGGGACAGGGACAGTCCCTCTGCTGGCCTTGCTGTGCCGAGCTCCTGCTAAGTGCGGTGTCACCGCAGCCACCACAACGTCCCCGCCGCTCTGTCTGCCCCCAGGCAGCCCCCCCGGCTCACCCTGCCTGCGCCTGCAGCTGCTGGGCCGGTGCCTGGCCACGGTGCAGGCCTCCTGCTCCTGGCTGATGGGCAAGGCCTTCCAGTTCCTGGCGTCCTGGTCCCTGCACCAGTTCCTGCTCGTCACCCAGGGAGACCTGCAGGTGAGGGCAGGGCCGGGGTGGGGGCACAGGGGGCTCAGCCCCACTGCAGGGCTGGGGGCAGGATTTGGGTCACTCCTCTTCCCTCTGCCACCTACAGCTGCTGAAGGCTGAGACGGACGCGCTGGTGCTGCTGGTGGGTGCAGCCTTCCCGGAGCCCGGGGACAGCCTCCAGCACCTCACACCCCACCAGCGGCTCCGGTCCCACCAGGAGCTGTGGCTGTGCCAGCAGATCCGCTCCATGGCTGCCAGCATCCAGGTAGGGCTGAGCACTGCCAGCGGCTCGTGTGCCACTGTCACAGCCCCGGGTGCCAGCAGCCGCCACGCACCGAGCCGTGCAGTGTGTTGGGAGAGGTCCCGCAGCGGGGAGGGAGCGGTTTGGCACGGCAAGGTGCCGGGCTGCACAGCCCCAGCTGCCCTCACTCTGCTCCCCAGCAATTTGCAGGGGACGTGCTGAGGATGTTCTCCACCGACTGCAAGCGGATGTCGGCCGAGATCTTTGACCAGACCATGCCGCTGGGCAAGCACTGGCGGGTCAGCCTCCGAGCCGGTGGGTGGCAGGCACCCTGACCCCCCCCGCATCCCGTGCAGGGCCGCAGGGCTGACCGGGTCCCCGTCCCCGCAGAGCTGCCCAGCTCCCCCAGCGAGTACGCGGCGGCAGCGGCGCAGACGGTGCTGGGCCAGGTCCTGCAGGGGGCCCAGCTGCTGCCCCGCGACTCCCAGGTGCCCACCCTGGCCCGGGTCACGACGGCCTTCGTGGAGGCTTGGATGGATCACATCCTGGCTCGGAAGATCAAGTTCAGGTGAGGGGGCGGCGGGGCCACGGCCGGGCAGGGGCTGGGGCCGGGGGCACCCAGGCTGAGGCGCGGTGCACAGCCTGCAGGGCGCCCTGCAGCTGCAGCAGGACTTCGCGCTGGTGCGGGACCTGGTGCAGTCGGAGCACTATGGGCTGGCGCCCGAGACCCGGCAGTCGCTGCTGTCGCTGCGCGTCTTCCAGCAGATGGACAGCGCCATCCTCTGCCTGCTGCAGCAGCCCAGCGGCAAGGCCTACCTGGCCTCCCACCCCTGGCCCTCCCTGCGCCAGTGCTGTGAGTGGGGACGGGGACGGGGATGGGGAGGGGATGGGATGGGGATGGGGAGGGGATGGGATGGGGATGGGAATGGGGATGGGATGGGGACGGGGATGGGATGGGGATGGGATGGGGATGGGATGGGGACGGGGATGGGATGGGGATGGGATGGGGATGGGGACAGGGATGGGGACGGGATGGGGATGGGGATGGAGCCCCCATCACCAGCCTGCAGCTCCCGTGGTGCCTGGCTCAGGCTCCTCACCCCTCCCGGTGTTGGGAAGCTCAGGATGGGGGGCACAGGGCAGGACCCGTCCCTCCTGTGACCCCCTCTCCTCTCCCCATCCAGGCTCCAACAACGGTGCCCGCACGCAGGAGCTGGGCGCGAGCAGCCTGCACAGCCTGGAGACCCTGGAGGTGCCGGGGGCCGCGGCGGGGCCCCCCCTGGCCTCCCCCAGCAGCGAGGCTCCCGGCCGGCCACGCGCCCCCCCCGAGTCGTACCTGGCGGGCAGCCAGCAGCAGTGGCTGTCGCTGCGGCTGCGCGGGGCCCGGCGCTGGCGTGTGCCCGGCCTGCCCTGCATGGCCAAGAGCCCCGAGGGCTGAGCAGCAATAAAGTGCCCGCGGGGCAGAGCCGGGCTCCGGGCCTCTGTCCCTTTCCCCGTGGGGGGGGGGTCCCGTGGGAGCGCCCGGGGGGGGCAGCCCCTGCCCTGGCTGTGGGATCCTCCCCGTGCCCGTGGGGGTGTCCGGTGGGGTCACCCGCTGTGTGCTGGGCCCGGTCCCGGTCCCGCTGTGCCCGAGGGGCTCCCCCAAGCCCGGTGCGGCTCTGGCCGTGCTCGCCCGGTGCTACCCGGGGCCGGTGCGGGGTGGGGGGGGTTCCCCAGGAGGGGGTCGGGGTCCGCACCGCGCCGCTGCCCACCCCCGGGGTCCCTCCGTGCCCCCGCGTCTCGTCTCTTCCCCCCCCCTCCCCCCCCCTTGGTGCCGCCGTGCCCGGTGCCGTGGTTCCCGGCCCCCCGGTGCTCCCCGCGCCCGGTGCCGGCGGGACTACGGCTCCCATCATGCTGCCGCCGCCGCCGCCCCCGGTCACTTCCTCCGCGCGGCGGGGCGGGGCGGGGTCGGGCCGAGCCCAGCGCCCCTTCCCCGTCCCGGTCCCCGTCCCCATCCCGGTCCCGGTCCCGGTCCCCGTCCCGGTGCCGCCTCGGGCCCGGCCCCGCCGCGATGTCCGCCGCCAGCGCGGCCGAGCTGGGCGCCGCCGACCGCGCCCCCTTCGCCACGGCAAGTACCGGGACCGAGACCGGCACCGGCACCGGCACCGGCACCGGGACTGGGGCGGGGCGGGGCGGGGGCGCCGGGTCCCGGCGGGGCGCGCGGTGACGGTGCCGGTGCTGCGCAGGGCCCGTGCCCGGCGGGCGCCGAGGAGGACGGGGCCGAGGAGCTGCCGGGGGCCGGGGGGGCGCTGCCCTGGGCCCCCCGCGAGAAGCAGCTGCACGAGGCGCGCCTCAAGGCCAAGGCCAAGCGGCGGCTGCGGCGCGCCTCGTCCCGGGACTCGGCCCGAGAGTCGCTGTCCGAGGGCGCCGAGCCCGGCCCCGAGCCCGGCAGCCCCAAGGGCAGGGCCCACGACCGCAAGTCCCGCATGGGCAAGGGCCGCGGGCTGCCCAAGAAAGGTGAGGGGCGGGCTGGGACCCCCGGGGGGCTGGGGACCCCCCGCCACGTCCCCTTGGGGCTGGGGATCCCGCACAGCCCTGTCCCCCCCCGTGGGGCTGGGATTCCCCCTCCATTTCCTTCCAGGGCTGGGACCCCCACGCGGCCCTTTCACCCCCCCCCAATGAGGCTGGGACCCCCCCTTCCATTTCCCCCGGGGCTGGGACCCCCGCGCAGCCCTGTCACCCCCCCATGGGGCTGGGACTCCCCCCTGCATCCTCCCTGCCCCGCAATGCCCCATCACCTCCCCACGAGCTTTCCCCCTCCTCCCTCCCCATCCCCCAAGGGGCAGGGCTCCCTCCCAGCCCCCCCGGCTGGCCCTGCTGGTAGCCCCCCCCCGGGTGGTCTCAGTGCCCCCCACGGCTGAGCCCTACCTGTGCCCGGTGCAGGCGGTGCCGGGGGCAAGGGCGTGTGGGGTGCCCCCGGCGTGGTGTACGGCTACCAGGAGCCCGACGCCCGCGACCCCAACTACGACGAGGTGGCTCAGGTACAGCCCCGGCCCCCTCCCCGAGCCCCTGCCTGGGGCAGCCCCCACTGCAGGCGGCCGACTGGGACCCCACGGATAGCCACGTCCGTCCGTCCCCGCAGGGGGACACGGTGTATGCCACCGTGGTGCCCGAGCTGGAGGAGGACGAGCTGGAGAAGAACGTGCAGCCCATGGTGCTGGAGTACTTTGAGCACGGGGACACCAGCGAGGTCATGGTGCGTCGGGGATGGGGAGAGGGGACCCTTGGTGAGGGGGACGGGGACAGCTGGTCCGGGGCAGGGTCCCGGGAGGGGAAGGGTCCCTTGGAGCGAGGAGGGGGGTCCCTTGCTGGTGGAAGCCCTTTGGAAGGGCCAGGGTCCCTTGGGGAGGTGACGGGGAGCCTTGGCAATGGGGAGGGGAGATGCAGGGGCCAAGCTGGTGTGGGGAAGGGTCCGGGGAGGGGCAGGGTCTGGGGGGTGTGCGCGGGGTTGGTGTTAACGTGCTGGGCGCAGGCGCTGCTGCGGGGGCTGAACCTGGGCAGCCAGAAGCACGCGGTGCCCTCGCTGGCGGTGGCGCTGGCGCTGGAGGGCAAGGCCAGCCACCGCGAGCTGACGTCCCGCCTGCTGTCCGACCTGGTGGGCCGCGTGGTGAGCCCCGAGGACATCGCCTGGGCCTTCGACAAGATGCTGCAGGACCTGCCCGACCTCATCCTCGACACCCCCGAGGCCCCCCAGGTGTCAGCGGGCGCGGGGACGCGGCCGTGCCGGGGCTGCCGTGAGGGGAGGTGGCTGTGCCGGGATGGGGGGCGGTGGTTACAGGGGGTGCTGGGGGGAACGCGGCCACGCTGGCAATGCTCGGGTCAGCGGCGGGCCACGCGCTGACACCGTGCCCCCAGATGCTGGGGCAGTTCATCGCCCGGGCGGTGGCCGACCACGCGCTGCCCCTGGACTTCCTGGAGCGCTACAAGGGGCGCGTGGACTGCGAGCACGCCAGGTAAGCGCCGCCCCGGCCCCCGCTGCCCGCCCCGCGCCCGGCCCTCACCCCGTCCTCCGCAGGGCCGCCCTCGACCGCGCCGCCGTCCTGCTGCGCATCAAGCGCGACGTCAACCGGCTGGACAACGTCTGGGGCGTGGGGGGCGGCCAGCGCCCTGTCAAGCACCTGGTCAAGGAGGTCAGCGCGCGGCCGGCCCCGCGGGCATCCCGCACCGCGTCCCCCGGTCCTGCCCATGCCCCGTCCCTGCGGATGTCCCCGCGCTTCGTCCCCTCAGCCCTGCCCATGCCCCCAGACGTGCCCTGCGTGTCCCCCGCCGCACCCCTCTGGACCTGCACGCCCCCGTGGCATCCACTGCTCGTGTCCCCGCGTCTGCTCTGCCACACCAGCAGCACCCCCAGCTGCCTCAGTGCCACCCCCACATCAGGACCCCGTTCCCAGCCATCCCCACACAAAGCCCCTGCTGTGTCCCCACTGTCCCCACCGCAGCCGTCTCTGTCCCCAGATGAACCTGCTGCTGCGGGAGTACCTGCTCTCCGGGGAGGTGTCGGAGGCCGAGCGCTGCCTGCGGGCGCTGGAGGTGCCGCACTTCCACCACGAGCTGGTGTACGAGGTGAGGGGCTGGGGGGGCTGGGGGTGCCGGGGGGGCTCCATGGCCCTGCTGACGCCCACTGCCCGCAGGCGGTGGTGATGGTGCTGGAGGGCTCCGGGGACGCGCCGGTGACGATGATGGTGACGCTGCTGAAGGTGCTGTGGGAGACGGGGCTGGTGACGCTGGACCAGATGAACCGGGTGAGTGCAGAGACAACCCTCAGGGGGGCCGGGGGGTGCGGGGCGGGGGTCCCAGGGCTGACGGCTGCAGTGTGCCCCCAACCCCAGGGCTTCCAGCGGGTGTACGCGGAGCTGGGGGACATCAGCCTGGACGTGCCCCTGGCCCACGGGCTCCTGGAGCGGCTGGTGGAGCTCTGCTTCCAGCGCGGCATCATCACCAGGGCGCTGCGCGACGCCTGCCCCGCCAGGTACGGGGACACGGGGGGGTGGGGGGCGGCGGGGCCTTCATCACCTCACCCCCTCCTCATCCTCCTCCTCCTCCTCCGCAGGGGACGGAAGCGCTTCGTCAGCGAGGGCGACGGGGGCCAGGTCAAGCAGTGAGCGCCGGGCACGGCTCCCCCGGGCACCGAGGGCCCCCCCGCGGCTGCCCCGGGAACGGACCCGGACCCGGACCCGGACCCCGCCGCGGAGCCGGGGCCGCCGGTGCGGGCGGGGCGGGCGCGGGCACAATAAAAGCGGCTTCCAGGGACGAGCGGGTCTGCGTCTGAGGATCCGGTACCGGCGCCGGTACCGGGGGCGCCGCGGTCGCGCCCCCCCCCCCCGAGCAGCGGCCCCCGGAGGCGCCGCCAGAGGGCGCTGCCCCCCCCCCCCGGGGCTCTGCCCCCCCCCTCCCCGGCCGGTGACGCGCGGCGATGGCGGCGGAGCGGCGGCGGCGGGGAGCGGAGGGGGCGCGGGGGCGGCCCCGGGATCGGGATCGGGAGCGCGATCGGGAGCGGGGCGCGGCGCGGGGGGCGCGGGGCGGGCGGGGAGCGCTGGGGCTGGCGGCGGCGCTGGCGCTGGGGCTGGGGCTGGCGGCGGCGGCGGCGGCGCTGGGGCAGTGGGGCCGGTGGCGAGCGGCCGCCCGCGCCGCCAGCCCGCACCCCGCGCCCCCCGCGCTGCCCCCCGGCGCCGCCGGGCCCCGCGCCGCGCCCCGCCGCTTCTGGGGCTCCTACCGGCCACACGTCTACTTCGGCATGAAGACCCGCAGCCCCCGCGCCGTCGTCACCGGTACGCGGCGGGAACGGGGGAAAATGGGGAGTGGGGAGGGGGTCGGGGGTCGGGACCGGGGGACCGGGGACCAGCCGCCCGCTGAGTGCCCCCCGCCCTGCGCCCCCAGGGCTGATGTGGCTGCAGCAGCGGGAGGCGGGGGGCGGCCTGCGGCACACGTGCGAGCAGGGTGACGGGCTGGCGAGCTACGGCTGGCTGCGGCACGACGGTGACAACTTCGGGGTGCAGGAACTGCGCGACCGCGGGCTGCTGCTGCGCACCGAGTTCGTCAAGCGGCACGGCGGGGAGCACGGCGGGGACTGGAGCTGGCGCGTCACCGCCCGGCCTGAGGTGGGTGCTGCCGCCCGCGACCCCCCCCCGGACATCGGCGTCCTCGGGAGGGGAACGCAGGCAGCTCTGGGACCCCCTGATCCAGACGTGTCCCCCCTCCCGCAGGGCGCGGGCAGCCCGGCCTCCCTTGTCTCCCTCTTCTTCTACGTGGCCACGGACGGGCAGGGGACGCTGCAGCCGCACGTGGAGGACAGGACGCGGCTGGCTGCCGTGAGCGGGACGTCCGAGGAGCTGGGCGACTTCAGGATCACCTTCCTCAGGCCCACCTCGGAGAGCGGGGAGGGCTTCACCTACAGCAGGTGCCTCGCGACGTCCGCATCCCCCGTCCCCAGGGTGCTGCCGGGCGCTGACTTCTCTGTGCTTGCAGCTACCACTACCTGGACGCGTGGAGCCCGGGGCTGCACCGCCTCACCGACGTGGTGCGGAGCAGCCTGAGCGACCGCTTCGTCTTCTCCCCGCCGGGGGGCCCCCGGCAGCGCTTCCTGGCCGTGGACACCTTCCACGGGCTGCCGGGAGCGGCGGAGGCCCCGCGCAGCCACCTGCTGCTGCACCAGGTGACGCTGCGGCTGCCGGCCCGCGTGGAGGTGACCTTCGAGTCGGGCAGCGTGCGGGACCGGCGCGGGCCGCTGGCGGGGCCGGCGCTGACGGCGGAGCTGGCGCGGCACGAGGCCGCCTTCGAGCGGCGCTTCGAGGAGACCTTCGGCCTGGAGCGCAAGGGCTTCCCGCCCGCCCAGCGCCGCTTCGCCCAGGCCGCCCTCAGCAACATGCTGGGCGGGATGGGCTACTTCCACGGGCGCTCCCTGGTGCAGTCCCCGCTGCACGAGCACCCCGTGCCGTTCCCCGAGACCTCCCTGTTCACCGCCGTGCCCTCCCGCTCCTTCTTCCCCCGCGGCTTCCTCTGGGACGAGGGCTTCCACCAGCTGCTGCTGGCGCGCTGGGACCCCGAGCTGAGCCGCGAGGTGATCGCGCACTGGTTCGACCTGATGAACGCGGAGGGCTGGATCCCGCGGGAGCAGATCCTGGGTGAGGAGGCGCTGGCCAAGGTGCCCCCCGAGTTCGTCGTGCAGCACAGCGAGACCGCCAACCCCCCCACGCTCTTCCTGGCGCTGCAGCAGCTGCTGGGGACGGCCCCGCTGCCCTACCTGCGCCGCCTCTTCCCCCGCCTACGCGCCTGGTACGAGTGGTACAACAGCACCCAGGCCGGGCCCCTGCCCTACACCTTCCGCTGGCGCGGCCGCGACACCGACCCCGAGCGCTTCCTCAACCCCAAGACGCTGGCGTCGGGGCTGGACGATTACCCCCGCGCCTCGCACCCCTCGGCGGACGAGCGGCACCTCGACCTGCGCTGCTGGATGGCGCTGGCCTCCCAGGTGCTGGCCGAGGCGGCCAAGCGGCTGGGGGAGCCGGCGGAGCCCTACCGGCACATGCAGCGGGCGCTGAGCGACAGCGAGCTGCTGGAGCGCCTGCACTGGGCCGAGGAGCTGGGCGCCTTCGCCGACTACGGCAACCACAGCCGGGCGGTGGGGCTGCGGCGCGAGGCGGGGCGGGCGGCCCCCGGGCGGCCTCCCCCGGCCCCCCGGCTGGTGCGCGTGGTGCGCGAGGCGCCTCGGCCCCGCTTCGTGGGGGCGCTGGGCTACGTCAGCCTCTTCCCGCTGCTGCTGCAGCTGCTGCCCCCCGACTCGCCGCGCCTGGCCCCGCTGCTGGGCGCCATGCGCAGCGAGAAGCAGCTCTGGACGCCCTTCGGCCTGCGCTCGCTCGCCCGCGACAGCCCCCTGTACATGCAGCGCAACACGGAGCACGACCCCCCGTACTGGCGGGGCTCCGTCTGGGTCAACATCAACTTCCTGGCGCTGCGGGCGCTGCACGCCTACGGCAGCCTCCCGGGGCCGCACCGGGAGCAGGCGGCGGAGCTGTACCGCGAGCTGCGGCACAACCTCGTGGCCAACCTGTACCGGCAGTACGCCGAGAGCGGCTACCTCTGGGAGCACTACAGTGACAGCAGCGGCGCGGGGCAGGGCTCCCACCCCTTCACCGGCTGGTCGGCGCTGGTGGTGCTGGTGATGGCCGAGGACTACTAGGGCAGGGCGCAACGCGGGGCCCGGCTTTCTCAGGGGCAGGTGGAGGCACCCCGGATCTGGGGCTCGAGTCTTCCACCGACAATAAACCTCAGCCGTGACGTGCCTCGGTGCCTGTGTCAGGGATGGGTGCAGGGGCCAGGTGAGCAGCGCTGCTGCACCCACACCTCCTGGACTCCTCAAGCTGTCCTGGTCCTCCCCTGCTGCGGGGAGGTGGCAGCATCGCCTCGCTGCTGTGTCCCTGCCCATGGGGAAAGATTTGGGGACGGGGGGGGGGTGTCACAGCTCAGCCCCAGCTCCACAGCACCCTGCGCTCCCCCAGGCCCCCAGAGGAAGGCGGCGGGGCCATAATTCCACATCTCTTTAATGATGAGGGGACGCTACTCGGGCCCCGCACACAGACCTGCAGGCTGTGGCGGGACGGAGCCGCCCCCCCGCGACCGGGGCCCGGCTCCCTGGAAGCAGTTCAGAGGGGACAGCGGGGGGCACGGCGGCACCGTGGCGGGGCCATCCCGGGGGCTCCGCGGCGAGAGTCCACAGCCCGGGGATGGCGGCAGAGCCCGCGGGGCCGCAGCGGGGAGCGGAGGCGGGGGAAGGCGGCCCCGCCGCACCCGGGGCCCTCTGAGCAGGGGCGGTTTCGGCACCGCGGTGCCCCCAGCCCGGCTGCTCCAAGGCGGGGAGCGGCGGCGCGAGCCGTGGCGGCGGGGAGAGGCGCGGGCGGCACCGGGCCGGCCCCGCGGGCAGGGGGATGGTGGCGGCGGCGCGGCGGGAGAGGCGGCAGGGCCGGGCCGGGCCCCTCAGACGGGCAGGGTGGGAGCACCCGGCTCCCCGCCGCCCCCCTCGGCCGGGACGCTGCGCCGGGCCGGGGGCGGCGCGGGGCCGGCCTTGCCCAGCAGGCGCACGGCCTCGCCCTCGCTCTCCTCGCCGCCCTCCTCCTCCTGGCAGCGCCCCACCTCGATGCCCGAGTCGCCCGTCAGGCGCCGGTGCCGGTAGTGCTCGCCGCCCTCCTCCTGCGGGGCCGCGCCACCCTCCTCCTCCTCGCCTTCCTCGATGTCCGAGCAGCGGTGGCAGTCGGCCTCGAAGAAGTCCACGTTGGAGGAGAAGAGGGCGTGCTTGTGCGGGGCCGTGCGGGCGGGCAGCTCCTCGGGCAGCTCCCAGCTGGCGCCGGTGCCGGTGCTGCTGGTGCCGCCCTCCTCGCTGGGCGTGCTGGCCCGGCTGCGCTCCGTCTCGTCCGTCACCTGCACCGACAGCGAGGTGCTGCTGGGGGACGTCACGCAGCTCGACTCGCAGGAGCAGCTGGTGTAGTTCTCCGAGCTGGGCGAGAGCGTGAGGCTGCTGGAGCCCAGGCGGCTGCGCGGCCCGCTCAGCTGGGCCAGGATGGCGCTGTAGGGCGGCGGCGGCGTGCTGGGCCGGTGGGCCACCTCCTCGTAGGCAGGCAGCTTGAAGGAAGCCAGCATCCCTGCGGGGGGCGCGGGGTGAGCACGGCAACGAGAGCCAACAACGGCGCCCCCCTCTGCAGGGCGCAGCCACCCCAAACCACCGCGGCCCTGTCTGTCCCAGGGAGGTTACTCGGGAACAGGACAAGTGCGGAGCCGAGCGCAGGGCCCTGGGGACGCGCGGGGGCAGCGGCACTCACTGAGATCCATCATGGAGGTGGGGTAGTTGCAGGCACCGTGGTAGGCGATGAGGTTGATCTCCCGCTGCCGCTGCTGCTGCTGCAGGCGCAGCTTGGCCCGGCGGTGCCGGTAGGCACAGCAGCAGCTGAAGAGGATGAGGATGGTCCAGAGCAGCCAGAACCCTGCGGAGGCAGAGCGGGGTGACCGTCCCGCCGCGCCGCCGCCCTCGCCTGCCCCGCGCCCGGCCCCCCGCGGCCCCGCCGCACTCACACCACAGCTCGTAGTAGTAGGTGCAGCAGCCGGTCTCTCCGCAGCAGTGCCCGGTCTCGCACACGTAGGGCTGGTTGTTCACCCCCGGGCAGTACTCCCGGGCCTGCGGGGGGCAGCGGCACCGTCACGGGAGGGGCACGGAGCCGGGACGAGCCCCGACAGCGCTGCTGGGCACCGGGACCGGACCGGGGGGGCTGGGATGGAACGGGACGGGACGGGACAGGGCGGGACGGAACAGGACGGGACGGGACGGGATGGAAAAGGACGGGACCGGGGAAGACGGGACGGGACGGGGCTGGACGGGGCCAGACGGGACAGGACCGGACGGGACCGGGCGGAACGGAACTGAACGGAACCGGACGGGACGGGATGGAAAAGAACGGGACCGGGAAAGACGGGACGGGACGCGACCGGACGGGACCGGACGGGACGGGAATGGACGGGACCGGACGGGGCCGGGCAGGACGGAACTGAACGGAACCGGACGGGACGGGACGGGAAAGGACGGGGCCGGGCAGGACGGGGCCGGGCAGGACGGGGCCGGGCAGGCCAGGACGGGACCGGTCGGAACGGGACGGGACGGAACTGAACGGGACGGGCCCGGCCGGTGCCGCCCCGCCCCGCCCCGCCCCGCCCCCCCCCGGTACCTGCTGGTGCTGCCGGCCCAGCAGCGCGGCCCAGGCCCCCTCGGCGCCGCCGCTCCCGGGCCGCTCCATGGCGCCGCCTACAGCCCGCCGCGGCCCCGCGCCGGCTCCTCCCGCTCGGCCGCCCCGGCCCCCGCCGCCCGCAGCAGCAGCCGCTGCCCCCCCGCCGCCGCCGCCGCCCCCATGGCGGCCGCCGGGGCCGCCGCCGCCGCCCGGGCCGCAGCCGCCGCCGCCGCCATCGCTCCCGGGCCCGAGGTCCCGCCCCCCCCGCGGCGGCCGCGGCCAATCGGACGCCGCCTCGCCGCCGCCGGCCAATCGGCGCCGCCGCCGCCGCCCTGCCCCCGCCAATCGGGTGCCGTCTGCCCGCTCCTCACGCCCAACAACAGAGACAAAGGGACCGAGCCCCGCCCCCGCGGGGAGTGGCGGCGGAGGCAGCCAATCGGAGGCCGAACACCGCCTCCCCAGCCGCGACGGACGCGGCTCCTGCCCAATGGGGGCCTCGCTCTCCGTAGCAGTGCATGATGGACAGCCACCGCCACCAATGGTGAGCTCGATCCCGCCCCAGAGGCGGACCCTCAGCGGACCGCAGCTAAACAGACGCGAAACCACTGCAAGGACGAAAGATTGGCGGATAGGCCAACCAACCAGCGGCGTTGTTCTTTGCCAGACAGCGCTCCCAGCCAATAGGGCCCGCCCGCAGGTGCCCGCCCCTCCCGCCCGGCCCCGCCCCTTTTCCCCGCGCGGGGCGTGCCCGGGGGCGGGGCCAGGACCGAGGGGCGGGGCTGGGCCCGAGGCGGGGCCTCCCCCAGTGCCCGGGCACGGGGCCCCCCAGAGACCCCCCGGGACCTCCCCAGTCCCAGCCCCGGCCCCGGCATTGCCACCAGCCCCGTCCCGTGCCCCCAGTCCCGTCCGGTCCCGTCCCAATCCCAGTCCCGTGGTCCCGGCGCTAGGCCGCAGCCTCCTGCAGCCGCAGGTTCTTCTTGTAGCAGGCCAGGCTGCAGAGCGGCAGCCCGGTGCGGGAGCAGGAGTAGCGCTTGTGGTTGGAGCAGCCGCTGACCCCGCACAGCGCGGGTGGTGGCACGGCGGGGGCGGGCGCGGGCAGCAGCGGCAGCGCCATCCCGGCCGGGAAGGAGACGGTGATGCGGTCGGCGGCGTTGCAGTAGTGCACCACGGGGCAGGGCGCCTGCTTGGCCCGGCGCTCCCGCAGCGTCTTCACCTTGGCCTTGTTGGTCTTGGTGAGGCGCTCAATGGTCTGGTTCTTGTTCTCCTCCGCCTTCTTGGCCGCCTGCAGGCGCCGCTTGCGGGCCCGCTCCTCCCGCTTCACCAGCATCTCCTCCGTCATCTCCTTCGTCTTGTAGCCCATGGGCAGCTCCAGCAGCGGCTGGCTCTGCTGCTTGTGCAGGAGGGCTTTCTGCGGGGGCCACGGGGGAGCCATCAGGCTGGAGGAGAGGCCCCGGCAGGTGAGGGCACCCCGACCAGGGCCCCCCATCCCCATCCCTCTGAGGACACGGAGGCTCCGACCTGATTCCCAGCCAGCTCTGGGGTCCCCACGCTCCTTGCCTTGCCAGAGCCAGCCGCCTCTGGGGCAGCACCCAAACTGGGCAGGATGCCCCTGGCTGGGGGCTCCACACGATGGCCCCAGGGCAGTCCTCGCCACCCCCGTCACAGCCCCATTGCTCCATCCTGCCACCCTCACCTGTCTTGCTGTCAGCAGGGACTCATCCACCTCCTTCTTGAGCTCCCCGTTGTCGTCCAGCTCACCCTTCTCCAGGGCATCGAGCCAGCGCTCTTCTTCCTCCTCCTCCTCCTCACGGGCAGGGAAGCAACTCTCTGAGTCCAGGTCCGGCAGGGGGGACGGGTCCAGGTTGCTGTCCTCATCTGGGCCGGGCAGCAAGGGACAGAACGGTCACTGGGGAGCACAGCTGCTGTGTCTGCTCCATCCTGGGGTGATGCCGTGCCCAAACTGCATCACACTCTCCCCATGATGCAGGAACCATCTCTGCCCCTCTCAGTGAGGCACTAGAGACACTCGCAGCCTGCTTAAAGCCTGGAGGAGGGAACCAGAACATCCCCACAGAGCCCCCCCTCTTGCTCCAGCCCCTCCACCTACCCCTACAGCCCAACACTCCCTCAGAGACCCTCCAGCCCCAAATTTCCCTGCGCTGTGCCCACAGCGGTGGCGGCGCCCCAGGGCTGGCCGAGCCCCAGCACTCACCCAGCCAGGCCCGGTACTGCTCGATGGGCACCCCCTCCGTGGGCTCGTCCTCCTCATCCACCACCATCAGCGGGGAGGGGGAGCGCTGCGCCTCGGGGACCACCGTGAAGGTCGGCACGCTGCGGAGAGAGCGCGGCAGCCCCTGAGGCTGGGACAGGGCTCCGGGGGGTGGGGGTGGGCACCGGTGCTGCGGGGCTGGGGGCGCTGGGGCAGTGGGACGCGGGGGGGGGGGCTGGGGCCAGCCGGGCCCCTGTGCCGGGCAGGGGCAGGGACAGGGTCCGGGGGCGCAGCGGCCGCAGGCGCTCACCTCTTGGTGCCCAGGATCTGCCCCCCGAGCTTGATCTTGAGCTTGAGCTGCGGCTTCCGTAGGGCAGCTCCAGGCTCCGCGGGCTCCAGCGCGGGCGGCCCGGGCTCGTGGTGGTGTTTCTTCTTGTGCTTCTTCTTGTGCTTCTTGTGCTTCTTCTTGTGCGAGCCGTGCCCGCCGCCATCGTCCTCCTCGCCTGCGGGGCACCGCCGTCAGCCCCGCCCGGAGCCCCGGCCGCGGGACCCCGCCAGGGGAGAACGGGGCCGCCCGGCGGGGCCGCCACCGGGGCTCCCGGGGCTGGGGCCCGGCCGCCGGCCCAGCCGGGGGCACCGGGCCCGGCCCGCGGGGAGCGCCGGGGAGCGCCCGGCCCCGGCCCGCCCCGGCCGCGCGGGGTCTCACCGTGCTCGCCGCCCTCGGCCCTGCCCCGCCGCCACGCCTTGCTCATCCGGCCGAGCCGCCCGCGCCCGGTGGCGGTGCTGGCACCGAAGCCCAAACCCGCGCCGTGGGGGAACCGATTCCGGCCGGACCCGCTTCCGCCCGCCGCGGGGCACCGCGCGCAGCCTCAGCAGGGCGGGGGGACGCCGCCGCCGCCATCTTGGAAGCGGGCAGAGTCCGCCGGGCCCCGCTGCCCGGGTGGGAACCGCTGCCGTGTGCCCTGCGGCCGGGCCCGCTCCTGCCCCGCCTCGGCACGGCCACGGCGCGGGGGGGCCCGGGGCTGGGGGGCGGGGCGGGGGGGGGCGGGGGAGGGGCCGGTACCGCCGGTACCGGGGCGCGCCGCGGCCGTCCCGGGTCAGCGCCCCCGGCCGGGGGTCCCGCGGAGCCCCACGCGTGGGACACGGCGGCGGCCACGCGCGTGTGCGCAGCCCCGGGCACGCGGGGTGCGCGCGGGGCACGGGCACGCGCCCAGGCCACCTGCACGGCCCCCCCGGCACGGGCACGGCCACGCGCGGCCCCCCGCCCCCCCCCGGCCGCAGCTGCCCGCCCTGACTCGGGCTTTGTCCGCCCGGGGCCACGCGCGGCTGGGGGCACCGCGCCCGCCACGCCCGTGCCAGGGGACGCCCGGTACCGGCCCCGGCCCCGGCCCCGCTCCCGCTCCGGGGGGGCCCGGTGCAGCTCAGTGCGTGTGGGTGCAGCCCGGTGCGTGTCGGTGCAGCCCCGGTGCGGCGCCGCCCGCCCCCGCCGCCAGGTGCCGCCGGCCCCGGGGAGGGGTTTGCGCGACTTTGGAGCTCGGGGAAGTTCCCGCGGGTGCCGGAGCGGCCCCAGCCCCCGGTACCGGCCCCGGCCCCGGCCCCGGCCCCGCCGCCGCGATGTTCTGCCGCAACCACCGCAGCCGGGTGACCGTGGCCCGCGGCTCGGCGCTGGAGATGGAGATCCGACGGGGCCGCTGCCGCCTCAGCCTGCTCGGCGCCGCCCCGCAGGTAGGGCCCGGCCCCGCCGCCGGGACCCGCGCGGCCGCCCCGGAGCCTCCCGGAGCCCCCCGGAGCCCCCCGCGCAGCCCCCGCGCTCCGCGGGACGGGCGGGAGCCCCGCGCGTGTCCCCACGTGTCCGCGTGGGCGCGCCGGGACCTCCCGTGCCGCGGGGTCCCACGAGGCTCCCGGGGCCGTGGGAACGGCCGGGGCCGGGCCCGCGCAGCCGCCTGGGAAGGGCGAAGGCGGCGGCGGCCGCTCCCGTCCCGTCCCGTCCCGTCCCGTCCCGTCCCGTCCCGTCCCGTCCCGTCCCGCCGGTGGGACCGGGCGCTGCCGGCCCAGCGAGCCCGGCCGGGCGGAGCGGGAACCGGCCCCGCGGCACGGGAGGGGCCGGCGCCCCCGGCGGCTCCCACGGCCCCGCGCCCCCCCCGCCGGCTGCGGGGCCGCGTCGTGCCCGGGGCGGCGGCGGGGCCGTGCCGAGCCCCGCGGCTCGGTGTCTGCCCGCGTGCCGCGGGGGGGCTGCGGCCGCCGGGGTTCCTCGCCCCGGGCACAGACGGGGGGGTCCCGGCTCTCCCGAGCCCCCTGAGCCCCGGGGCGTTTTACGGGGAGGGGGTCCCGGCAGCCCCGCACCGGCTGCAGTCGAAGTGGCGGGGTCCCGGTACACCGGAGGGGGGGGGGGGACGGAAGGACCCGCCGCCAGGGGGCGCCCCCGGGCCCCGGGGTGCCGGTGCCGCCGGTGCCGCGGGCGGGGGGCCGGGCCGGGGGCGGCCCCTGTAACCGGAGCCGCCGGAGGAATGCCGGGGGAGGGCGGGCCGGGGGCGGGCGGCCGCCGCCTTCCTGTGAGCGCCGCGCCGCGCCGGAGCAGCGGTCCGGGATCGGCGGCAGGTACCGGCGGGGCGGCCCCGCTGCAGCGCACACCGGGGCCGGCAGGGGGCGGCGGGGGGGCGGCGCGGGGCGCACCGGGGCCACGTCCCCAACACGCACCCGGGACCCCGACCCCGCAACTCCCGCCGCGTCCCGGCGCCCCCCGCACCCCGTTCACCCCCGTCCCTTGACCCCCCCCCCCCCCGGTGCCCGACCCCGCTCCCCCCGCGCCCCCTCAGTCCCCGCGTGCGGGTTTCGGGGCCGCTGCCCCCCCCGCCCTCCCCTCGCCCCTCCCGGTCCCGTCCCCCCCGTGCCCCCCGCCGCCCGCGCTGCCCTTTCCCGGCACAGAGGCCGCTTGTTCGCCGGGCGATGAAAGGCCCTTTCTCTCCGCAGCCGGGCCGGGCCGGGCCGGGCGGGGGAGGCCGCGCACGGCGCTGGACGCGGCGGGGGCCGCGGGCCGGGGGCCGGGGCGGATGCGGGATCCCCGCGCCCGGTGTCGGCGGCTCCCCGAGGGGCCGCGGCGGGGCCGATGGAGGTGGCCGGGCGGGACGGCTGCGCCCCGCTGCAGGACAAGCTGCGGATCCTGGAGGACCTCAACATGCTCTACATCCGCCAGATCGCCCTCAGCCTCGAGGTACGGGGGGCGGGGGGGGCGCGCCCCCCGCCCCCTCGGTAGCGGCCCCCCGGTACCGGCCGCCCCGCGGCGCCGGGGCCGAGGTTCGCGGCCGCCCAGCCCCGCGGCGGCTCCCCCGGGGCGATGCCACGCGGCGGGGCCGGGACGGGGCGCGGGGGCCCGGGGGGGGGGGCCCCGGTAACGGGCCGGTCCCGCAGCCCGGGGCCCTGCCCTGCCGCGCGGGGGCCCCCCGCGTCCCCCCGGTGGGGCGCACGGAGCCCGCGGTGCCCGGAGCGAATCCCCCCGCAGCCCCCTCCACCCCCCCGGGCCGGGCGCGCTGCAGCGCTCGGTGTATGAGGGGGGGGTCCCACGTCGGTCGCCCCCCCCCTCGCCCTGCAGTGCCCCCAAAACCTCCCCGCCGTGGGGCGGGCGCCCTATGGCGAGTGGGGCCGCCGGGCACGGGGAGGGTGAGCGCTGCGGGGGGAGCGTGGGGCTTACGGGGGGGGGTCCCGGGGGGGGCTGCAGCCGCCCGCGCCCCCCGCCGCGGCTCCGGTGGCTATTTATAGCTGCCGGTGATGTCACCGCTCCGGCGCTGCGGCTCCGCCAGCCCCGGCCCCGCGCCCGCCCGCAGCTCCGCCGGGCCCCGCTGCCGGGGGCCGGGGGCAGGGGGCTGGGGCACGGGGGGCGGCAGGGGGATGCCCTGGGCCGCCATGGATCGCCGCGGCACCGGCAACGTGAGGCGGGGGCCGAGCCGGCGGGGGGGCGGGGGGGATGCGCGGCGCCGAGGCTGCGGATTGCGGCAGGGGGGCTCCGGGGGGGTCCTGCGGGAGGGGGCAGCCCCCCGCCGGGGTCTGGCATCCTCCGCCCGTGCGGCTGGGGGGTGCCCCCCGCCCCCTGCGGCTGCGGGCCCCGGGGCGGGGGGCTGGGGCTGGGGCTGGGGGGGCTTTGCCACCTTCCGATGTGGCTCCTGTGCAGCTCTGGTCTCAGGGGGAGGGTCTGGGGGGCAGTGCTGGGGGCCTGGGGTGTCCGTGGGGTGCGCGGCCCCTCCGTGCCGCACGTTAGGCAGCTGCGGGATGCGTCACCCCTCCGTGGGGTGCAGGGCAGCATGTGATGTGTCTGTGGGGCACGGAGCTCCCCTGGGAGGCACGGTGAAGCTGTGGGGTGCATGGCACGTCTGTGGGGTGCATGATGGAGCTGTGGGGCACGTGGCACCTCTGTAGGGTGCATGGTGGGGCTGTGGGTATCCGTCTGCCCTGTGGGGTGTCTGTGGGGCACGTGGCTCGTCTGTGGGACGCATGATGGACCCGTGGGGTGTGTGGCACTGCTGTGGGGCACGAGATGCAACTGTGCGCTCTGCGACCTGTCCGTGGGGTGTGAAACAGCCGTGGGGCAGATGACATATCCGTGGGGCATGTGGCATACCCGTGGGGTTCGTGAAGTGCTTGTGGGGTTTTTGGCTCTCCCGCAGGGTTCATGATGTGTCCGCAGGGCGCACAGCGCTCCGTGGGGCACGCGACGTGTCCGTGGGGCACGTGGCTCCCCAGGGGCCTGGCCGGGATGGTGGCTCTGTGCCCGGGGGGTCAGGGGACGTGTGTGCTGGTGCAGCAGAGCACAGCTCGGGGCGGGAGGGTCAGCCCCGGGCACTGGCTGTGCTGGGGGCAGTGGGGCCACGTGGGGGCCACCGTCCCCTCCCTGTGAATGTGGCTGCCCCTTCCCGGGAACCTGCGGGGGTCTGCAGCGGTGGGGGAGGGCAGGACCCAGGACCCCCCCCACCGGGTCCTGCGCTCTCACGCTGCCCATCCCACAGGACACGGACATCCAGAAGAAGATTGACCATGAGATCCGGATGCGGGAGGGGGCCTGCAAGCTGCTGGCCGCCTGCACGCAGCGGGAGCAGGCGCTGGAGGCCACCAAGAGCCTCCTGGTGTGCAACAGCCGCATCCTGGCCTACATGTCAGAGCTGCAGCGCATGAAGGAGGTGCAGGTGATGCAGCGCGTGGCCAGGCGGTGAGGACCCCGCGGCGGGGGCTGGTGGGAGGTGGGGGCCCCCGGGCAGCGGTCACGGCTCTGCGCTTCCTCCCGCAGCCCCTCGGACGCTGGCCCCACGGACGACCGCCTGCCCTGCCGGGGCAGGGTCTGCATCTCAGGTATGGGGTCCCCAAAAGCCCTGCGGGGCCAGGGGGGGCTGCTGGGGGTCTTGCACCGGCCCCTGGGGTGAGGACAGGGCCCCGGGGGTCTCACCACCACCCCTCCCACTCCCCCAGACCTGCGCATCCCGCTGATGTGGAAGGACACGGAGTACTTCAGGAACAAGGGAGGTGAGTGGGGGGGGTGGCAGCGCGGCCCCCAGCCCCACGCTGGCCTGACCCCTGCCCCCGGCGCAGAGCTGCACCGCTGCGCCGTCTTCTGCCTCCTCCAGATCGGGGTGGAGATCTACGACACCGAGATGGTGCTGGTGGACCGGACCCTCACCGACATCTGCTTTGAGAACGCCGTCCTCTTGTGCGCGCCGCGCCGGGCAGGTCCCCGCGTCCCCGCATGTCCCCGCGTCCCCCCGCGTCCCCGCAACCCGCAAATCCCCGCCTGTCCCCACGTCCCCGCTTCCCCGCACCTCCGTGCCCTCGCGTCCCCGCATCCCCACGTCCCCGGGGGCTCCCCGGCAGTGCCCCCCTCCCCCGGCAGCGGGGTGGGGCGGGTGCCGGGGGCTGCGTGCGCCCGCTGAGCCGTGCCCCCAGCACGGAGGCCGGGCCGGACTTCGAGCTGAAGGTGGAGCTGTACAGCGCGGGGCTGGAGGAGGAGGCGCCGGGCAGCGCGCCCAAGAAGCTGGCCAGCAAACTCAGCAGCTCCCTGGGCCGCTCCTCGGGGCGCCGGCTGCGCAGCGCCATGGACGGGGGTCCCGGCAGCCCCGGTGCTAACGGTGGCAGCGGCCCCCTGCTGCTGCCGGCCCCCAGCGTGCCGTGAGTACCTGACCCCCCCCCGTCATCCCCTTCCCACCTGCTTGCCCCTCACTCTCGGCTCCCCCAGGGGCCCCAAGTATCACCTGCTGGCGCACGCGGTGCTGTCCCTGGCTGAGGTGCAGGATGGTTTCCGCACCCACGACCTCGCCATCGCCTGCAATGGTGAGCGCAGCGCCGTGAGGGCTCCCCGGGCAGGGCTGGGGCTGGGGGCCTGGAGGTGGGCAGGGGGGGGCTGGGGTGTGATGGGGTGGGGGAGAAGAAACTGTGAGGTCCCGGCTGGACAGGAGGGGAGAGGGCCCTGGCAAGGTGGGGGGGCAGCACTGAGACGTGGGTAGCTCTGGGGAGAGCTGGGGCCAGGCGGGGGGGACCAGGGGGGCCCTGCCCTAGGGCCCCCCTGTGAGTGCTGTGCCCCCCCCCAGAGGAGAGCTCCTTCTGGCTGCCGCTGTATGGCAGCATGTGCTGCCGCCTGGCTGCCCAGCCCCGCTGCATGGCGGCTCAGATGATGTGCGGCTTCCTCAAGGTGCAGGTGAGCACGGGATGGGACGGGGACGGGGATGGGATGGGGACAGGGACGGGGACGGGGATGGGATGGGGTGGAGCAGGGACAGGCTGTGTTGGGGCAGGGTGGGTAAGGGACAGGCAGCACCAGCCTGGTGCCAGCCATCCCTGCCGTTAGGCTATGGACCGTGGTGGGGACGGGGAGCGGGGATCCCTGCGCTGGGGAGGGGGCTGCTGCCACCCCCGGGGCCGGGCTGCGTGCACTGAGCAGCCCTGTCCCACGGCAGCAGGCATCGGGGGAGCCGCAGGGCTGGGCTCGGCTGTTCTGCGTCCTGCGTGGCACCAACCTCCTCTGCTACCGGCGCCCGCAGGAGGCTGAGGCCGGCGTGGAGCCGGCGCTCACCATCGCCATCAACAAGGTAGGGGCCGGGCCGGGGGGTTGGGGGGCGTGGGGGCGTGGCTGACCGCGGTGTGCCCCGCAGGAGACCCGATCCGCGCCACGGAGCAGGAGGCGCGCGGGAAGCTGCACAGCATGTCCGTCACCAACCGCTACGGGGCCGAGGAGGTGACCCACACGCTGCTGGCCGAGAGCCGCGCCGAGACGCAGCGCTGGATGGAGGCCTTCTGGCAGCACTTCTACGACATGAGTGCGTGCGGGGACGGGGACGGGGACCAGACCCCCTCCCTGTGGCGCACTGAGTAGTCCGGCCCCTCTGCTCCCCGCAGGCCAGTGGAAGCAGTGCTGCGATGAGCTGATGCGCATCGAGGTGCCGCCGCCGCGCCGGCCGCCTGCCCCCCTGCCACGGCAGGGCTCGCTGTACCACGAGATGGGGTGAGCACGGCCGGCGCGTAGCCTCCTCACCTTCCTCCTCATCGTCCTCCTCACCTTCCTCTTCATCTTCCTCTTCATCGTCCTCCTCGCCTTCCTCTTCATCTTCCTCATCTTCCTCCTCACCTTCCTCTTCTCCGCTAACCAGCCTCTCCTGCCACCTGCGCCTCCCTAACCTCCTGCCTTCTCTCTGCTGTCCTCTGCCTCTCTCTGCCCCTGGCCGTGCCCTCCCACGGTGCAGCCCTGCCCGGCCCTGCCGTGCCGCCCTCGGCCTGCGAAGGGCTCCTGCTGCAGGATAACGCCGTCTCGGCGGAGATCCGCGCCCTGCTCTCCTCCTATTACAGCGACAGGTGACGTACGGGGCCGGCAGGCTGGGCCAGCGGCACCCGCTGCGCGGCGCGGCACAGCTCCACGCGGCACAGCCACGGGGCACGGCACGGCCACCCTGGCCACGGGGCACGGCACGGCTGCCCTCTGCCTGCCGGAGGTGTCACAGCAGCACCGGCCGCAGGGCAAATCCCAGCTGCCCTGGCCACGGGGCGCATCCTGGCTGTCCTGGCCACCCAGGCTGCAGGGCACATCCCAGTTGTCCCAGCTCTGGGGCACATTCCAGCTCCGGTGCATGTCCTGGTTCCGGTGCACGTCCCGGCTCCCATGCACATCCCAGCCCTGGTGCATGTCCCAGCCGTGGGGCACGTCCTAGCCTTGGGGAACATCCCAGCTGTGGGGCACGTTGTAGCCATAGGGCACGTTGTGGCCATGGGGCACGTCCCGGCGCTCCTTGGGTGGGGGATGCAGGTGTCTGGCTCCCTGCTGACCCCCGCTCTTCCCCGCAGCTATTGAGCCGGCCGACGACATCGAGGCAGTGACGGACATCCTGACGCGGCGGGCAGCGGGGCTGGAGGGGGGGCCGGGGCTGGGCTGCCCCCCCTGGCTCTCCCTCTTCGAGGGGCCCCCCCTGTGTGCCACCACCCCCAGCGGGGTCAGCCCCGGCCCCCGTGCCCGCCCCCCGCACGCTCTCGCTCGACGCCAAGCTCAGCACCCTGAAGGGGCGGGGGGCCCGGCGCGCCCCCTCCCCTCGCCCCTCGCCTGGCTCCAGCTCCTCCAGCCCCGGCAGCAGCAGCCCGGACACGGAGTGCGCGCCTCCCCCCCCCCAGCCTGCCGGCCCCCCCCGGGTACCTCCAGTCCCAGGTCTGAGCCCGGGACCTACAGGAGGCTCAGGGGCAGGGGGCCCTGTCCCCCCCCCGGGGGGGGCTGACACCACAGGGGACCTGTCCTGGGAGGCAGTGGGGGGGTCCCAGGGGTCCCAGGCCCTGCAGGGGGCTCAGAGCTTCTTTCCCTGGGGAGAAACTGGAATTTACGGTGCCCCTGTGCTGGGGGGGAGGGGGGCACTTGGGGCCAATGCCACCACTGCAGGGGGCGTTGGGGGCTGACCCCCTCCGAGGGGTGCTCGGGGCTCACCCCACCATGAGCAGCTGTGGGCCCAGCCCAGGGGGCCAGAGCCCCCCCACTCTGCTTTCCTCACCGTTCCTAACCCTGGCCCCGCTGCACCCCGTGGGGACCAGCTGACACCACCACCTCATTCATGTGCATTAAAATTTATTTAACAGCCACTGCGTCTCACTGGGGGGGCTGGGGGTCGCGGGGGGGGCAGGGTCCTGCTGCCTGCCCTGTGCCCCCCAATGTGGGGACCCCTGTCCCCCCCCAGCCCTGTGCTGCACAGGTAGGTCGGGGCTGTGGGTGCGTGGCTGCTTCCCAAAGCTGCTGTATGGGGGGGGGGGGGGGGGGAGGTAGGGGGCCAGCGGCCCCAGTGCAAGAGGTGGTGCTGGGGGGGGGCTGGGGGGCTGCAGGCACCACACCGAGCGTGGGGCAGTGGGGCGAGGTGCGGGGCAGCCAATGCATGGGGGGCTGGGGGGGTGCTGGGGGGCACAGTAGGTGGTGCTGGGGGGGGTGGTGTGCTGCTGTCCCCCCCACTACACAGCATGGGGGGAGAGGTCCTCGTCCTCAGCTGGGGGGCTGCTGCCGGCGGGCAGCTGCTGGTGGGGGGCATCGCGGGCCAGCAGCAGGGCGAAGCCTGGGGGGGAGAGGGGGTGAGGGCTGAGCCCGGCCGGGGGGCTTGGGACACATGGGGGGGCCGGGGGGGGGCGCAGCGGTACCTGGCTTGGCTTTGTGCAGTGGCTCCGGCAGGATGGTGTCGCTGGGCTCATCCCCCTGCACGAGAGGGCCCCGGGGGTCCCCTGCTCTCAGGGCCCCCATGCCCAGTCCTGTCCCTTGCCCCCAGCCCCATCTTGCCCCCCCAGCCCCATCCTGCCCTCCCCAGCCCCTGCCCTGCCATGTCCCTCCCCCGTCCCATTCCCGCTCCCCCTGCTGTCCCCTCCCAGCCCCCAAATATCCACCCCCAGCCCCCCGCTGCCCCCCACCTGCCGCAGGTGCCGCCCTTCCCACCCATGCCACCACCACCTGCCCCCAGCCCCCCCAGCCCTACCTGCCCAGGGGGGTCCTGCTCCCAGGGGGCTGGCCACCCCCCGTGCCCGAGGTCCCCGATGCCGTTGTGCCCCGAGTCGCTCCGGGCTGGCTCCTGCTCGGGTTCCCTGATGGTCCCTGGGGGGATGCGGGTACGGCTGAGCCCCCCCCCCACCAGCCCAGGTGCTGGGGCTGGGGGGCGCAGCGTGCAGGACCCCCACCCCAGCCCCACGCAGCGGGCAGGGGGCTGCGGGCACCCACCTTGCTGCGGCTCCTGGGCTGCCAGGCTGGGGAGGGCCGGATCCTGCAGTGGGCTGGGGGGGCTGGGGCCGCGCGGGGGCACCGGGGCAGGCACCAGCCCAGGGGGAGGGGACCCCCCCCGGGGGCTCGGGGCCCCCTCGCCCGGCCCCACCGGCAGCCCCGGAGACCCCCAAGCCGGGGGGCTGGGGAGGGGAGGGGTGCCCGGGGGGGGACCCTCCTCATCCAAGGGGGTGCTGGGGGGGGCTGGGCAGAGGCAGAGCCTCAGCCCCCGCGCTGCCGGTGGGGGACGGCACGGCCGGCCCCGGGGGGGGCTGCCAGGGAGGGCTCGGGAGCGGCAGCCCCCCGCCGGGGGTGCTGGGGGAGCCCAGCCCGGGAGTGCCGCGGGGGGGCTCGGGCTCTGCCCCACGGGTGCCGTCGGGGGGCCCCGACGCGGGGGGGGCTGGCGGGGGGGCGGGGACCCCGGCAGGGTCGGGGGGGGGCCCTGCCCCGGCTGGGCTGGGAGCCCCCGCGGCGGCACAGCGAGGGGGGGGCCCCGTCCCCGCGGGGCTGGCGGGCAGCGGCGGCGGGGGGCGGCGGGGGCTGGTGGGGGGCGCCGCCGCCCTGAAAGCCCCGGGGTCGAGGGGCGAGGGCGAGGGCGGGGGCTCCGGCCGGCGGAAGATGAAGGCTGACTCGGTCAGGCTGCGCTGGTACCGCAGGAACGGCCGCCGGGCTCCTGGGGGAGCGCAGGTCAGCAGCCGGCCCCCGGCACGGCCCCCCCCCTCCCACCCCCCCCCCTGCACCTACCGGGCCGGGCGCCCACGGGGCCGGCGGGCAGCGGAGCCCCGGAGGTGGACCCCGCGCGCTCCCGCTGCCGGAAGAAATCCCGGGGGTTCTGCGGGCGCTGGGACACCAGCACGGCCGCCTCCTGCAGCACCGGGACGGGACAGCCGTCAGCGGCGGTCCCCGGAACCCCCCCCCCACGCCCACGGTGGTCCCGTTTCCCCCCGCCCCCCCCGCACTCACGGCCGCCTTCTCGATGGACTCGGAGCGCCGGGAGCGCTCCCGCATGGCCTCCTCGTGCTCCCGCTGCTGCTGCTCCTGCGGGACCGGGACCGGGACCGGGAACGGGATGGGGTCGCGGTGAGCCCGCTGGGGCGGGGCAACCCCGTGCCCCATTCTCCCGTCCCCCCCGTCCCCGTGCCCCGTCCCCCCGTGCCCGTCCCCGCTCACCCAGCGGGCTTTCTCCTTCCTCCGCTCCTCCGCCTCCAGCCGCGCCTGCTCCTTCCTGCCGGGACGGGGACCCTCAGGGCCGGCACCGGGGCGGCCGCCGGGGCTCGGGTCCCGCTGCGGGGGCGCGGGGGGGCTGCGTGCCCCCGGGGGTGCGGCGCTCACCGGTGCTCCTCGATCAGCCGCTCCTTCTCCCTGAAGCGCTGCTCGCGCTCGGCCGCCTCGCGCCTCTCCTCCTCCATCCGCTCCCGCTCCCAGCGCCGCCGCTCCTCCAGCAGCCGCCGCCGCTCCTCCTCCTTGCGCTGCTCCTCTTCGCGCTGCGCCGGGCGGCACCGGGCTCAGCGGGGCCGGGACCCCTGGGGATGGGCACCGGGACCGAGCCCGGGCCCCCCGGGAGCGGCGGCCGCGCGGGGTGCCCCGGCCCTCACCTCGGCCTGCGCCCAGAAGGAGTCCCGCTGGGTCCGGCGGATCTCCAGCGCCGGGTTCGTCTTGCGGTAGTTGGTGCCCTGCGGGACCGGCCGGGACTCAGGGCGGCCCCGCGGCGGCGGCGGCGAGCACCCAGAGGGGCGCCCTCGCCCTCGCCCCGCCGGCCCCGGTCCCGGTCCCGGTCCCGCTCCCCGTCCCCGTCCCCGGCGGCCCCGCTCACCACCAGCTCCTCGGTGTCGGCCGGGGGGGCCCTCCTGGCCGGGGGGGGCCGCGGCGGGGGCCAGCTGGGCCAGAGCGCGGCTCAGCCCCTCCTGGGTCACCTCCTCGGCGCGCCGGGCGCTCAGCACCACGCTGGCCTCCTGCCGCCAGACGGGGACGGGATCAGCCCCGAGCCCCCGCGGGGGTGCCGAGGCGCCGGCCGCCGCAGCCCCCCACCCGCGCTCCCCCCGGGACGGGCCCGCGGCCGCCCCGAGCGCTCCCCGGGGGATCCCGGCGCCATTCCCCGACGGATCGGGGCGCGGGGACGTCCCGCTGGGCGGGCCGGGGCAGCCTCCCCGCTGCTGCGGGGCCGGGCAGGATCCGGCCGGGGCAGGGAGCCCAGCCACAGCCCCGGGTCGGCGGCCAAGGCTGGGAACTGGGAACGGCGGCGCCTGAGTCAGCAGCGCCAGGAATGCACTGAGCGCAGCAAGCAAAGGTCGGGGCTGCCCCGGGCTGGGGGGCGGGAGGAGGGGAGGGGGGAGCCCCCCCAGGTCGGGGCCGCCCCCGGCCCCCCGCCGGCCCCGACTCACCCTGAAGAAGGCTCTGATGGCCGGCAGGTGCCCGGCGCACGCCTGCCGCTGGGACTCGGGCGTCTTCTCCCCGACCTGGCACGGGCACAGGCGGCTCAGGGCTGGGGCCCCGCCGCGCCCCTCCCGCCCCGCGCCCGCCGCCGGCCGGAGCCCCCCGCCGCGGCCGTGGGGCTGGGGGCCGGGGGGGTCCTCGGCCGTGCCCGGGGCAAGGTGCGAGGCGGCGGGGTCAGCCCCAGCGCCCCCCCGCAGGAGCCCCCGGCCCGCGCTCACCCAACTGATGAGGACGATGCGGGGGGCTCCGGTGGCGGGGTCCCGGAGGCGGCACAGCCCGTACATGACGCTGCTGGCGCAGAACTTGCCGGCCAGCTCGTCCGCGCCCCCGGCTGCAAGGAGGGGGCGGTCAGGGGGGGTCGGGCGCTGCGGGACCCCCGCGCACTCTGCGGGGGCAGGCAGCGGCCGGTCCCCCCCCCTCCGTACCTCCGGAGTCCAGCAGCTTGAGGTCATGGTGCTTCTCGTAGGCAAAGACGGCCCTGGGGGGGCAGAGGGATCAGCAGCCCGGAGGGGGGAGCGGCACCCCCCGGGGCAGCGCCGGGAGGAGCCGGGGCAGGGCCGTGGGGGGGGCGGGTATCCAGCACCGGGTCCCCGCCGCACCGGGACCGCGCGGCCCCGCCGGCCCCCGCCCACCAGTGCCCGGCCCCCGCGCCGTGCCCACCCCATCCCACCCCCCCGCCGTGCCCCCCCCGCTGCCCGCCGGGCTGAATTCGTGGAAGTGCCGCCGGCAGCATCCGCCCAGGGGACAATGGGGCCGCGGGAAGCGCCGCAGCGCCCGGACCCCCCCCCGGCCCGTGCCCGCCCCCCCCCTCTCCCCCGGTGATACCGGCCCCGAGCCGGCCTCTCCCCGCTGCCCGAGAGCCCCCCCAGCGGCCGGGCAGCCCCGACCCGCCGGCGCCCCCGGGCCTCGTGCGCCCGGGGCTGGAGCCGGGGGGGCCGGGGAGCCCCCCGCCGGGGCGGCATTCCCCGCCAGCCGCCGCCGCCTTTGTCTCGGCACGGCTCCGATTACAGCCGCATGTGGCGGCACGCTGCGCGCCGGGGACACGGCGCGGCCCGGCTCCAGCAGCACGCGTGCGGAGCGGCACGGCTCGGCTCGGCTCCGGCACGGCTCGGGAGCGGCGCGCTGGAGCACGGCGCGGCTCGGGGCCACGGGGCAGAGGGCAGCGGCCGCGGGGCCGCGCGGCACCGGGAAGCGGCGGGGAAAGGGGCGGCCCCGCCCCCGGCCCCCCCCAGCCCCGCCGCCGCCAGCCCCGGGGGACCCGGCCCCGGCGACAGCCGGCCCCGACCGCGGCCGCCCGGTGTCGGGAGGGCGCCGGCTCCCGGCCCGGCTCCCGCGGGAGGAGCGGCACCGGTCCCGGGACAGGCTCCGCCGCCGCCCCGCCGGCATCGGGAGGGGCGCGGGGCTCCCACGCCCGGGCGGGGCCGGGCAGGAGCCGCGGTCCCCACGCGGTGGGGCCGGGGGGGGGATGGCAGAGCCGGGCGGGGCGCTGCGGGCACCCCCGGGCTGGCACCGGTGCGGGGGCGCGGCCGCTCCCTCCGGCCCTGGCGCGTCCCGGAGCCGTTCAGCCCCGGCGGGCCCCGCACCCCGGGGCCGCTCCCAGCCCGACGGGCCGGGCCGGGCCGCCCGGTTCCCTGCCCGGGTCCGCGGGCTCAGCGCCGGGCGGGGCCCAGCCCCGGGGCCGCGGCACCGTCTCGGCACCGTCCCGCCGTCCCCGTTCCCCGGGGCCACGCTCGTCCGGTCCCGGTGCGCGTGTCCACGTGCGGCCCAGGACCCCCTGTCCCGGCTCCTGTGTCCTGGTTCCCCGGCCCCGCCGGGTTCCCCCCCGCCCGCTGCCCCGCACGTCGCGGTCCCCGCCCGTGCCCGGTGCCGGAGCCCGTCCGTAGCCCGGTGCCCGGTGCCCTCACCAGTTGGTGGCCGCCCGCGGGTTGCCCACGTCCTCCTTGGCCGCCAGCAGCGCCAGCCGGTGCCGGTCCAGCCCCGGGGCCCCCATGCTGCGCCCTGCCCGGCCCCGCGCCGCCCGGACAGATCCTGCGCCCGGCCCGGCCCCGCCTCCGCCGCCGCCGGGAGGGCGGGGAGGGACCGGGCGGGACCGGGCGGGACCGGGCGCCGCGCCAGCCCCGCGCCCTGTGCCCGGCCCGGAGGGGGCGGCGGAGGGGGCGCGGGGCCGCTACCGGCGGCGGGGCCGTTACCGGTGCACGGGAGCCGCCCGGTGGCCGCCCGGGACGGGGTCGCTGCCGCCGGGGGGGGCCCGGCCCGGGGTAGAACGCGGGGGCGCGGCGATGCCGGATCCCCACCGCCGGTTCGGGAGCCCGAGGGCGTGGGTGCGGGGCGTGGGTCCGTGGGCTGGCCGTGGGCTCGTGGGTGCCACGCGGTACCGTGGGCAGAGCGCGGGCCCACACCGCGGCGTGGGGGCGATGCGGGGTCCCGCTGCGTGACGTGGGCACAGGGCAGGGTCCCACGCGGTGACAGGGGCTCACGGCGGGGCCCCACGCGTAACACGGGTGCAGGGCAGAGCGCCCCGGGGGGGCCGGGACGTGGGTGCAGCGCGGGGTCCCACGCCGGGACGTGGGTGCGGGCGCGGCGGGGTCCGTGCGGGCGGATGCGGCGCGTGACGCGGAGCCCCCCCGGGGCCCGGCCCCCCGGGAGCGGCCTCCCCACGCGCGGGGCCGCCCGGCGCCGCTGCCCTTATTTGGTCACCGCGGCCTCCGAGCCCCAAAGCCCCAGAGAGGGAAAAAATTCGGCAGCGGCAGCTGCGGCCGGGCGGGGGGGGCGCCCCCCGGGGGGCGGGGATGAGCCCCCCCCGCGCCGTGTCGCTGCGCCGCCCCGTGTCCCTGCACCGTCCCGTGTCCCGCAGCGCCCCGAGCCGCCCCCAGCCCCGCACACGGGGGTGCCCATCTCTGCTGTCCCCCCCCCAGCTCTCCCCAGCTCGGCTGTCGCTGCTGGCGGCCTGGGGCCGGGACCCGGTCCCGCAGTCCCCGGCCGCCGGGCCCGTCCTGGTCCCTTCTCTGATGCGAGCAAAGGGGGCACCGCTGGGGACCCCTGCGGGGGGGGCCGAGCTGCAGCCCATAAGGGCACGGGGACCCAGACACCACAGCCCTCACACCCCCAAAACAAGGGGCCCCGGCCGCAGCAGCCACCGATGCCCTGGGACACCGGCAAACTGTGGTACCCAGTCCCGGGGGGACAGCCCCGAGCCCCCGGGGACCCACAGGAGGCAGCCGGGGACAGGGAGAGCTCCAGCACGGGGGGGTACCCGGGCGGCAGGGAACGGTGTGCCCACAGGGCCTGGTGCAGCACCGGCACCCCGAGGTGCTGGGGCAGGAGAGTTGTGGGCACCGCGGGGCTCCGGCAGGGCTGTGGGGGCAGGGACAGCAGGACGGCGGGACAGCGGGCAGGCCTGGAGGCCTACAGCATCACTGGTTTGTACTGGATCTTGCTAGTGGCACTGTGAATGCTGCTGCACCCCTGTGTCCCTGCTGGCCCGCTGTGCAAGGCGTGTGCTGGCTGTGCTGGGCCACTGGTGCCACTGGTGTCACCGGTGCCACTGGTTTCACTGGTGCCACTGGTTTCACTGGTGTCACTGGTGTCACTGGTGTCGCTAGTGTCACCGGTGCCATTCGTGCTGCTGGTGTCACTGGTGCCACTGATGCTGGCGGTGCCACTGGTGCCACCAGTGCTGCTGGTGTCACTGGTACCGGTGGTGCCACTGGTGCCACTGGTGTCACTGGTGCCATTCGTGCTGCTGGTGCCACTGGTGCCACCGGTGCTGCTGCTGTCCCTGCTGTCCCTGCTGTCCCTTTTACCGCCCCTCGCGGCCCCGCTGTCGCTCTGTGCCCCCGCGGCTCCCGGTGTCTCCGCCGTCCCCCCCGTCGGCGCTCGGCGGGTGGGCGTGGCGAGGGGAGGGGCGTGGCTTCCACGCATAACCCCGCCCACCAGGGGCGTGACCCTCCAGCAGGGCCCCGCCCACCGGGGGCCTGGCCGCGCACGCCGCCGGCCGCGAGGAGCGCGGGGGCGGGGGGCGGTCACGTGGGCGCGGCGCCCCCTGGCGGCGCTCCTTTGTCCGCGCGCGGGCGGGGCCGCGGCGGGGCGGGCGCGGATTGGCGGCGGGGGGGGGGAAGGCGAGGGGGCGTGGCCTGGCGGGGCGTGGCCGGCGCGGGTTGGCGGCGGGCGCGGGGCGTGGCCGGCGGGGCGGGGCTCGGCGCGGCGGGGCGGGCGCGGATTGGCTGCGGGGCGGGGCGGGGCGGGGAGGGGCGGGGCGGGCGGGGTAACGGGCCCGGGCGGCGGCGGCGGCGGCGGCGGCGGCGCGGGATGGGCGGGGGGCGGCGCGGGGCGCGGCGCTGAGCGGGGGCCCCATGGACCTGGACGTGGACTACGAGCGGCCCAACGTCGAGACCATCAAGTGCGTGGTGGTGGGCGACAACGCCGTGGGCAAGACCCGGCTCATCTGCGCCCGCGCCTGCAACGCCACCCTCAGCCAGTACCAGCTGCTGGCCACGCACGTGCCCACCGTGTGGGCCATCGACCAGTACCGCGTCTGCCAGGAGGTGCGGGGGCACCGGGGGGACAGGGGGGGTAAGGGGGGGGCGGCCCCGGACCCCGGGGGGGAGACCCCCGAGCCCCCCGGGGAGCCCCCCCCCCACACCGGGCAGCCGCTGACCGCCGCCCCCGCAGGTGCTGGAGCGCTCCCGGGACGTGGTGGACGAGGTGAGCGTGTCGCTGCGGCTCTGGGACACCTTCGGGGACCACCACAAGGACCGGCGCTTCGCCTACGGCAGGTGGGGGGGGGCGGCGCGGGGGGCGCGGCCCCGCTCCGAGCCCCGGCGGCGGGCGGGGGGCGCCGAGCACGAGGGACCCCCCCCCGGGACCCGACTCGCGGCCGGGCGGGATGCGGGGGGGCCGGGAGAGGTCTGCCCCCCCCCACACCTCCCACCCCCCTCCGGTGTCCGGTTGCAGCCCCGGGGGCACCGTGACCGCAGGGACCGGGCAGGCACCGGCTCCGGGGGCAGCTCTGGGTGCCCGGGGTGTCCCCGCAGGCAGCGGCAGCACCGGGGGGCTCCGGGGGGTATTTGGGACGCACGGGACCCACCACACCCGGGGCTGCACGGCCCTGGGGTCCCGGGGCAGGACCCAGGGGTCCCCGGCCGTGGCCAAGAGCAGGCACTGAGCCCCGGTGCTGTGCGGCTGAGCCCGTCCTGGCACCGGGAGATCCCCGTGGCCGTGGCTGTGACCGTGGCTGTGGCCGAGAGGGTGACAGCCCCCGCCCCCTCATGCCCCCCCCGTACCAAGTGGCTGGGCTGTAAACAACCCCTTCCCCGTGGCCTCTGGCACGTCCAGGCTCTTATCGCCCCGCCGCAGCGCGCCAGCTTGGCTTGGTGAGCTCTGAGCTCCCCTCCGTGTGGGGGGGCAGGGACCCCCGGTGGGAATGGGGGCACCCCCGGGTGAGGGGGCACAGCCCGGGGTGCCCAGAGTGCACCCAGTGCCACCACCCTGCCGTCCCCTTCCCTGCAGGGCAGCGGGTGCCGGCTGAGCTGCAGCTCCCGTGCTGGCCAGGGGCCCGGGGGGGCGGGAGGACGGCGTCTATCTTGGTCCCCGGCACGGGCCCAGCTCCAAACGCGGCTCCTGGTCACGTCTCGGAAGGCACGGACTAAAAACAAACCCGGCCTGGCGGCCACGCGGCTGCTCCCGGCCGCCCTGAGGGTCCCTTCCCACAGGGGTCCGGCCCCACAATGGGCACGGGACGGGGCTCGGGTCCCCTGCGCCTGCTCTGCCCCTGTCCCGGCTGCTGTTGGTGGGCATCTCCCTGCAGCCGCCGGTGCACGTGGCGCCTGCGGGTTGTGCCAGGACAGGGCTGCGCTGACCTCCTTCCTCCCCCTCCTCCTCCTTCTCCTCGCCGCAGGTCGGATGTGGTCGTGCTCTGCTTCTCGCTGGCCAACCCCAACTCCCTGCGCCACGTGAAGACCATGTGGTACCCCGAGATCAAACACTTCTGCCCGCGGACGCCCATCATCCTGGTGGGCTGCCAGCTGGACCTGCGCTACGCCGACCTGGAGGCCGTCAACCGCGCCCGGCGCCCCCTGGCCAAGTGAGGCTGCGCCCGGTGGGCGGGCGGGGGGTCGGGGTTGGGGTCCGGGCCCCCCCATGCGGTGACACGGCCCCGCTCTGCACCCCCAGGCCCATCAAGCCCACGGACATCCTGCCCCCGGAGCGGGGCCACGAGGTGGCCAAGGAGCTGGGCGTGCCCTACTACGAGACCAGTGTGGTGGCCCAGTTCGGCATCAAGGACGTCTTCGACAACGCCATCCGGGCCGCCCTCATCTCCCGCCGCCACCTGCAGTTCTGGAAGTCCCACCTGAAGAAGATGCAGCGGCCGCTGCTGCAGGCCCCCTTCCTGCCCCCCAAGCCCCCGCCGCCCGTCATCCACATCCCCGACCCCCCGGCCAGCCGCGGCTGGGGCCCCGCCGCCCTCTTCCGCACCCCGCTCTGCGCCGACGTCGTCTTCCAGCTGCAGGGCGGTCAGCAGGTCTTCGCCCACCGCGTCTACCTGGCCACCTCCTGCTCCAAGTTCTACGACCTCTTCACCCTGGAGGGGCCACGGGGGGCGGCCAAGGAGCCGGCCGCCCGCGCCCGCAGCCTGGACGGGGAGCGGGGGGCGCTGGGCGAGGGGGCGCGCGCCCCGCTGCGGACCTCGCAGAGCGACGACGCCCTGCGGCCGGCGGCGGGGGACGGCGCGGTGCCCGGTGCCCGCGACCTGTCGGCGTGGGGCCGCGGCTTCGTCAGCATGCGCTGGGAGCTGGTGGAGGACCCGGTGGCGGGGCGGGAGAAGCGGATGACGGTGGTGTGCATGGACCGGCTGGTGCAGGCGGAGCCCTTCCGCGCCGTGCTGGAGTACCTCTACACCGGGCGGCTGGACCAGGCCCGCGGGGACCTGATGCAGGTGGCCACCATCGCCGAGCTGCTGGAGGTCTTCGACCTGCGCATGATGGTGGCCAACGTGCTCAACAAGGAGAGCTTCATGAACCAGGAGATCACCAAGGCCTTCCACGTCCGCCGTGCCAACCGCATCAAGGAGTGCCTGGGGAAGGGGGTCTTCGCAGGTACAGGGGGCGAGGGGTGGCAGTGCCCTGCTGGGGACATCACACGGGCTCCCTCCCCTCCATCTGGGTCATTCGGCTCCCTCTGGGCTGTGCATGGACCTGGGCTCCTGGCCACCCTGAGCGCTGCCGCTCCACCAGGGCCACGCTGGGCTGCACTCCCAGAGCCCTCGTCCCCTCCCCACGCCACCCCTGGCACCCGTGTGGCTGTGCTGCTGTCCCTGTGCTGGGCTGGCTGCGGTGCGTGGGGCTCACGTCCCTGCAGCAGCCGTGGTGTGGGACAGGGACACAGCCGAGGGGTGCCTGCCCCATGCTGAGCCTGTCCCTGTGCCACCCCAGACGTGGTTTTTCGTGTGGACGACGGGACCGTGCCGGCGCACAAGCCCCTGCTGATTGCCGGCTGCGACTGGATGATGGCCATGTTCCGGGGGGCTTTCCGGGAGAGCTACGCTGCCGAGGTGAGGGCACAGGGATGGCGGGGGGGGGACCATGAGGCTGTCGTGGAGCTGTGGCTGTGCTGGCACGGGGCACACGGGGCCCAGTTGCGCCCATGGTGTCCCCATGGGGGGGTGAGCGATGCCGGTGGCGGGGCAGGGTCCGTCCTTGCTGCAGTGCCCACCCCACCGCCAGCGACCGGCCCCCAAACCCCTGTCCCTCCAGGTCTCCCTGCCGGGCACCAACTGCGCCTGCCTGCGCGCCGTCCTCGACTTCCTCTACACCGGTGTCTTCACCCCCACGCCCGACCTGGACGCCATGGAGCTCCTCATCCTCACCAACCGCCTCTGCCTGCCCCGGCTGCAGGCGCTCACAGGTGAGCCCCCCCCCGCGCCCCGCTGACGTCGGCTGCCAATACGATTACGGAGCCATGGGGACGGGATCGATGTGGCCCGGGGGTGTCATTAGCGGGGCCCTTATGTAAGAGCCCGACAAGCCCGGTGTAACCCCACCGCATGGCTGCACCGCGTCCCCCGGCGCTCACGGCCCCCCTCCCTGCCCCCAGAGCAGTACGCCGTGGACGAGCTGCTCCGAGCCTTCATGCAGCAGGTGGAGATCGACGAGCAGGTGATCATCTACCTGGAGATGACACAGGTATGCAGGGTGGGGGGCACAGGGTGGGGGCTGTTTTGGGACACGAAGCCCCAGGGCGGGCTCCGGGCTGTGAATCCCCAGCCCTGGCTCCCCCCATCCCCTGCCTGCAGTTCCACAACGCCCGGCAGCTGGCCGCCTGGTGCCTGCACTACATCTGCACCAACTACAACAGCGTCTGCCGCCGCTTCCCCCGGGAGATGAAGTTCATGTCCCCAGGTAGGCTGCGGGGGGCCGGGCAGGGATGGCCCCGGTTGTGCCGGGTCCGGCTGTGCCGTGACACGCCGCCGTCCCCGCAGAGAACCAGGCGCACTTTGAGCGGCACCGCTGGCCGCCGGTGTGGTACCTGAAGGAGGAGGACCTGTACCTGCGCTCCAAGAAGGAGCGGGATCGCGAGGAGCAGCTGCAGCGCAAGCAGCACACCCGCAGCAAGTGGTGCTTCTGGCGCCCCTCGCCCCACGTCTCCTGAAGCGAGGGGCACGAGGGGCACGGCCGTGACGCGCCCCTGGGGCAGGGGGCACGGCCGCGCTCCGGCTGGCACAGAGCGGGGGGCTCCCCTCTCCGCCCCCCCTGCCCCGGGGCTGCGGCCGCTGCGGGCCCTGGGGGCTGCCTGTTTACACCCCCGTCCCCAGGCTGGTTTACAGGCGCTCGCTGCCGCCGCCGCTCTGGTTTACGGCCCCATTCCCCCCCTGCCGCCGCCCCGCGGTGCCTTTCCCTGGGGCGGCGGCGTGCCAAGCCGGGCAGGGCCCCCCCACCCCGGCCGGCGCTGGTGCTACCTCTGACCGAGCAGTATTGTGGGGCTGGGGGCTCTGCTGCCCCCTCCCCTGCCAGGGCCCCGCGGGAGGGTGCTGGCTCCCCGGGCTGGGGCTCCCCGGCCGGGCTCTCTGGTGCTGTTATTTTCCCCCCTTCCTCTGCCTCAGCGGAGGTGGGGGCCAAGCTGTGAGCGGGGCACGGGGCGGGAGGGCGGAGGGGCCGCGGGGGCTGCGTGTGCCACAGGAGCTGCCCCTGCCCGCCGAGGGCACCCCGGCTCACCCCGGTCATCTCTGTGCCTTGGACACGTCCCGGCGGGGCCGACGTCCCCGTCCCGGTGTCCCTGCGCTGCACAACCCTTTGTACACTTTTCTACTCCGCTCGCCCCGACCCAGCACAACCTCCCGGGCGCCTGCGCCCGCCTCAAGGGCTCTTTGTACCTTCGCCTTCCCAACCACTGTGAGTGGGGCGCCGCGCTTCGCCGCGCCGAGTTTTAACCTTTAATAAAGCCTTTTGTAACGGGACGGGGCTCCCGCTCCTGCTCAGGGTCCCACAGCAAGGAGCAGACGCGGGGGGCTCGGTTCAGGTGCGTTTATTGTGGGGGAGGTACGGGGCTGGGGGGCTGCGGGGACAGGGCAGGGTGCGGAGTCCTGACCCATAGCCGGGGGGGCAGCACATGGGGGTGCAGCATGAGCAGGGGGGTACAGCAGGGGGTGTGATACTTGGGCTTAGAGGTGCTGGGAAAGGGGCACGATGGGGGCCAGGGGCTGTGGCCCGCAGCTGGGGGCAGAGCACTCATGGGCAGCGGGCCCCCTGCCCGCAGTGTGGCTCTCCCCCAGCGCAGCAGCAGGGGCTGGGGCTGGGGCTGCCTTTCCCAGGGCCGGACCCTGCTGCTGCCAGGAGCTGCAGGAAGCTCCTGCGGGGCCGAGCCGGATCCGGGAGCTGCGGGAAGCTCCTTCCCTGCCTGCTGAGGACAGGGCCTGCCCCGGGCAGGGCCCCCCCGCACATGGGGCCCCCCTGCCCCCGCAGGGCCCTGGGAACAGCAGCCAGCAGAGAGGGACTGGGACAGGGACAAGGACCAGGGGGACAGCGACTGCTGGGACAGGGCCGAGCCCTGCCCTGGACGCAGAGGGGGAAGCACCGGGAACGTGGGGGGAGCCCCAGCACGGCGTGTGCCCCCTTCCAGCACCCCCAATCTGGGGCAGGGTCAAAGCCAGCGGGGAGCCGGGCTGAGGCTGGGGGCTGGAGCAGGGGGACAGCCTGCTGGCACGCAGCGCCACGGCTCGGCTGGGTGACCTCGCAGCCTGTCCCTGGGGCGCTCAGCTGGCCTGGAAGAGCGCAGTGCGGCCGCCTCTGCTTTTTCCAGCCCAGGAGCGCAGCTGCGGCCCCGCACTGCTGGCTGCCAGCCGGGGTCCCGCTGGGACGTGGCCGTGCCCGGGGCGGCTGGCAGGGCGCGGAGGCTCCTCGCCCCAGCCCGTCCACGCTGCCCCGAGGCAGGGCGGCCCACGCTGCAGCGCCCGTGGGTGCGGCCCCCCCCGCAGGGAGCGGCTCCCGCAGCCCTCCCGGCCGGAGCAGCGTGCAGGGCAGGTTCGCCCTGGATCCTCTCCTGTTTGAAGCAGAGGTGCCGCGGGGAAGAGGGGAGCCGGTTCTGCTCCTCCCCACCACTGCTGCTACCAGAGCCTGCGTGGAGGCAGCCGCTGCTCAGACACATCAGCCCTGCTGCCTCCTGCCCTCCCGGGGGGGCTCAGGAGGGGGCAGGGGGGGCAGCTTTCGGCTCAGGGACCCACAGAGCCGTGCAGCTGGGTCCCACTGAGCCAGAACAGCTTGGAGCTGATGTTCCCCGTGCACGGCCATGCCCCGCTGAGGACAGGTTTGCTTTGGGAGTGACAGGAGTCCCCTTCAGCTCCACCTCTGCACTGATTGCCACCCCGCTGGGGCACAGCTCTGGGCCAGGGGGTGCCTGGTGGCCTGGCTCGGGCCCGAGGGTGCCGCTTGCAGCCTACACCTGGCTGTAGCGGAAGATCTCGCTGAGGTCGTAGCCGGTCACGGCGAAGGAGCAGCCCTCGGGGTCGCAGAAACGGGCGCCGCAGATCTGGGTGTCAGTCACACACTCGGCGTGGCAGTGCTCGATCTGCAGCGGGACGAGGAGCCAGCGTGAGCGGCACCGGGAGCTGAGCACAGCCAGCACTGCCCCAGCCCCACACCTGCCTGCAGGAGCATCAGCTCGGAGCAGTGCAGCCACACCGGTACTCCCCAGCTCAGGGCCACAAGCCCCACAGCTTGAGGGCAAGACTCAGGATCACGCCCAGAGGGAACAGCGCTGGGCCACCGCGCAGCAGCTCAGGCTGGGCCCAGGAGGCTTCCAGCCAGCAGCTCAGCTCCGCAGCCCCCAGCAGCAGCAGCACCTCGCGGGAGGCTGCGTGACCCAGCAGCACCGACCCGCAGGCCCACTGGGGCAGCGACACCCTGCAGGGACCCATCCCAGCTCCAGGTTCCCTGCCCATATCCGTGTCCCAGGTCTCACCTCGACATCGTCGGTGTCTGGGTTCCTGCTGAGCTTCCAGACGTGAACGAAGGAGTCCTCAGCCCCCGAGAGCAGCTGTGGAGGGAAGCAGCAGAGGGGCCGTGGGGACCAGGACACCAGAGGGGCGCAGCACAGCGTGACGGTGCTGAGCAGCCCCTGCTCCAGCAGGCCGGGTGCCCGCTGCGGGCAGCTTCCCCCTCACCTTTCCCGTCAGTGGCGCCAGGTCCAGGGCGTAGATCCAGCGAGCGTGAGCGTTGACCTCTGCTCGCAGGACGCCCGTCGCTGCCTCGTACAGCCGAATCTGCCCGTTGCCATAGCCAGCAGCGACGACCCCGTTCCAGAGCTTCACGGAGGAGCAGGTGCAGCTGGGCACAGGGGCACGCGTCACCTCCTCCCCTCCCGGCTGCACACCCGCACACCGGGGCCGGGGTCCCCTCCTGTCCTCCCCAGCACCCTCCCAGTCCCACAAAAGAGCCTGGAAGGGTCCGGCCGGGGATGTCCGGCACCGCCTCGCTGTGGGGATCCTGCCGTGCTGCTCCGGCTTACCCCAAGGCTGGGATCTTGTTGAGCAAAGTGAACTCCTCTCCAGAGCGCCAGATGCACAGGGCCCCCGCGTCGTCGGCAGTCACCAGGTCCCCAGCCCCCTCCTGCAGGAGGGACGTGGGGTCAGCAGTGCCCCTGGGGTGGCCCCAGGCACCGAGCTGCTGCTGCTGCTGCGCACCGGGGCCAGAGCCTGCAGCAGGACAGGCTTAAAGCTCAACTACCCCCCGAAACTGCTGACATTCTGTGAACGAGGAAGGCTGGGCTGTGATCGTACACGGGCATTTCAGTTGAAACATGTCGGTGTTTGGCAATGCTAATTACACAGGGGATAAATTTGTGAGAACAGTCACTACATCTCCTCCCTCGGCTTTCGAGTCACAACAGACTTCACCTCGACACGCAGCTCGGATTGCATGTGCAAAGCTTGCTAGAAAGCCTTTCAAACAAACCACAGAGCAAAGTCCGAGCACAGCGAGTTAGAGAAGTCAGCCAGAGACAGATGAGAGACGAGAGAGCAGCTTTCGCATAAACAAGCTCCATATCCAGGCTAATTGGGAACCAGTTCTAAGCAGTTAATTGTTCAAGGGAGTCCCAAGCGCAGAGCAAGTTAAATGTACCTAATTAGAGAAAGTGTTTGAAAGTGTCCTCATTGGGAAGTATGCAGCCAGTAATGAGGAAGCCAATTAGTGCATCTGCAGAAATGTCAACCAGAACGAACTGAAGTGGAGGAAGCCCCATCCCGGCTGCAGCCTGCTCTGTGATCAGGAGGATCTGCACGCGGCAGCAGGAAGGTCACCGCGGTGTCAGAGGCAGCTCGGACAGGACACCTCTGTCCATTGGGTGAATTTAGCGAGGGGAAGCAGGCTCCTGGCCTCAGGCACCTCCTGCAGCCAGCCCCGGGTGCGGAGCTCTCGGCCCCGTTGGCGCTGCCCTCGGCCTCCCCCGCTCCCGGGGAGCAGAACCGCGCTCTGCACCGGCAGCTCGGCGCCTGGGCTTGCTCCGGGTTGGGGTGTGCCAGGGCTGCGCCCCCCCGCCCTGGGGAGGGTCTGCCCCAGCAGCTCCCTGCCCGCACGCTGGGAGCCTGAGTTCAGCGTGTGTTTGTTCAGGGCTGGTTTTGCTCATCTGCTCGTGTGGCAGACCGGCCTTGGGCTTCAATAGCTGCTGTGTGCTCTGGCACGCACCCCGCTGCATCACAGGATATTCTCTGGCAATTACTCACACGCCCACAGCCACCCTTCCTGCGGGAGGGCCTCAGCTCATCTCTGTCAGGATGGTTCTGCCTCTGCACGGTTTGGTTTCTGAGACTTTGGGTGACTGGGACTGGGGTTCGGTCAGCTCAGAGACGGGGAGATGGAGGAGCTGAAGAGGCAGGAACTGGCTGGGCTCTGACAGCACAGCCAGGACAGCTGACGGGGTGGCTGCTCCCAGCTGTCTGAGCAGAAGGAAGAGCCCTGAAATGCCAGCCTGCACACACAGCGTTTGGGGCTACTCCCGATCACAATCTGCTTCTGCTTCACGCCACGCTGAGCCAGCCAGCTGGGGTACAGGCTGCAGCAGGGGCTGAGGCATCCCAAGCCAGGGCTTCACCCGAACCCGTCCTGACCCCCCCCTAACAGCAGACACCCCCCCGGTGCCACAGCAGCCTCGGGAGCCAACGTCCTGGGTGAAGGAAGGGAGGTGAGAGCTGCCTGTGCCCTGCATCACAGGGGGAGCTGCCTCGGCTGCACTACAGCCTGCACGGGGACTGGGCTGGCTGCGGTGCCACACACCAGGAAAGGCCCCGGGCAGCCCCCACGCCGAGGGGCAGCTGCAGCCCCCAGCGCCCCCTCCCACGGCCGGGGCCACTGCAGCACCTCTGGCCCCAGTGGCCACGCACGTACCGGAGCCTGGCCCAGCTCTGCCGCGATGTCGGTGATGGCGTGGCGGTGCTCCTCCAGGACCTCGCTCACCGTGACGTTGGTCCCTTTGTGGGGGATGTCGAACACCAGCACCATCCCGGAGGACGTCCCTGCGGGGGGACCGGACCGGAGGTGTCAGCGGGGACGCGTCCCACGGCCGAGCCCCCAGCTCCTGCCGTGCCCGCGGCCGTGCTCTGCTCCCCCCCAGCCCTCTGCCTGTGTGAGGCCGCACAGACCGACCCCTCTGCCAGGCACAGCTGCCCCCACGTCGCCCCGTTCCACCTGGGGCCACGAAGGCCACCCGGCGTGTCCCTGCCTTGCCCTCCTCCCTCTGGCTGCCCCACGTCACTCACCCACGCAGATGAAGCGTTCTCCAGCTGCAGCGATCCCTCGGGCAAACACGGCTTGTGCTGGAAGGAACCAAGAGCTGGCTGCAGCCTGTGGCAGCCCACAGGAACACCCGGCTGGGTGTCATCCCCAGTCCTGTGGTTGCCACAGGGCCCCTCCAGCCTTCCTAGGCCCACGTGAAGCCTGGGCAGAGGAGTCAGGATGGTGCAAAACCTCCTCCAGACCCTTCTACTGACCTGCCGCGTAGCTCTAGCCTGCCTCAGCCCTGCCTGGACATGGGAGCAATGCTGCTGGGGTCCCAGGCCGGCAGGAACCAGGCTGCCCAACAGGAACACCTGATCCCACACCCCCAGGAGCAGCACGGGGAGGTCTGGGGGCCCTTTGCTGTGCTCCCACTGCGGCACTCACCTGGCGACTGCTCTGCAATGTCCAATGCGTGCCAGTAAACCATGACGGAGCCATCCGACTCATACATCTGGGAAGAGAAAAAGCAGCGGGGTGAGAGCTGGCCGCGGGGAGAGCTGCTCCCACAGCCCCGGGCCCCGGAGCCCGGCTGCCCCCAGCCCACCCCCGGCCCTGGCCGCCCCGCAGGAGCCGCCTCACCTGGACGCCTTTCTGCGAGGTCAGCACCAGCAGCACGCGGGCCGGCAGCACGCACCAGGCGGCCTGCAAGGGAGCACGGAGCAGTCAGGGGCTGGGGAGGGGGCTGCGGGCAGGACCCCTCACCCCCCCCCTAAAATAGGGCCACCCCGTCCCGCAGCCACGCTGGGCTCTGACCTCGGTGACCCCCCAGGCCCGCACGGGGCCCCTCGGGAGGTTCCTCGGGAGGCTCCTTCCCCCCCCGCCGCCTCCTCCCGGTACCGGAGCCCCCCCCCCCGGCTGGGCCCTGCCTCTGCCCGCCTTCACCGGACACCGGGCACCGGGCGGGGGGGGAGCGGCAAGGCCCGGGCATCACTGGGGAGAGCCGCCCGCCTTGGGGTGCCAGGAGGGGAATGGGAAACAGGGACCGGGACCGGGACCGGGACCGGGATCGGGATCGGGACCGGGACCGGGATTGGGACCGGGACCGGGACAGGGACCGGGACCGGGATCGGGACCTGGACAGGGACCGGGATCGGGACCGGGACAGCGCCGCGGCAGGCACCGGGTGGGACCGGGACCGGGACTGGGACCGGGGGAGGGCCCGGGGCGTCCCCGCCGGCCCCACCTGCGTGACGGCGGCGGCGGCGGCTGCCGGTGCGGCGTGCGGGGCGCGCAGCTGCCGCTGGGAGCCGCCCAGGCCGTCGTTGGCGGCGCTGAGCACGTTAACGGCGGGGCCGTGCACGGCGCAGAAGCAGGCCAGCTGGCGCTGCGGCAGGCGCAGCACGCTCAGGTTGTTGTACAGCGCCGAGCTGCTGCCGCCCAGCTGCACGCTCCTGTCCCGCCGGTACATCCCGGTGATCCCGGAGCCCCCCCCGGTGCCCCCCCCGGTGCCCCCGGTGCCGCCTCAGCCCCGCGCCGCCGCAGCCATGGAGACGGAGACGGCGGCGCGACGTGATGACGTCACGCGCGGGGAGACGTCACCGCCGCGCCGCGGGGCGGGGCCGCGTCGCCATGGAGACCGCGACGCCTCGGAGAGGGGTGGGGGGGGGCGGGGGAGGACGGGGGGGTCCCGGGGGGCTCCGTGGGCACGGGTGGGGGGCGTGGGATGGGGGGGGGGGGAGTAACGTGGGGTGGGTGTGCGCTGGGGGGGGGTGGGGTGGGATGGGGGCACCGGGAGGGGCGGGGAACTGGGGGGGGCTGGGGGCACTGGGAGGAACTGGGAGGCACTGGGAGGGGCTGGGGGCACTGGGGGCACTGGGATGTGCTGGGGGATACTGGGGAGTGCTGGGAGGCACTGGGATGCACTGGGGACACCAGGAGGAGCTAGGGGCACTGGGATGTGCTGGGGGCACTGGGAGGAACTGGGAAGCACTGGGATGTGCTGGGGGCACTGGGATATGCGGGGGTATACTGGGAGGAGCTGAGGGCACTGGGTAGTGCTGTGGATGCTGGAGAGTGCTGGGAGGCACTGGGAGAAGCTGGGGGGCACTGGGATGTGCTGGGGTATACTGGGAGGAGCTGGGGGCACTGGGAGGAACTGGGAGGCACTGGGATAAATTGGGGCACCAGGAGGGGCTGGGGGGCATGGGGATGTGCTGGGGGCACTGGGAGGAGCTGGATGGCACTGGGGAGTGCTGGGGATACTGGAATGCACTGGAGGCACCGGGAGGAGCTAGGGGCACTGGGATGTGCTGGGGGCACTGGGATGTGCTGGGGGATACTGGGGAGTGTGGTGGGTGCGGGGGTGCCAGCCCAGGGGGTGCCGGGCGGCAGCGGGGAGCCCCCAGCCCTGCCGGGCTCCTCCTGGGCGCCGCGGGCAGCACGGCCACAATGCCGGCGGTGTGTCGGTGCAGAGCATGGCCTCCCGCGAGCGTGTGGCCGCCTCCAGGCTGCGCGGGGACAAGTCCCGGCCCTCCACGGCCGCCACCGTCCCCACGGACATCGTCCCGGGGTGCCTGAGCGAGGCGCAGTGGCTGGCGCTGCTGGCGGCTGAGGAAGGGGACGGGGACGTGGGGGACGTCCTGGAGGAGCTGCTGGGCCGTGTGCTGGAGGAGTGCTTCCACGTCTACCTGGCTCGGCAGGTGGGCAGCCCCGCACCGCCTGCGGGACGCTGTGGCCACCGTCCCCGTGGGCCCCTCGCCCAGTGGCCGTGGGGCCGGGGGCTGCCAGGCGTCCCCGTGCGAGCCCCGCTCCCGGCTGCCCTTTGCCACCGCACCGGGCACCGAGGCGGGTCCTGTGCTCGCAGCGCGTGCCCTTCACCGTGAGCCAGGCGAGGGACGCCGTGCTGCAGGTGGCCGAGTGGCGCTTCCAGGCGCGGGACGAGGGGGACGCGGAGCTGGAAGGTGGCGCCTGGCAGGAGGACGAGGAGCCCGAACCCTGCGCCATCGACGCCTGGGCTCAGGGCTCAGTTCCCGTCCTGCAGGAGCACCCGTCCCCGCGCCCGGGGGACAGAGAGGTGACAGCCCCCCGGCCCCTCCTGCGCCCCGCACACCCCGGGTTTTCCTTCCTACTGTGTGTGGGGTCTGGTGGGGAGCTCGGCTGGCTGGGGCTGAGCCCTGGGGGTCCTCACAGCCACGGCCACGTCTGGGTGAGGGGCAGGAGGGGTCTGGGTGCTTGCTGTGGCTGCTCAGGGCATTGTTTGGGAGTTGGAACAGTTCCCATCCCCACATCCTCTGCGTGATGCCATAGGGCTGTGTGGGTGATGAGGGACCAGTGCCTGCAGCAGCCCCGGTGCAACCCAAGCAGCCCCCCCTGACATGGGGGCAGCCCTCGGAGCCAGCCCAGGCTGAGCACCCCCAGAGCGCCCCCAGCTTTGCCCTTCCTGGGCAGGTGCCGCACATGGGGGCCGTGGCTGGGGCTGTGCCGCTGTGCAGGGGGGGTGCCCTGCCCCAGCACTGCCCCTGTGTCCTGGCCAGGTCTCCAGCACCGACCCCGTCCTGTCCGAGGCCGAGTGCGCCTCCTCGGCACCCCACAGCTTGCCAGCACCTTCCCACACGCCTCTGCCGCAGGACGGGGCGCTCACCGCTCCCCAGCCACCCAGGGGAAGATCCAGCAGCTCCCACAGCCCAGCGCCACGACCAGCCCCACGACCAGCCCCACAGCCAGCCCCACAGCCAGCCCCAGTCCGCCCTGCCGCGGCACGGCCCCGCCGCCAGCCCCGGCACCAGCCCAAGCCCAAGCCCTCGCCCGGCCTCAAGAGCCCGGAGCCCCTGGCACAGAGGGAGGCTGGCAGCTCGGCGGAGGTCAGCGTGGACGGGCTGCTGCTGCCTCTCTCCTGCAGACCCCTGGTGAAGATCCAGACGGGGAGGCCCCCACGCAGCAAGGCAAGGGTGTGTGGCAAGCCTGGCACCACACTGGGAACCTCCCAGCTGGCCCCCTCCAGGCGCTGGATCCGGCCCCAGGTGGAGGTGCTGGACCCGGGCGAGGAGGCCAAGTGGCAGCCGTGTCCCCCGGCCGCCCGCCGGCACAGCCGGGAGCCTCGGAGCCCCTCCGTGCAGCGCAAGGGGCCGGGCAGCTCGCTGCCCCCCCTGGGGCTGGCAGCTGCGGGGGGGGCACAGCTCCTGCCGCCTGCCCTGGGGGCCCGGCAGCCCAGCAGCCCCCAGCCCCCAGAGCTGGGCTCCTTGCTGGGTGCCGTCCGGCTGGCCCCCGGCGTCACCATCAGGCGTGGAGAAGGCGAGAGGCATGGGCTCTGCCTCCCTGCACACCACGAGGAGGAGGAGGAGGAGGAGATGGGGGAGGCCAGGCGGGACCTGAGGCCCCTGCGCCCCGCTGTGCCCTTCCCCACCGTTGCGGTGAGCCAGGTCACTGGCTATGGCCCGCGTTGAATGCAGCACCCATCTGACACCTCCCAGGCTGTGGGTCAGTGTTTGGTGTGTGGGGACCTCTCTGCTCGGGGCCAGCCCCGCTCCCATCCCGGCGTGTCCCGCACAGAGCCGTGGGCACTGTGGGTGCCGACCCCCTGCTCCCCTCTGTAGGCTCTGTGTGACCCGGGGCTGCTGCTGGCAGCCACCTCCTAACCCAGTGCCTCCAACGCCGCTCCCTCCCCTCCTCTCCTGGGCATTTCCCAGCAGCTGCTGGGTCTGGCACCGGGGACTCCCGGTGTCCTGAAGCACCGTGTGTGCCCTCACCCTGGGCACGAGGCACAGCCTTACGTCAGGCTGGGTGCCCGCACCCCTGCTGCTCCCCGGCCTCATGCACTGGGCAGCCCCGGGCTGGGAGGGCAGAGCTGTGGGCACAGCCCTCGGCATCGGAGGTGACCCATGGGGCACGGGCTGGGGAATGAGCTCCAACAGCTCCCCGCCTGCTGCCGGCCCCATGCCCACCAGCCCCGTGCCCACCAGCCCCCTCGCCCTGCCTGAGCTCAGGTGCTGCGCCGCATGCTGGGGGTGCGGGCTCGTCCTGTGGGCTGAGTGCCACCGATGGATGCAGCACGTGGTGAGGTTGGGCTCTTCACAAGCTCTGGGAAACAAAGCAAATAAACTCAAGGTGCTACCGTAGCACCTGGGAAGCAGCACTCGGCAGCAATCATTTATCACGCCAGCATGCTGCTTTTCAGCTCGGCTGGGGGACCGAGCCACCACAGGGCTGGCTCTGACAGCTCTCTGGCTGCACAAGTGCCCCAGTTTTGCTAAAAAGAACCATTTCTGGGCTGTGCTGGTCTGCTGATACTCAGGGGTGGCTCAGCTGGGGACGGGGATCGGCACCGGGGAAATGCCCGGCGTGGCCAGGGAGCAGCGGCAGAGCTGGGCCGGTGATGCTCATCCAGCACCAGATGCTTTGAGTTGCCTGTGCCCGGGGGAGCTGGAAGCGTTCCCCAGGGAGTACCGCCGGTGCTGCTGCCGGTGGAACGACCAGAAGGGGATGGCCAGGAGCGTGCCAAGGAGAAGAGCGGTGCCGGTGTCCCCAAACTGCTGGGCGCATTGGGAATAGCTTCCCTCAAAAAGTGCATCTGGTGCACTGCAATAAAGTATACCTACTAATGAAGTATACCTACTAATGAAGTATACCTACCAGTGAAGTGTACCTATTAATAAAATGTACCTACTTTACAACCCTGTGGTTGAGTCTTTTCTGCGCGTCAGTTTGGCGAGCCAGGCAGGAGGGCTCTGTTCGGCTGAGGGATCGACTATGGAGCGGACCTCCTAGGTGCACCCCGAGCCTTTTCTCTCTCGGAGGAGCTCCTCTCCCAGCCGCTCACTGTGGGGATAGAGGAAGATCCTGTGGCTGAGGACAAACGGTCTGCCTTAATAAAGGTATATATATAAAGCCAATTGGCCGGGGAGGTCGATAAGCCGCATAGAGACGTCTAGCGCGTGACATGAACACCGAGGGTGTCCTGGGAGGTGGCCGGTAGAGCGGCCAAACGGGGTTGGGGTAGAAGCCGTTGTACCCTGGTTCCAGGAACCACAGGGAACCTCCTAAAAGATTGTGGAAGAGATGGGAGAAGGGTAAGAGAGCTTTAATGGTAACTGGCACAGTGTTTGCAGCTGCTGGGGGAACAATTCTAATTGGAATAATGATTGTATGTTGTCTTTGTAAAGGCCCGGGCATTTGTTGTTAAAGTATTCTTTTAAACACCTGTAAAGATATGTGAATATAGTGTCATATAGGAACTGCCATTGGGGTGTATGCCAAAGGGAACTACATTTGCTCTGACGTGTTATCGGTCCTTCAGGCTCAGCTGTCCTTGGTGCAATCGTCTACAGGCAGTTGATTTACGGTGGCCTGATTTTGTTTGCATATATTGTGGATTTTGGAGGGAATTGGCATAAACCAGTAAGCAGCTCCTGAGAGGACGGTGGAACGTTAACTGCTATAGATTAGAAAGGGACAAAGTCAAAGCAAAGCAATCTCACAGAAAAGCCCCTTAGGACATGTACTTACACATTGGAGGGATACAGTGGGGCAGGGGGGGACAGAGAGTAAAAGAACTCTTATCAAATACTGTAATCAGTGGTGGCCACTTTATAAATCAGAGGATGGAGAGAAGTGGCCCCTCAATGGAGCTATTAATTATAACACTATGTTACAGTTGATGTTGTTACTGAGAAGAGAAAGTAAATGGGATGAGGCTGCACATGCAGACATGGTTTTCACTCTCCGAAATCACCCGGGGTGGCAGAGGGACTGTGGAACTGTGCCTCCACAGGACCCCGTGGTGTTAGCCCTCGAGAGAGGAAACAATAAGGGACTTAAAGGCAAATTGAGGTGGTGCTGTTCAGCGTGCAGCATCGGGCAGAGGTGTACTGAGATAAGTAAAATTCATCAGGGACCAGAACAAGACCTGATAGATGTATTTAAGCCTCCCCTTGACAAGAACAGGGTGATGACTCAGACGAGACTGTGACTCCTCCTGTATCCTCCCGTGCCAGGAACAAGTCTATTTTACAGGCACCTCTCCGAGAGGCAGTAGGACCTGACGGTGGAACAATGCTGATCAGGGAACCTTTCTCTACCACTGATTTAGAGGCTTGGAAGAGGGTTGCCAAAGAGTACCGGAATGATCCGATAGGGGTAATGAAACATTTCCAGTTTATTATGAGACAATATAACCCTGACTGGAATGATATTCAGCTGTTATTGGAGTATATGACGGAAACAGAGAAACAGCTGATTCTGAAAACTGCAGCAGATTTGGCTGAGGAACATTATAAGGCTGCAGGAGGGGATGTTCAGGAGTACCTCCCCCTTCAAGATCCCAAATGGGACCCAAATAGGTCGGTCCATATGGAGAGGTTCCAGGCCTATCGGGGTGGATTTCGAAGGGAATGGAGGGGCCATTCCCAAGACCATAAACTGGTCAGCTCTGTGTGCAATTAAGCAAGGACCCTCCGAGTCACCATCTGATTTCCTGGATCTCCTGAGGGATGTAACGCGCCGTAACACACCGCTGTATCCCAGGTCGGAGGTAGGAATACAACAGCTATTGTTGTATACAACAGCCAGTATCTTTGTTTTTGGGACAGTCAACAGGAGAGATCAGGCGCAAGCTCCAGAAGCTGCACACCACAGAGAGCAGGAATTTGGAAGTGCTATTGGATGAAGCGTGGAGAGTGTTTAGTAATAGGGCAGATTGTGAGCAAGGGCAGAAGAGAATAGTGGCAGTTGTCAAGGGAGAAAGGAAACCCAGGTGGGGACCACCTTGGTTGGGAAAGGATCAATGTGTGCTGTGCAAAAGGTTTGGGCACTGGAAGGGTGAATGTCCAGAGAGACAGGAACGTAGAGGGGTAGGGAGAGAGAAGCAGAGGAGAGGGGTGGCTCATGTGCAAGGAGATTGACGGGGACCTGGGGAATCTACCCTAGCAGATCCTCCACTGGTTGTAATGAACCAAGGGGAGGAACAGAAAGAAATCCTTTGGTGGAAAGGCCCATGGGATACCATAGTTTTGTTAGATGGTTGATTCCTAGCGTAGGAGTGAGCGATTTGGAAAAGGCAATAGTAAATATTTCAGCTGAATTAGAACGGGTAGAGAATTCCACCACAGACGTGATAAAAGCACTACAGGTAGAAATCTCGTCCCTCAGTAAGGTGGTTTTACAAAATTGAATGGCATAAGATTTATTAGCAGCGAAGGAAGGGGGAGTGTGCACTGTAATAAATCAGAGTTGCTGTAGGTGTATTGATCAATTCCAAAGAGTAGGAACCGATTTAGGGTACTAAGTAAAGTACTTAGTACTTTAAGTAAAAGAATTTACTTAATTTGGAAGAAAGGGGGGGAATTGAGATGGGGAAGATGCTAAAACTTTTCTGAATTAGTATTTAGCTACATATATGTTAAAATATCCTAATTATCAGGGATGTGAATGAGAACCTAAAAATATCCTAATTATAGGGATGTGGATGAGAACCTTATGACAAGCAGAGGTAAAAAGAAGATATGGCTCAAGGCCAAAGGATGAGGGAAGAACGAACAACTCCTTAGGGAAGAATGAACAACTTGTTGGCAGGACACAAGGCTGTACTGGGTCTGGCTGGGATGTTACCGTTCCCTGCAGCAGTGCACGCAGCGCTGCGCCTTGCAGCTGGCACGAGAACAGCAGTGGGATCACACCAGGGTTGGGTCTGCTGCGGAGCAGTGCTGGCACAGCATCGGGACTCCCTGACCCTCCTAGGGGGTGGGCAAAAAAGTGAGAAAAGGAACATCCCCAGGGCAGCTGACCTAAAGCAACCAAAGGGATATTCCACACCAAATGATGTCACGCTCAGCGATAAAAGGTGGGAACAGGAAGAAGAGGGGAGGGGTGGGCGCTCCTTGGGAAAACGTCTGTCCTCCTCCCGAACACCGGCTCCGTGCGTTGAGGCCCTGCTTCAAGGACGTGGTCAATCATGGCTCATTTGTGGGAAGTAGAGAGTAATTTCTTTCCTCTGTGCTTCCATGTAGCCTTTAGTTGTTTTGTTTGTTGTTATTTTTTCTTTTTTTCCTTTCCCCCTCCCTTTCCCCCTTTCCCTTGTTTTTCCCGTTAGTTAAATTGTTTAGTTAATAATAATATTTCCTTAATAATAACAATTATTATTATTTTTTCCCTTTAATTAAATTATCCTTATCTCAACCTGTGAGTTGTTCTTTACTTTACTTCTTCCCCTCCTCATCTAAGGAGAGGGAGTGAGAGAGCGGGTGTGGTGTTTAGCTGCCTAGCATGGTAAAACCACCACAAAGGCAAAGATAAGTAAAAAAGGCCTAAATACTGTCCAACAAAAGGTAAAATCCTGAAAGGTAAAAAGTTTAACCTCCTCTTCCTCGCTGCCTTCATCCTGAAAGACCCCTGCCCACGACCACCAGGCTACATTGTGCAGGCGCAACCAGGAAGAGCTAAGGGCGGGGAGTAGGGAAATGAGTACTTGGAAGAGGTCCGCCTTTTCGGGGAAATTAAGAAATATGTATTAGAGTCATGTAATATGTAAGAGTATTCATGTATACAGTTGTGAGAGATGACTGGGCAGGCGTGCACTTTTTGAGGGAAGCTATTCCCAGTGCGCCCGGTGCAGCGCAATGCAGTGTCCCCACCTGAGACCCTGTGGTTGTGGAGTCTTTTCCGCGCATCGGGGGAGCCCCTCCAGCACGGCCCCAGCACACCCTGGCTGCTGGCTGAGCCTGTCCCTGCCTGGTGGGACGGGGACCTCGGGGCTGTCCCGATCCAGCCAGCTCTCGGGGCTCAGCTGCCCCCGGGGCTCCCAGAGGGGCTCCCAGAGACGTGGGCGAGCAGCCCCGGGAGCCGTGCGGGGCACAGCGTGCCCAGCCTGGCCTCCTGCCCCTTCTGCCTCTCCCTGGAGTGAGCCCCAGGTCCCTGCTGGCTGTCCTGGCTTGGGAGGCAGGGGGCACCGCAGCGTGCCAGGGCTGCGGGGCTGAACGAAGGTCCTCAGCTGGACTCTGTCCCCCATGCAGATCTCGGTGCCCCGGACACACTCCTTCCCTGAGCCAGCCCCTGTCCCCAGCCATGGAGCTGCCGAGCGCCTGCAGCCACCCGGGCTGGGCCGTGCTGGCGCTGGTCCTGGGGCTGCTGCTCTGGGCCAGGAGGAGACAAGGCTGGGACCCACGCAAGTGCCCCACCGACCTGACGGGCAAGACGGTCATTGTCACCGGAGCCAACAGCGGTGAGATGGTGCTGGGGGCGTGGGGAGCTGCAGAGCCTGGGGTGCGGGGACGCAGGACGTCAGGATGCCACACGGGGGGCCGGGGAGATGCAGGACAGGGGCGCAGGGCTGTGGGACCCCGCATGGCCACAGGGCTTGGCTGCCACAGGACTCCCCTCTCCAGCTGCCAGCCTTGCTCTGGAGGCACAAATGGCCCCAGGAGAGGCTGGCAGCCGGGCCCCAGGGTGTGCAGGTTGTGCCCCCCGTGCCTCCGTGCCCTGCACCACGCTCACCACCGGCCACGTGCTTGGGGACCTGCTGCCCGCCGGCATCCTCTGCCCGGGAGCTGCTCTCCCTCGCCAGGCTCTGGGAAGCTCCTGTGCCTGGACTCTGTCCCCGCTGGGTTAATGACTGACAGCCAAGGCCATCCCGGTGCCGCCTGTCCCAGCGGGCCCCCACGCTGCCAGCCGCCCCCGGCACTGCCTCGCCTCGAAGCTGCTCCCACCCGGCCCCCTCCGCATGGCACGGGGCTGCCACAGGGCCACGCGTGGGCTTGGTGACCACGTCTGTGCTGCGTGCTCCAGGCGAGCCCTGACTGAGCTGCAGCGATCTGCCACCCCTGGCTCCTTCCCGCCCCGTCCTGCCCCATCCCCATCCCCATCCCCATCCCCATCCCCATCCCCATCCCCATCCCCATCCCCATCCCCATCCCCATCCCCATCCCCATCCCCATCCCCATCCCCATCCCCATCCCCATCCCCATCCCCATCCCCATCCTGCTCAGCCCCCCTGCACTGCACTGCCTGCGCCCTGGGGCTGCCAGCCCCATTTTGGCCCTGCAGTGATGCCCCCTGCCCCGGGGCTGTGGTGCCTGTGGTTTGGCAGTGGGCTCCTGGCAGTGCCCGAGCTGCCTGGCATGGGCCCTGGGGGCGGTGGGCACGGACCCTGGGGGCTCCCCTTTCCACAGGGCTCGGGTGGGGACCAGCCCTGTGCCCGCTCCGTGTCCTGCAGGGATCGGCAAGTGCGTGGCCCTGGAGCTGGCCCGCAGGAACGCCCGCACCATCCTGGCGTGCCGGAGCCGGGAGCGGGGCCAGGCGGCGGTGGAGGAGATCCGCGCGGCCACGGGCAACCCCGCGGTGCTGCTGCGCCTGCTGGACACCAGCTCGCTGGCCTCCGTGCGTGCCTTTGCCCAGGCTGTCCTGCGGGAGGAGACACGGCTGGATGTGCTGGTGAACAACGCCGGCCTCACCGGTACGCGCCGGGGCCCCGCTCCCCGTCCTGCCCCGGGGGGCAACGCCTGCCCGGCCAGCAGCCCCACGGCTCCCCACACCTCCTGCAGGGCTGCCCATGAGCATCACGGCGGAGGGGCTGGAGCAGACCTTCACCACCAACTACCTGGGCCCCTTCCTGCTCACCAACCTGCTGCTGGGTGAGTGCGGGGGCTGCCGGGGCTGGGGGTGGCTGGGGGCCGCGCCGCTCAGACCCTGCACCCCGCAGACCTGCTGAAGGCTTCGGCACCCGCCCGCATCGTCAACGTCTCGTCCTTCCGCCACGCCGTGGGCACCGCCGACGTCCGCTACCTCACCGGGCAGGCGCAGCCCGGCGGCTACGACCCCATCTACAACAGCACCAAGCTGATGAACGTCCTGTTCACGGCCGAGCTGGCCCAGCGCCTGCAGGGCACAGGTGGGTGCCGTGCTGTGCCATGCCCTGCTGTGCCATTCCGTGCCGTGCCATTCCGTGCCGTGCCATGCCGTGCCCTGCTTGGCCTCAGGCTCCCGGGGGTGGCTGCACCTCAGGGCCACCCGCCCGTCCCCACTGCACCGCGCTGCTGTGCTGACCCCCAGGAGCTGCACAGGGGGCTGAAGGGGCTCAGCCCTCTCAGAAACACCCCGGGACCCCCGCATGCCCCGTGGGTGGGAGAGCTGGGCTCAGGGACAGGGCCCTTCCTTCTGCCCTGGGGGGTGCAGGGGCTTGGCCCCTCTTTCCCAGGGCCATCCCACCACCTCTGCCCGTGCTCCAGTCCCTGCTTGGGCACGGTGCCGGCTGCCCAGTGCCTGCGGAGCGGGTGCTGATGGTGCCGCCGGGCAGGGGTGACCACCAACAGCGTGAACCCCGGCGTGGTGAGCACCGGAATCATGCGGCGCTTCAGCTGGCCGCTGCGCACCCTCTTCTTCCTCATCCGCCCCTTCATCAAGGTGAGCGCAGGCACCGGGGGGCTGAGCAGGAGCTGCCCCACGGCTGGGGGGCGCCGGGCTGGGCAGGGGCAGCAGGGCCCCCTCCTCACCCGTCCCTCCCCCGGCAGTCAGCAGAGCAGGGCGCCGTCAGCACCCTGTACTGCGCCATCTCGGAGGAGGTCTCGGGCATCACGGGCAAGTACTTCGACAGCGACTGCGGGCTTGTGCTCCCCTCCGCAGCCGCCCGCGACGCCGGCCTGGCTCGCAAGCTCTGGGAGGAGTCGGAGCGGCTGACGGGGCTGCCGGCAGGCCCCCAGCACTGAACTGGTGCTGCTGGGGGGGCCCTGGGCTGCCGAGCCGCCTGGCATCCCCCGAGCTGCAGCCAGCACCAGGGTGCGGGGCGCTTCCCCAGCTCCTGCGGTGCCACCACAACGCACGGCTGAGCCCCCCCAGCCCCTTCCCCAGCGGGGCACGGGGAGCGCAGCTGCGCTGGGACGGGGCAGAGGCGTCATCAGCGGCCACGGGCAGTCGCAGCGCTCGCAGTGCAACTCTTTTATTAAAGACCTCTGTACGGCCAGACCCGCTCTCCGGGCTGGGCGCCTACTCCCAGGTGATGTCCAGGTCCAGCCGCTGCTTGCGCACCGCCTGCAGGAAGCCGTCGTAGTCCCGGCGGTAGATGTCGCGGCAGTGGGACAGGTCCAGGCGGCACAGGCGGCCGTCGGAGGCCAGCAGCAGCTGCACAGTCTGGCTGGACACCTGGCTCCCGACCAGCGAGAGCTCCTGCAGCTCCAGCAGGGGCGGCCCCGGGGCCGCCAGCACCGTTTCGAACACCGAGTCCAGTGATAAGGGGATGCTGAGCAGGGAGAGGCTCTGCAGGCGCGGCGAGTGGCACAGCAGCGAGGCCAGCGTGGCACGCAGCACCAGCCCGTGCGGGACCGGCAAAGGGCTGGCGCTGCTGTCCAGGGACAGGGAGAAGCGCTGCAGCCAGGGGAAGGCGTGGGGCAGCAGGTCGGTGTCCCAGCGGGACGGCTCCTCGTCGGGGGGCTCCTCCTCGGGGTGGGCGCCCGGCGGGGCCTGCAGCTCGGTGCTGAAGGCCTGCAGGTTGGGGCAGCTGCAGAGCAGGGCGCCCAGCGACAGCTCGTCCTCGTAGCAGAAGCCGTGCAGGGCGAGGCTCTGCAGCTGCGGGCCCAGGCTGCGTGCCAGCGGCAGCACCTCACCCAGCGCCCGGCCCCGCGGCCCCGTGCAGGACAGGCTGAGCCGCGCCAGGCGGCCCCAGCGCAGCGCGTCCCAGCCGGCCGCCGCGCCGTCCCCCAGCCACACGCCGGCCTCCTCGGCCTCGGGGCACAGGGCGCAGGCGGTGGCGAGGACGGGCTCCTCCACCTCCTCCAGGCGCCGCAGCGGCAGGGTGAGCCGGGAGCCGTTCTGCCGCCGCGCCAGCAGCTCCTGCAGCGAGGGGAAGCCGTCGGCGTCCCCCCCACCACCCAGCTGCTGCGCGTGTAGGAGGCAGAGCGCGTCCGGCACGGCGCCGTGCGCCAGGACCTCCAGGCGCGGCAGGGCCAGCAGCAGGAAGGCCAGCGCCGCCACCATGCCGCCGTCCCCCGCCGGCTCGAGGCCGCGGGCCAGGAGGACGCGGAGCACGGGGCAGCAGAGGGCTCGCTCCAGCGGGTCGTAGGCCAGGTGCCGCAGGGCGCGGGGCGACACCTTCTTGCAGTGGGACACGTCCAGCTCCCGCAGGCGCCGGCAGCAGGAGCCCACGGCCGAGAGCACCTGGACGTTGGCCTGAGTCTCCGCCAGCCCCAGGCGGCTCAGCAGCGGCAGCTCCTCCACCAGGTCCACCAGCACGTCCGCTGACAGCCGGCTGCAGCCGTGCAGGTCCAGGGCGCTCAGGCTCTGCCACCGACACACGGAGCCTCCTCAGCAGGGCACGGGGCTCGGGGGGACCCCACACCCTGCTCCCTATTACCGGGCAGCCACCCCGGCTGCCTCACGGGGGCTGTGGTGCCCAGACTGTACCCCAAGCGGGATGGGTGGTCTCGCACCCAGCCTCAGCCAGGGCAGCGTCAGCCCCATGGCATCGGCTGCGGGAGGTCTGGGGCAGGGAGGCCAGGCAGGGCCGGGACGGAGGGACCCAGAGCCCCTCACCCCAGATGCCAGCAGGGGACTGGGGCACCCCGGCTGCCAGCCCCTGTGCTGAGCCCCAGGCCCCAGCCCCACGGGTCAGCCCCGGCCCCTCGATGGGTGATCACCCCCGGCCCTGCCGCTCACCTTGCAGCGCACGGTGACGAGCTGGCCGATGGCGTTGCTGACGAGGCTGGGGCAGGGGCGCAGGCTCAGCTCCTGGAGGTGCGGCACCAGCAGCAGGTGGAGCGCGGCTCGCGTCAGGCGCCGGCTCTCGCCCAGCAGCCGGATGAGGTCCTGCACCAGGCTGCCGGCTGCGGGGGGACATCGAGGGGGGGGTCAGGGAGCGGGACCCCGGCCCTGCTCGCCCTCCCTCCCCCTCGCCCCCCACCGCGGCTCACCCAGGTCGTTGAAGGGCCCCATGACGTATCGGAACTGGTACTCATCCAGGTAGTTGTCGCTGTAGTCCTTCACCCACACGCTCTGCATGTGCTGCGCCAGGCTCTGCAGGCAGAGGCTGCCCAGCGCCGGCACCGGCTTCCTCCGGGGCATCTGGTGCTGGGGGGGGGAGCGGGCGGTCAGGGGCTGCCCCCGGGCACCAGGGCTCGGGGGGGGGCCGGAGCTGATTTTGGGTGGGTTTCAGCTATTTCCGCGGGGCTGTTTGAGGAAGCTGCTGCCCGGGACAAACCCCACCGCGAGCAGCAGCCCCGGCGGCGCTGGGACAGGCGGAGACCCCGAGCGGCGACCCAGGGGTGCCCGGGGCTCCCCGCCGCCCCCTGCCCGTGCTGCTCGCCCCCGGTGCCCGTCCCGCCGGCCGTTAACGGCTGCTGCCGGGCTGGCACCGAGCGGGACCCGGGGGCTGGCACCGGGCACCGGGCGGGTGCGGCTGGGCCGGGCCGGGGCCGCCCCCTGGGACCGAGCGGCCCCGCTCCTGCCACCGGGACCGGGCCGGGCCGCGGGGGGGCTCAGCCCGGGGTCGGGGGGAGGCGGGGAACCGGCCTGGGCCGCCCCCACCCCCGGCACTTACCGGCGGCGCTCCCGGTCCCGTCCCGTCCCGTCCCGCTTCCGGCTCCCGCCCGGCCCCGCCCCCCGGCCGCGCCCTGCCCCGCCCGGCCCGGCCCTGCCCGGTGCCCGCTCCCCCCGCCCCCGCCACGGCGCCCGGCCGGCTTCACCCCGCGCACCGCGCCTGCGCGCGGCCTCAGGCCCCTTCCGCCCTTCCCTCCCCGCCGGGCTGCCCCGCTCCACGCCTGCCGGCCCGCTGCGCTGCCGGCCTCAGGCCCTGCGGAGCGGCGTGGCGCCGGGCAGCCCCGGGGGGGGGCCTCGCGGGGGCCTGGCGGCCGGGCGGGGCCGGCGGCGGCCGAGGGCGGGCGCGGGGCGCGGCGCGGCGGCGGCGGCGGCAGGTACCGGGCGGGGGGAGGGGCGGCCCCGGGACCCCCGGGCGGGCGGGGGCGGGGGGAGGAGCCCCGGGGAGGAGCCCCCCAGCCCCCCCCAGCCCCCCCCAGCCCCCCCGCGCGGGGTCCGGTCCATGCCGGGCCCTCCGCCGGCGGCAGGGGGCGGCGGGGCCGGGCCTGGCCTTGGGAGGCGGCGCGGCCGCTACCGGAGCCCCCCGGGACCCCCCGGAGCCCCCCGTACCTGGGGCGCTGCGCGGGCCGCGTCCCCCCGGGCCTGCTGGGAGCCCTCCGACGGGCCCGGTCCCTCGGGGCCCTCCCCGGGCCGGTCCCGGGGGCGGGCACCGCGCGGGTTCCGTGTCCTGGAGCCTTCGCCCGGGCGAACAGTGCGGCCTCGGCGGGGGCCCCGTCCCGTCCTGGTCACGTCCTGGTCCCGGTCCCGGTCCCGTCCCTTCTCCTCCTCGGTTCCTGGGCGGGGCGGGGGCTCCCTGCGGCGGTAAAGGCGGGGCCGGCTGGGGAGCAGCGAGCTGGGATACCCGGTTATGCGGTTATCTGGTTATCCCGGTTATTCGGTTATCCCGGTTATCCGGTTATCTGGTTATTCGGTTACCCGGTTATTCAGTTATCCGGTTATCCCGGTTCTCCAGATCTCTCTGCGTCGTTGCTGCTCGGAGCGGACCGGGGGCTCCGTTGGCTCCGGGGGGCAGGGGCCGTCCCGGGGGCAGGGCCGAGCCGCTCCCCGCCGAGCCCCAAGGTCCCAGCAGGGCCGGCGGGAGCTGCATGGCCGCGGGGCCGGGCTCTGCTCCCGTTCCCGAGGAGCCCGCAGGGCCGGGTTTGGGCGCTTAAAAAGTCCCAAACGGTCACAAAACGGCACGGGGAGAGCTGGGCAGGGTCATCCCGCCGGCGTAACGAGGGCCGAGGAGCGCGGTGCTGGGTCTGTGGCCGGGTGGCCCCGGGAGGCGCCGTGCCCAGGGCCGGGGCAGCGCCGCTCCGTGCGTGGGGTGCGGGAGCTGCCCTGGGCACGGGGCAGCTGCGGTTACACGGTGCTGGGAGAAACCGGGGCCGCTTGGTCAGGAGCTCCGCAGTGCAGCCAGGCAGAGAAGTTTGGGCATATCCTCATTTAGGGCTAATTGCTCCGAAAGGCGAGCGAAGGTGGCTCTGTGGGCGCTGAAACGTGCCGGCAGCTGTCCCAGCATTTCGGCCAAAATGTCCCGGAGGGAGCAGGAGCGATACCCGGCTGCGGCAGCTCCCGGCCCCGCAGCAGGGAGGCAGAGCAGGGGCGGCTGCGGCAGCTCCTGGGGCGAGCAGAACCCCTGGGAGCTGCGGGCAGCAGGCGGCTGGCACTGACCTGCCCCTGCGAGCAGGGCGACGTGGTGGGGCTGCGGCATCCTGCGCTGCGCTGCGGTGCTGGCTGTGGTGCTGGAGGCTCGGCTTCAGCTGGGAGAAAGCCGCAGGGTCCGGGCTGTGGGGGACGCGGAGCGCTGTCAGCTTCCAGCTCCTCACCCGGCTTTGTTGCGGCGCTGCCGCTGGCTCGGGAAATGCTGCAGTTGTGCAGGGCGCAGGCTCGCCGCGCTCACCGCCCGCGGGGTCCTAGTGCCTGGGGCTGGATCTCGCTGCCACCGGGCTGGGCTGCCCCACGGCCCCATGGCACGGCATGGCATGGCACGGCACAGCTCTATGCCAGGCAGCAGCTGCCTCCCCTGCTCCGGGGCTCTGCACACAGGCAGGGCTGGATTTTGCCCCAGCAGTGCCATGTGGCTCACCTGCACCTGTCAGCTCGTGTTGGGATGGGCAAAACGCCCCAAAACCCTGCCGGGTGGATGTGCTGTTGGCTGGTGGGCACGTGGCTGTGGTCTGCAGCAGGCTCAGGACCTCCCTGCACTGCAGGTGCCCAGGGATGGGGTGAACAATGTCCCCAAAGTCTGAGTTAGGGTGTGGGCTGCAGGGCCTTGGAAAGCACGGAGGGTTCACGGGGCAGTGCGATGGGCTCACTGCTGGATGTCCTCGCAGATGAGGGCCCTGGTGAGGTGTTTATCGGCCCCGCAGACTTCCTCTGGTACTGGGCTTGCACCCACGGCTACTGGGGGAGGGAGGTGCGGCTGTGCTGGGCCAGGAGCTGGCACTGGGATGTGCTCTGGCTGTGTCAGTTTGGGGGCAGGAATCTGCCTCCCCCGTGCTGCTCACTGCTGGGCAGCGCTGGGTTTGTAGCTGAGAGCGGAGCAGGCAGTGGGCAGAGCGAGATCTCACATCCTCTGCGTGCCCACGGGAGGAGCAGAAGGAACCCAGGAGCAGGAGGGAACCCAGGCAGCCGCTGGTTCTTTAGGGAGTCCTGAGCCCAGCAGGGTCGGTCTGGGTTTGTACTGACACGTGAAGATTGAAGCCTGTCGAGCTGTTTTTAGGACTTCTGTTCTGAGCAGAAGATTGCTGGCAGACTCAGACACTTAGGAGTCAGGAAGCTGTGCTGAAGCAGCTTTGTGTGTGTGTGTATAAATATAAACACAGCAAGATGCAATTTCGCTCTTCCTAGATAAGTAGTGAGGAGTTTTCTGAAGGCTCGTGGGCTTCCTGCGGGGTTTGCCCAAGGCAGCTGTGCTCTTGGTGCTGCAGCTGCTCTGGGCTGGTTCCTGTCCCGATGTCAGTGGGATAGGAACCACAGCGGGGGCGGCTCCCGGGGCTCGGGAAGGTCTGGCTGGGGGCGTCCTGCAGCGGGGCCTGGCCCCAGGGGACGGGGAGGGGGCAGCACGCAGGGTTGGTGACATTTCCACTCTTTTGCAGGCAAAGGAAGGTTGCCGTGGCGGACCCTGATGCGTGCATGATGCCCCATGTGCTAGTTCAGCCTCCCGTGCCAATCAGCACCTCCTGAGTCGGATCCGCGAGCCAGCGCCCGGTCAGCTCTCACTCTGAGGTTTGTGTTAGCGCCCCAAAACAGGGCTGTGACCCCACACCCTGCCCTGCTGCCCGGGCTGCTGGTGCCTGCCTGGCCTCGGTGCTGCGGGGCACCCCGTTCCCTGCTGCCAGCCCCCCGATGGGTGTGATGGGGCACACGGGCTGCCTGCTGGTGGTGCTGAAGGAACCAGCGCTGGGTGTCTGCGGGGGTGAGGGCTGGGCCCGAGGCTCCCCCAGCACAGCTGGGAGCGGGTGGCAGAGGTGAGGGTGCCCCCTGGAATCGGGGGGCTGCGAGCCCCAGCCCCGATGGCGGGGCAGCCGTGCTGCTCGGGGTTCACTGCCTGCTCCTCGGGCATCCCTTGGCGTTTGGAAATGCCTCTGTTAGGTGACACGCCCGGGGTTTGTGGAACCAAGCTCGTGGAAGGAATTCACACGCTGGGGTTTTCCAGAGCTTAAAGTGAGTCAGGAATTGGGGTGTGCCCCTGTGGGGCCGGGCTGCTGCACTCCCGACAGCTGTGGCAGCCTCCAGAAGCACCGGGGGTGATCGGTTTTGGTTGTTTTGTTTGACGGAAAGGGCAGATCATTCGAAAGTGCCCGTGTTTGAGTTTGGGGTGGGAGGGGAAGAGTTGTTTGCTGGGACGTGGAGCAGGCCCTGGGCTGCAGCAACCAGCAGGCAGCCGCCTCTCGGGGGTGTTCTTCTTTGCATTCCTTGCTTCAGCCTGCCTCAGAGTGCTTTAATCACAGCAGTGATGTGTTTCCACGCGATGCAGTTTCGTTAACTAATAAAAGTGCTGCTGAACTTCGGCTTCTTGCCTTCTGGTCGAGGTTTGGCTGTCCCCGACGTTGAAGCAGTGAGGGCAGGGCTGTGTGGTGCCCCAGGAGCCCCTCCTGCGCTGCCAGGCACAACGCCCAGCGTGTGGGTACCTCAGACCCATTGCCAGAGGCCCGTGCTCTTTGTCTGTGCTTCGAGCCCGGGTGCAGGAGCCGTGCAGACCGAGCTGGTGTCCTGCAGCCTGGGCACGCTCTGCCGGGAGCCACGTGGCCGCGCTGCCCCTGGGCTCCAGCTCGGGGTCGGTTGCGGGGTGGCTGGGCTCTGCTGTCCCTCGGACTCCCTTCCAGCAGCAGGTGCTCCAGGTGCTGTGCTCTCGTTCCTGACCTATCTCAGTAGCTGCGTGGGTTCCTTTATTTGTGGAGAGCCTCCCAGGGACCCTGGGGGAGCATCTCCTGGCAGCCACAGCCGCTTCCCGGCGTCCCGGCCCCCTCGGGGTCCTGCAGAAAACAGAGGCAGGTTCCAGCCGCGGTGCTGGGGTCGTGGGGGGCAGCGTGCTTTGGGTGCTGAGCCGCCCGTGCTGGGGCAGGTAGCTCCAGTGTTTGCTGGTGTTTTGGTCTCACAGAATCGCAGAATGGTTTGGGTTGGAAGGGACCTGAGAGATCCTCCAATTCCAACCCCCTGCCATGGGCAGGGACACCTCCCACTGGGAGGTGTGATTTAGCTGCAAGTGACCCCAAACTGAGGCTTCTTCCCCTTTTTTATCAGTTATTTTGCAGCTTTTGTATGCGCTGGGGAAGCCTAACGTTGCTTTTGTCTTACTGTCCTTGGGGCTCGTCGTGGGCCTGTTTCACACAGCAGATGTTCTCAGCTTTGTGGACGGGTGTTTGGCTTTGCAGCACAGCTACAGCTCGCCCCGAGGCAGACGGGAACAGTTCGGTGTCTGTGCCTCCTGGGAGCTGCTGGCACCTCTGGCTTCGTGGAGGGAACTTCGGGACAGGGGAGGGGGCATTGGCCGTGTGGCATTTGTGGCGTTCCCTGGAAAGGGAAGGAAAGCCCTGCTGGCCGCGTGGGAGGGGAGCCTTCCTGGGATCTGTGCTGCTGGCAGGGGCTGCGTGGTCTGAGGGGGAGCAGAGCGCCCTGCTGTTCCTGGGCTGTGTTTCCTAAAGTCCCCCTGAGGTTCTGCGGTCACTCCCCGCTTCTCATCCCTGTCCTCGTCCTCATCTCGCTGCTGTCACCCAGCACACACAGCGCTGGCACCGTGTGGGGTTCGTGCCCTGCAGGATTTTGTGCCCGGTGCCCCCGGTGCTGGCCGTGCTCCTCGTTCTGCTGCTGCTGCTTTGGCTCTGCCCCAGCCCCGGAGGCTCAGGGCTCCCAGGAGGAAGGAGAGCACCACAGCGCGTCCTCCAGCACAGCCTCACAGCTCCTGCAGGGTGCTGCTGGAGCCTCCCTGAGGTGGAGGTGGTTCAATCTGTGGTTAAATGCACTCGCTGGAGTTCCTGTAAGGGAATAAACCTGCTGCGGTATTTATTAGGGGGGACGGAGCAGGCAGCCTGGATGCATACAAAATCCTTGCAGAGGAATGAGGGAAGGCTGAGAGGAGGGCGGCTTTCCCCAGGGGATTTCTCTGACCCATGACTCTGTTCACACCTCAGGAGGACCCCAAAGATCCCTGGGGCTGCCAGCACTGACCCCATGCCACCCGGTGTCACTGATCGCAGTGTGCGGGGTTTTGTGATCTGCCCCCAAAATGTCGGCTGGGTTTTGAGCAGCTGGAGAGCGTGACGTGAGCAGGATGAGGCGGCTGCACGGGAGCAGGCAGCACGTGGGAGCGCTCTCAGTGTTGCTTTGCAGCCTCCTTCCCCCAGTAAGCAGAGCGGACAGAGGGTGTTTGTGGGGTCCTTAGGGCCCGACAGCCCCAACAACCTAACCTACTCACAGAGCATGTGTTGGGCTGCCCTAGCATGGCCACACCATGCACGTGGGCTGGCCGAGCTGGCTGGTTTTGTTTTTCATCCTATTGTTGTGTTTGACCAACTTTGGTAGTGTTTCACTTGGGTTTTGTACAAGCCATGCAGGTTTTGCATCTGATGTCCTTCATCTGTCCCGGAGCTGACAGAACAGAGGGGAATGGGGGGACAGTCTTGCTTTTTTGTAACTTTCCCAATAATTTTGGGGCTGGATATCTGTATATACTTTAAAACAGCCCAGAGGAGAGGAAAAATGCCGGAGTCAGATGTTCACATTCTTGTAGAGACGTCAGGAAGCAATTGGCAGCTTTTATGTTCCCTTTCCTGCCAGCCTTCCACGGCAGCAGCGCTGGGGCTTGCTGAAAGCCTCGTGCCTGTCCGATGGGCAGCGTGGCCTCGGCTTTGGGGGATGAGTACTGCTGGGTGCTGGGGTGCTGCCAACCTGCCCCTGGAGCCCGGTGGGCGCTGCGGCAGCCCCCGGCCCCAGCACGCTGCCCTCATCGGGCCGAGTCCATCCCGTGGCTGATGCGGGCCCGGTGCCCAGCCCGGTGGCCGTGCCGCTCGCCCGGTGGGGCCACGCAGGAGCCGAGGGAGCTGAGGAGCAGACGTTGGGCTGGATCCTGGATCCGGGCTCTGCAGAGCCCCGTCCCCAGCCTGGTCGCTGCAGCCCCCGGGTGCTGAGCGGGCTTTAACCGCGCCGCTGGGAGCCGTTTGGGGGCACCCTGCCTGCCCCCCCCTCCGCCCCGCCAGGGCAGCAATTAGTGCTGCATCGGAAGGGGGGCTGATGGCTTTAATTAGGCATCTGTCCTGATCAGGCCGACAGCAAGTATTGATCCGGGATGGCCCGGGATTAACCCTTTGGCTGCTGCAGCCCCTCTGGGCGCTGGCCGGGACGTGGCTTGGGGCCATTGCCCCCGCTGCATCCCCAGGGCAGCATCAGAGGGCCGGGGGTGAGGGCAGCTGGGGCGAGGGTGGCAGTGGGAGCCCGGGGGGTGCGGGGCTGCCCCCGGTGCCTCCCGGTGCCTGCCGGGGCCTTCCCCGAGCATCCCCACACGGTGCCCACCCGCCGCAGCCGGGCAGCGTTAGGACCCAGCGCGCGGCGCGGTGACAGCCCCGGAGCGCAGTGGCGCAGTCTCGTCTCCATCAGCTGGGCTGGATTTCCGCATGGCCCCCATCCGAGCATCCTCCGCCCCAAAAGGGCCCTCTCCCCGCGCCCTGTGAGCCCGCAGCGCGGCGCCGGGGGGGGCGCGGGGACGATGAGATCAGCTGAAACGGGAAAAGCCTCCGCTGAGCCGCTGCGAGCCATGAACTGAGAGCGGTGCGGGAAATAATAAACCCTGCAAATAAAGAGAAAAGCCGGCGGCAGCATGGCCCAGAGCAAGAGACACACGTACGGCCGGGTAAGTTGGGGGGAGGGAAACTTATTTACCAACTCCTGGCTGTGCCGTGAGACATTGTTCTGCGCCATGACGCCGTGATGCTGGCTGTTGCAGTGGAGCTGCGGCTGGTTTTGTGCTGGAATCGGGGCTGTGTTTCCCTTCATCCCCAGCAGTATCCGCTCAGCTGTGCGGTGGGTGGATGGATTTGTCTGAGCGATGGTGGTGGCTGCGTCCTTCTGATTTAAATGAGGCTTTCTGTGCTGGTAATTGTCGCGGATAATGCAGCGAGGCGTCAGCTGAGCCGCTGCTGCTGACAGAATCTTTCTGGGGCTTTTCAGCACAAAGATTCCGGCTTGTTTCCCTTTCCCCACCGTGGGCTTTTTCTCCCCGTCTGCTTATTTTCCAGGCTGCGTGGACAGACACCGGCCCTCCCAGTGTCAGAAATCATTTCCAGGTTTCCCCGTATTGCAGTGACCCCCGGGCTGGGGGTGGGCAGCACGACTCCAGCCGGGCAGCGGCCTCACCGCGAGGCCTTGCTGCTGAGCTCCCCTTTGTCACCCCGCGCCATGTCCTGGTCCCCGCAGCCCCGTGCAGAGGGCCGAGGGATGCCGGTCACAGCACGGGGCTGGGGACTGCTTCACCCACCCTGCGCAGGGGCCGGGAGCCTTTGTGGTGGCTGTGGGCTGGGGGTGGGATATCCTCGGGCTTGTCACCTCCAACCGCTCGGCCCCGGGGCTCTGCGTTTGCTCAGTGTCCCCGTTTTGGTGCGGGGAGCGGGGCCCAGAGGTGGAATTTCGGTCTGGGTGCCGGCAGTTCTGTGCTGTGACTGCATGGAGCTACAGTCAGGCCGGACGGCCGCTGCCTGCCCTGGCTGTGGGTGGTGCTGGGGGTGTCTGAGCTGTGCGTGGGCCCTGCACGACCAAAGCTGAGCCAGCCCTGCTGGGTGGGCCGGGTGACAGCTGTCCTGCTGCCACTTGGTGGGCGGTGTGAGGGTTTTTGGGGGTCCCTTCCACACACAGCCGGTGCCATCGTGTTCGTGACGCCCTTTGCCTCTGACCTCTGGCTTCCGAGCCCTGACCAGGCGAGGTCCAGCACGACTGCGGTGGGTGCCCCATGGGGGAAGCAGCAGCCGGGCACCCTGCGGGGCATCCCGCAGCCCCCCGCCCCTCACCGGTGAGGGCTCTGCCTCCCCACCACCGACCCCGCAGTCCCCCCGCCGTGCCGGGTGGCACAGCAGCACCCAACGCCGTGCGTTTGGCAGTGCCTGGGCTCAGCGGGTGCTGCAGGTACCAGCGGGTCCTCCCGTGTTCCAGCTGCCTCGGGGCACCTCTTGGATTTGGGGCTGGAAGCGCTGGAACCTGTGGTTGTGAATCTCATCACGGGAGCTTTCGGAGGCAGTCGCTGTGTTCCTGCTTTGCCTGAAACTTTTGATCTGCTCATTGAGTGACACTTTGAGGCTCAGCGAGCCGTGTCTGCGTGCAGGGAGGTGTCCCCCCCCCAGCCTGGCTTCGGGAAGGAACGCCGTGGATGCTCCCTGGGCTGTCCCCTGCGGTGCAGCCGGGTGCTGGAGCTGTCACGTTCGGATGAAGCACGGCAGTGACCCCAATCGCGTTCGAATCCCAAGTTAAGTCACTTGAAATTACAGAGATTTTTCAGTGGCTAATCATCAGTATCGTTAAACAACGGAGGGAATTGTGCGTGGGCAGCTGGGGCGGTGGCAGTCGGCGGGTGGCTGGGGGCAGGGTGCCCGGCGGCTGCGCCCCCACTGCCCGATTGCCCCCCAGCCCGTGCCTGCAGCTCATTGCTTGGCCGCTGGTTTCTGTTTTAATTTAATTTAGTGGCTCATTCACCCTTTTGGCCAATGCTGCATGGGAGTGATGAGCATGAGCTGTCCTGAACCGTGCTGGTGCTTAAACAGCCTCCCTCAGGGCCCCCAGGGAGCCTGTCGGGGTGTGAGCCACTTCTCTCTGCCCTCGTGTGTGTCTGCTGCAGCTCCTCCAGCCCCGAGGTCCCCCGCAGCTTTACTCGCCCATCGGCAGCACGATGCTCCAAAGCTCAGGTACCTGAAGCACTGGAGGGGCTGCTGGAGAGGCCGGCGTGGGGGCAGTGGGCACCTGGGGCTGAGGTTGAGGTGCTTGTGCTGCTGCCAGAGCCTCAGCACCAGCCTGGAGAGCTCTGCCCGCGTCCTTCAGGAGGAGCTCAGGGGGGAACCTGCACTGAAGAACCCGAGGAAGCTCTGGGCTGGGTTGCCAGCTGCCCTTTTGGGCAGTGTGGTACCCAGGTGATCGTCCCCCAGCTTCGTGGTGTTCCTCACCCCCCCTGCTCACCCCGTGGATGGCTGGGGGCACGTCTGCCACCAGGAGGCACGGGGCAGACCCCCACGGGCTCCCCGGCCAGGCTCTGCCCTTCCCCATCAGGCTCTGAGCGAGCAGCCATCCCTCTAGGGAGGCCGATGGGGCAAGGCGGTGTGTGCAGCCCGCACGGCTTCTCCCCTGTTTAAATCTGAAATTGCAATAATGGCGCTGGCTTTAATCCCTCCGGGAACACCAGGCTTGGGTCTGGCGGGGCGGTCAGCCCCCGGAGCAAAGCTGTCATGCATTTCCTGAGCCGTGTGCTCTCTGGATTTTGGGGAGATACCTGGGCTGTGTGCTGTGGCCTGCTCAGCTTCAGGCCATGGTGAACGGCGTGCACTGACCCTCGTGTTGGAGCACCGCACCTTGTTCCCCTGGCTTACTTTGAGTCAGCTGTGAAAGCTGAAGAAAAGCTAGAGAGCAGTCCTAAGGGCTTGAATACGTTAGGGTGCTTATTCTGTGCCCTGCCATCTTTCCTGAACGTTAAGATTTGGAGAACACTTCCATTAAAATCACTGCTGGTTACCAAATGGACACAAATGGACCAAGACATGTGCTGAATTGGCCAGGTAGCAGCGCCAGGCTGACCTGCACAGCAGCAGCACGGCCCTGGAGCTCCCTGTGCTCGCCGGGGCTGTGTCTTGGTGTTGCCTTTGGGAAGAGGCTGAGGCTGGTGGCAGACGTGGCAGCACTCACATCCAAGGGACCGTCTGGGTGTGGGAGCTGCTTCGGAGCGGAGGCAGCGTGATGCCCCTCGGCCTGAGTTTCAGCACGCGGTGGGGTGAGTGAAGCTTCTCCAGCCCTGGGGGGATCCCACGGATCAAATCCTCTGGGGCGAGGGTCTGGGCATCGAGGGTCCGGGCGCTCCCTCTGTGCACCTCTGTGGCTGCTCCATGGGCTCAGCCTCTGCCTTCAGCCCTGCTCGAGCGGGCGTCCCGGTGCTGAGCACCCTGGGGGCGGCTGTGCGGTGCTGGGGCTCCCCTTCTGCACGGCTGCTGGGAATGGGATCCCAGCCATTTAGGCTGGAAAACACCCTGAGATGGGCAGGTTCGACCATGAACCTCACGCTGCCAAGTCTCCCCTGAGCCATGTCCCCAAGCACCATGTCTGTGCGTCCTCTGAAGCCACCAGGGAGGCGCTGGGGCAGCCCTCGGGGGCACCAGCAGGTGGAGGAGCGCAGCGCTCGCGAGCTCCTGAAGGTGCTGGAGGAACGCGGCTTTGTCCCGGCCACCTCGAGTCTGCCCTTCTCACACCACCGGAGCTGCCTCAGCTCAGACCCTGTGGAAGGCCACAGTCACAAAAAGCTCTTCCATCGTGGCATCGATCTGGCAGTGGGAGGATTTACAACCACGGCTCCTGCACCACGGTTCAGCCCCACGTGAGCTGGGGGCCATCGGTCACTGTGCCCCTGGGCTGCCCCTGCCCTCCGGAGCCCCATCTGAGGCAGAGCCTGGTGCCAGGCAGTGACTTTAAGCCTCTGTGTGCCAGCCCTTGGCTTGTACTCGTACCAATACACCTATAAAAAGGGTTCTTGGGTGCTCCGTGCGTTGGGAAGTCCTGCTCTGAAAGCACCCGCAGCTCAGGGATCTTCCTCTCTGATCAGTCCTGTTGGTGCTGTTCTGGTCAGGATGGGTTTCGTATCGCTAGAAGTCATCTTCCAGAGCCCCACAGATGGCAGCGGAGGAGCCCCTGGGCCTTTGAGATGTGGTTTGTGCCGTGTGTGAGCCGAGGGGAGGCCGTGGGGCCAGGCAGCACCGGGCTCGGGCTTCAGCACAGCCGGGGAGCTGACAGGATGCTCTGCTGCGTTCCTGACCTGCCTGGGAGGGGAGGGCGCAGCACAGGGACACTGGGAGGCCAGCGAGCTTCTGACCTGCTGCTTAAAAAGAAAGCTGAGTTGACAGAATTAAGAAGTTATTAAATTTTAAATTTGGGGCTGAAAAAAACGCATACCTACTTGTGCTAGGGTGAATTGCATTAACTTCTCTCTGTCAGCACCGGTGAGATCACAGCCGTGAGGAGACGTTAGCAGCTGGGTGCTTCCTGGAGGTGACGCATGCTGCGTGTTCCTAACGGGCTGCTGCGTTAATTAGAACGCCTAATGAGTGAGGTGTAAGCCATGGGGCCAGCCTGTGTCCGTGCAGGTGGTGGGGAGTCGGGGGGCAGATGAAGGCAGGACCCTGTAGGTGCTGCTGTGGGGGCTGTCCCTGCGGGCTGGAGGCTGCCAGTGTGCAGGAGGCTCCTGCTGGGGTCCTGCGCCCTCGGGGGCCGTGTCCTCCTGTGCCGGGGACGTGCCACCAAGTGCAGGTGGCCGCTCTCCTGTCCTCACCTGGCAGCACTTTGCAGCTGCCCTGAGCCCCCGGCTGGGTGTGGGGAGCTGGGGGAGGTCGCTGGAGGGGTCGGTACCTGCAGCTGGGGGGGCTGCTCCCGGCCTGGCTGCCGGGCACAGCGCCCGACCCGGCCCTATGGCACCAGGGCGCCTGCCCCAGTGTGTGCTGGAGCTGGGCAGGGTTCGGCGCTCTGTGTGAGGAGGGTGAGCGTTACGGAGGGGAGCGGATGCCCAGGGCTGATCTTCCTTGGGTTTATGGGCTGGCTGCCCTGGGTGAGCTCCTGGTGCTCCAGGACAGGGACGCGGTGATGTGCCAGCAGCCAGTCACCTCCTGCCAGTTCTGAAGGGAGCTTCAGGTGCTTTACCTGCACGGCTGTGTGGTGAGGAAATACAAAGCCCTGCCGTCCCTACTGAGTTCTGGAAAATGCCAGAACTCGCTTAAAATGACCCTTAACACGGGAACGCTACCTAAAGTGGCAGATTTTTTTTTTTTTTCCGGGGGTACTCGAGATTTACAATGGGTTCGCATAATCTTGTGTTTTGCTCTGGTGACATGAATTATTGTGGTCTGCCCGTTCATACAGCTACGAGCAGCCCTGCGCTGCGTCTCTGCTCAGAGCCAGGAAAACGGCACGTCCTGGAGCCTTCTGCCTGCCTTTGGATTTTTCCACTTGCTTGACAGCAAAGCAGGGGCTTCCCAGTGCCAGGATGGTGTACCCAGCTTGCCAGGCACTGATGTGCCCGAGTGGTTTGTTTTTTTTTTCCCATTGTTCCTTTTTGGCAAGGCCTGCCGGTAGCACCTCGCTGCTGCAGTAGCTGGTTGTAGCAGCAGCCTCGGGACGGCTTGGTGCAGGGCAGAGGTTTTATCTCGCACAGCCACTTGCTCCTCGTTGGCACCGAAAGGCGTCACGGTGGCATTAAATCCACTCTGAGCACACTGCGAGTGAGATGTGGCAGGGGTTTGGGGCTGGCGAGGCGATCCTCTCGTCCGGCCGCGCTGCCGAGCCCTAGTGGGGGTCTCTAGAGAGGCACTGGCAGAGAACAAAGATGTGCTGCCGCTTTTTTTCTTTTCTATTTTTTTTCCCCATATGCATGTTTGCTGCATAATTGGTAAGACAGGCCCTGAAGAGCTTTTGGATCAGAAAAGAAGAAAGTCTTGTTCCCTGCAAAGTCCCAGATTTTCTTCCCTGGAGAGTTCGTGCAGGGCCGAGGAGGAGCAGCAGCAGCAGCACGGCTGCACCCAGCCCCGACCGTGCTCCCCGAGCCCCCCCTGCACCAGGGCACCCGGGCCTGGCCGCTCCGGGGGGGCTGCTGTGTTATGGAGCCGTGTTGCATCCGCCTGCTTCAAGGTCGTGCTTTTTGCTCTGGTCGCACCCTGGGGAGGAGGTGACAAAGACCAAGCCCTGCCCCGGCCCTGGTGCCGTGCAGAACGCCCCCCAGGTGCCCACCAGACGCCCCCCAGGTGCCCGCCTTCAGCCCCCGAGACCAGGCGTGCTGTTGCAGAGGTGAAGTGATGGCCTCCTGCCCGCCTGGCTGCTGCCTCCCCGCAGGCTGATGCTGTAGAAAAAGTAAAAATTAAATGGTTTGGAAGCTAATTCGGTGGAAGCCTGGCGGGGTTGTTTCTGAGGGCTCCCTGGTGCTCATCTCGTCCTCGCGATGCGGCTGAGCGTGCTGCAGCTCCGCAGCTCCTGCTCTGCCTCCCCAGGGCCTCTCTGGGCTTCCCCCAGCTCCTGCCCCCGGCCCCCCGCGTGGCCCTGGGTCCTGCCCTGCTGCCCCTTCTGCAAGGGTCTTGGTGTGGGTCCCCGACGCAGACTGGGCCGGCCCCGTGGAGTGCCACCAGTGGCTAACAGCAGGCTGAGCGCTGCGGCTCGCAGAGGCTCTGCGGGGCCAGACCTGAGCTTCTGCGGGGAGGAAGAGGGACTTTTTGCCTTATGAGTTCAAGTAAGGCTGCGTGCGCTCTGTTAACTACTCAGGCCATTGATTGAATTGAGGGGTGATGGCACGGTGACGTTACAGTGCAGTGTTGTCAGTTTATAGTCTTGCTTACACATTTTCTCTGCACGTGTTCTGTTTCAAAAGCTTCCCCAGCCAACGCGCTGATGCGCAGGCCTCCCAGCAGCTGCACAGGAGTCACTGCCCCAGCCTGGTGGCCGAGCTGTGCTGAGCCACGGGCAGCTCCGAGCCCTCGTGTTTGAGGTTTCCTGGACCCCTGGATGGGACCCACAGGTGTTGGGGAGGACAGACAGCAGCACGGCGGTGGTTGGTGTTTGTATATCGCTAAGCAAGAAGCTTTCCACTTACATTGTGAATCTTGCTTGTCCTCCTCCAGGCCTGCTGTTTTCCCTGAGCATTGCTCTCGTTTCTTGTAGCCAGTGGGACGCGGATTTTATGGCTGCAAGTGTTTTGCAGAACGTTGTTGCTGAATGATCTGACGTTTTGGCAGACATTCCTCTGAATGTGCAGCGTGCGTTTTTAGATTCGAGGTCTTGTTTGTTGTTCCTGCTAGAACTGATGAGTGATTTTCTTTGTATAAAAGAGATTTTGTGCTTTTGATTTCCGCCAATTGCAGTTGGACGGAAAGTGGAGCGGGGTTGTGTGGAAGCTGCTGTCACAGTTCCCGGTCTCAGCGCGCCCTGAGCACCGCGGGGCCGTTCTGCGCTCAGAACCCGCGTGGCCGGCGTGCGAGGGGAGGTGAGGGGCTGCCGGATGGGCTGCCGACAGTGGATTTGGTTTGCTGCACGTGCAAAAAAGGCAGAAGCTTCAGAACGTTGTCGGTTCTTTGCTCTGGTGGTGTTGAGCTGCCAGGAGCCCTGCCTGTGCCCGGCGTTTGTCTGTGCCCCCGTCAGGCTGCGCTGCCCTGCTCGGCTGCTTGCTGCCCCTCGGCTCGGGGGGAAGGGAACCTCCTGCTCCCTCCTCTGCCGCTTCACATCTCTGTGTGCACTCGTCGGGATGGAGAGGGTGTTCGTAAGCCAAACCCAGCAGTAATCAAAACAAAATATCTTCTGCACGATAAACGGAGCCGTGGAGAAGCGGGTGATGTAAATGCTGAGATTTGCTTCATTTTGGGACTGGCATGAGGACAGCCCCAAGCTGTAACACCGAGCCGTGCAACTGAGCAAACAGTCAGTGTCCCCCTGCCTGCTGATTCCTGTTTAGAAGTAGGAGCCTTTGGAGGGCTGTTTGCGGAGGGACAATTAGAACAGCACTAATTTTCAAACCATTAAGGCATGCAGTTAATTTAACTCTGTGGCAATATAACGTAAACTTCATCTATTCACGCAGTCGTGTTTTAGAGGAGGGAGCCTTGGGCAATGGGGTCCCAATGCCTGTCTTGCCTGCCCCCCCTTATAAACTCCACTGAGGATGCAGAATTGAGGTAAGGCTGCGGGTCCCAGGCGCTGTAATGGAGTTCCTCCCCCTGTCCCTTATCGATGCAGTGATGGGGTTGGTCGATGTGCTTAATTTCGCCCGGCCAGAGAGGTGGCAAGCCTGATTTCTGGGGGTGCAGAGTGACATGCACGCAGCTGAGCGTTCCAGGTGGTGATGCCTCGAGCTGACCGGGTTTACTGGAGGCATTTTGTGCCCAGCAGCGCTGTGACCTCGCAGTCCTGCAGGGAGCAGGACCCGGCTCAGTGGCAGGAGGCTGCAGGGCACGTGGTCGAGGCGCAGGAAACGAAGCTGTTGGAGCTGCTCCACCACGGGGCTTTCTGTTCCTGAGTGTGCAGGGCAAGAGGCTGGGGAGCCCCAGGCAGCTGCCAGCGCAGTGAAAGCAGAATGCAGCCAGCACCAGAGGCAAAGGAGACTTGTGCTAACATCAGCCCCTTCGCTCAGCTCTTTCCGGAGCTGCTCCACGATCCTCTACAAACTGCACAACGTGGGTGTGAGTGCAGCGGGCCTGCTGCGAGCTGACGAGCTGCAGTCGGGGGTTCTGCTGCTGTCTGTGATGCCTGTGGGCAGCTGTAACAGAAGGGAGGGCATCTCGCCCGCACCCGAGGGCTGGTGCAGTGCGAGCAGGGACCAACCCTCGGTGTTGGGCAGGGTGCTGGGGGGGCACCGCGTGCTGGGAGCCCACCCCGGCAGGGAACGGGGCACTGGTGTCCAAGCCGCTGTTCTGTCTGGCTGCACTGGCCGTGTGTAACTGGCTGCTCTTCTCCTCTCTCTGCAGGCATCCAGCACCGGCCCCAGGATGAGCACAGAAGGCAGCAGCAAGCCCCTGAAGGTGGGCTCCAGAGTGGAAGTCATCGGGAAGGGGCACCGCGGTACCGTGGCCTATGTTGGTGCCACCCTGTTTGCCACGGGGAAGTGGGTCGGTGTCATCCTGGATGAAGCCAAGGGCAAGAACGACGGGACCGTGCAGGGCAGGAAATACTTCACCTGTGAGGAAAACCACGGCATCTTCGTGCGGCAGTCACAGGTACGCTTCTCCCATGCACGTGTGTCCTGCGACAGCTTCTGCTTGCCAGGCTCATGTAGCTCCTGGATTTCTTGGTTGAATAGAGGAAAATGGCTCTTTGCACCTACTGGTGGGAGAGTTGAAATGCTTTTCCTTCACTCCCAGGGAGCACAATGTTTCTGGGACTCTGTCTTCCACTGTGCAAGGGAAAAAAGAACAGCTCCAGCCACAAACCCAGACCTCACCAGCAGGCAGTGCTGCTGCCAGAGCTCGTACTAGCCTGGTGCTCATCCCCTCTGCCCATCTCATTGAGCACCTCAGTTCAGCCTGGGAGGTTGTAGTGAAGTGTTTTCAGATGAGTCAGGTGAAGAAAATTTGAGTTCCAGGCGGTGTGGGATGCTTTCACTTCACCTCTGAAACCAGGAGTGCAAATCTGCCTGTTGTGTGCTGCCTCAGCGCGCTGCCAGCTCCGTTATCCCCAGTCAGGTTTGGGACCAGCATCTGGGTGTTTGGTTGGTGAGCTCTTGTTCCTGTGCCCAGGTAGGAGCCAGCCATCTCGGCTGTGTGCAGACAAGTCTCTTCCCTTTTAACTTCTGTGCAGTCTCCACACAGCACGAGCACAGCGAGGTGGCACCGCTCTGTAGTCCCACGGGTGGCTGTGCTCCAAGCACGGTGTTGCAGCAGGAGACGCTCAGCTCCTTTCCTCCTTCCCTGAGTGCAAAACCATTGTTTGAAGCTTGGCTTGAAGCAGAGTGCTGAGCTCGTTTCCCCTTCCACGAACCCTCCTGCTGCACCAGGAGACGTGGTGGCTCCCTTCCAGGTCATTGGCAGTGGGTGACTGTGGAGGTAGAGGGAAAATCAGCTGCTTTGGGAGAGGAGTCCTCAGCAGGACCCCCCCATCACCTGTCCCGGCCATCAGTTCCTGTGCAGATCCAGGGGCACGGCGACAGCTCGCTGATGAGAAGTGAACCTTCTCCTGGCTGTTCTGGGACCCGTGGGCCTGGTTTCCTTGCTCTGCCTCCCAGCCTAGCCTGCCAGCTAAATCTGGGACGTGGAAGCACCACGCTGCGGGACCCAGCCCGAGGGGAGCCGTGTGCTGGTGCTGCCTCGCCCGCAGCGGTTTGGGTTTTGTCTCACACGGTCCCCCTGAGCAGCCCACGGTTTGCTTTAAAAGCAGGTGGCTTCACCACGGGGAGGGTGAGCGGCTTCTGTGCTGCTCTGCCCCGTGGAAGGGCAAACCCCTGGTTTGGGGGAGCCGTGAGCTGGTGCTGGCAGCGCCGCCCGCCCCTCTGAGCCCGTGCTCGGTGTGGGAAGGTGAACCTGGAATCACAGAACCACAGGATATCCCGGGTTGGAAGGGGCCCACAAGGATCGAGTCCAACTCCTGGCGCCACACAGATCTACCCCAAAATTCAGACCATGAACTTGGTGAGCTCGGTCTCTGAGCAGCGTGTCCTGAGCGGGCTGTGAGCCCAGCACTTGGTGCCTGGTGCCCAGCACGGGGCTGTGGCTCGGTTCCCTTCTGTTCCTCAGAGCCCTCCTCGTGCAGCACGGCGTCCCAGAGGAGTTCCAGCACGAGGGCTGGGCGAGCTGGCCCGTGCCAAGAGGGCTTATCCGGAACGGTCCCTTTGGTTTGGGGCATTAATTTTTCAAGAACTGGTTTTAAGATGGCAGGGTTCCCTTCAGTGGAGTTAGTGCTCTGCTCGTGCTCTCAGCTGTAAATCTGTCTGCTGCTTCCTCCCCTCATTCATTTCTGGTCTCTCCAGCGCAGCGGGTGGCTTTCCTGTGGTTACACACAGTGCCAGACCTCTGGATGGCGATGATTTTTCTCAAGGAGAAAAACTAACATGTTTTTCTCATTGCTCATGGAGCAGACGGACTGCGGCCGTATAAGCGCATCTTGGACACACGTAAAATGTTTCTAAGAAATTTCCAAGGTTAACTTTCTGTTCTCTCCACCTCAAAATACGCCTCCAGAAAGGAGTGCTGGTGATGCCAGCATCAGCGAAGCCCAGCAGTGCTCCTGGTCTTTTGCTTTGCTCTGGAGTCTCAGCTTTAGGAACGTGCTCGTGGAAGGGCAGAGGCCCAAGGTACTGTCTGCTTCCTGCAGTGCCCCGGGAGGTGGATCCCAGGCTGGGTGTGAGAAGTTTCAGATAAGTGCTGCACTTTGCTCGGGGAAGGATCGAGCCCACGCCGTGCATCCGCTCCCTGCTGCTCTGTGTGGGGATGCGCGTCCCGGTGGCACCCAGGAGCCCTGGGGCAACGATGGCCCCGTGCCCCTCGCTGTGCCCCCCCGTGGGGGCAGGATGGGCCCCAGGAGGGCTCCCTCCCCTCCCTCGTGGGGCTGCAGCAGCGCTGGGGGTGTCTGTGCCCACAGACGGTCCCTGTGCCTCTGGGATGGGCATCTCCAACCAGGGGCTGGCTCGTTGGCCTCTGGCAGCCTCAGCATTGCACCCACCCGGGGCTTGGATGTGGCTCGTGGCTCTGAGTGTGCGTTGTTTTACATGGAAATGTCACCGATTTTGGTGTCAGGTGGAGCTGCTTTTCTGCTCCTGCTTGGCAGAGGGACTCAGCCTGGTCCTGCTTCTGCTGCACATCTTGTGTGTGTTGTGCTTCTGCTGCTCAGAGATCAGGCGTACCCGGCTGTGTCAGAGATGCACTTTCTGTGTGATTTCAGGGAAAACTTGCCTCTCCCTCGCTTCTTAAACCACGGGTTGAGTGTTTGCAGCACTGGTGCAGTCCTGATGATTCCTGTGGCAGCAGCCTCCGTGCTTCTTTCCGTGTAACAGTATGACACTTGGGCATCTTCCAGGAAGGAAGCCGTGACTAGCAGGCGTACAGGATCTGATTGTTATTTTGGAATGTTATTTTTAAACTGAACTCCTGTGCTTAAGGCTTTTACGGAGCGGGTAGCTGCGGCAAATACCTGCCAGGAGCAATTCAGGTTGAGGAATGGTTTTGAGGAAGTGGCCTAATCCTTTCCAGTCTTGTTCTATGTTTGTGAAGCAGAAGTGTGTCCAGAAATAGATGACAGAGAAAACCCCAGATCCTCATCCCTTGATGCAGCTCAGAGCTGGGGGTGTTCTTGTCTGTGCCTCGCGGGCTTCCAGTGTGGGAGCAAAACCAGCCCGACCCCGCTGCTGGCTGCTCTGCAGCTCAGGAGTTGCTGTCTCAGAGAAAAGCAGTTCTCCTTACGGTGGAGAAAGGTTTTAAAATAACTTTAAGACAAAAACATGATAAAAAAGAGCTTTCTGCCAAGTGCCAGTAATGTGACCTGGTCACCAGCCCGGGGTTGTGAGCGGATTGCTCCGGGGGTACCACGAAGCTGCTGTGGATCCTCTGGGCGGGTGAATCCCCAGCTTTGCCTTTTTCTCAAGTGAACACGCAGCTTTTACAGGGAGCCTGCGGGAAGGAGGATGGTCAAACATCAGACCTTGAGTAACCAAAATAAAAATCTGCACCAAAACCCTGTGGTCTCTGTATGAACCTGCAGCGGGGGGGGGTTAGATGTGCACCCGTCCTCTTCTCTGCCCTAATGGCTGTTGTGCTGTGTTCCAGATCCAGGTGTTTGAAGATGGAGCTGATACCACGTCCCCAGAAACGCCGGACTCTGCTGCCCTGAAGGTCCCCAAGAGAGGTACGGGCACCGTGCTGTGCTGTGCATCGTGCTCCCTGCCGAGCCTCCCTCTGCTCCCCGTCATCAGGCCGCTTCGTAATGGCCCCGTTCTGTTACCTCAGAGGCTGCTCTTGTTTTTATTTTTTTTTTCCTTCTTTTGTCAGGCTTGACTCCCTTTGAGGCCTGTTTTTTTAGCGATTATTTAGCAGTACGTTTAGGAATCCTAGGAGCTTTAGGGGGAAAAAGAAAACCCGTCTGATTGCTTGCAGACTGTCCAGGACAGGAAGCTGTGCGTGCCAAGCTGAGGATTCCTTGTGTGGAGCATTTGCTGAACACATGCTTAGCGATTCAGAGCAGGATTGTTTCCTTTGTTGTTTTTTTCCTTTCCTGGCCAGTAGAAATCAAAATTTCCCTTTGTTCACAAACGAAACCCACCCTGCAGCCACATCAAGTGTGCCCAAAGGCACCTGAGGGGGACGATTGGCTCAGAAGGGGTGTTCCCAGCGGCTTCATTTGGTGTCCCTGGGGTGGAAGGGCAGTGAGCTGCCATTCACGTCTCTGGGCATCCCCCTGCCTCCTCTGGGGAGCCCTGAGGCACAGCAGGGCCCTGGGGGTGCTGTGCCCCCACCTCTTGGTTCACCCCTGGTGTGGTTGTCCGTCAGCACGTGCAGCTCAGCGGGGTGCTGGTAAAGCCAGCACTGGTGGTGGGGTGCGGGGCTTAATGTGAAAGAGGAAAACTCTTCTGCTTAGTACCCGGGTCTGAGTTGTGCTATTTTGCTCCAGAGTGCTGGAGAGCCCAGTCTGTTGTTCAGCTTCAGTCTGTTCTTTTTTTATCTGCTTGATGTTAACAGTAAACGAAAATATTCCCTAGCGTTTGTACGATCTTTTCACTGTCAGTTCAGACTTCCCAGCTGAAGGCTCGTTTTTTCTTGTTAAAATTCTGACCTCGTTTTGGATGAGGAGCTTGTGTGGAGCAGTGCAAACACTTTTGTCCCCACTTCTCCTGTAGGTCTGGGTTTTCTGAATGTATATCAATGACCTTCACCTTTTTGAGTGCCGAATGTGAAAAAAGCTACACGGCTCCCAGAGCTGGGAGCCTGCTGTTGTTCTCGTCCCTGAGTTCCCGGGGGCTAGGCAGGAGGAACACCCCAGGAGACCCCCGTTGAAAGTCCTGAGAGCCAGGGAGTGGAGATGCTGTCAGGAGCACAGGACAGGCACAGACCAGACGTGTGTCAACTGCCTTGGGAGGAGGAACAAATGAACATCAGGGTAGCTCTGTGGGTCAGCACAAGAAGCCTTTAAATCGGGTGCCCCCTTGTTACGTGGAAGCATTTCTGAGGCTTTGTGCCTTGTGCTGTAGGGTTGCTGGTTTCTTCTAAAACCTTTGGGGGAGACCAGCAGCGACTGCAGCACCTGGAGGTCTGCGGCTGCTTCCTCGCAGCACAGCGCTGGCTGTTCAGTGCTGCCTCCTCCTTTTCAGCACGCTCTGAGGCTTGGTGTCGCTGCCAGCAGCATTCACCGAGCTCCCTGCAGCGATGCTCTGGCCCTTTTCCCCCCGCTGCTGGTTCTTTCATTGAAATTCAAAGCGAGTGAAACACAGGCAGGTCACGTTGCGCCTCCCCGCGCGCAGCACCAGCACCGTTGGTGCACCTTGCGCTGCCCGCAGCCCGCCGAGCGCTGCAGGAGGGGACAGGGGACAGGGGACGGGGCTGCCCTGGGGCTGCCGGGGGTTCGGTGCCGCTGCCGTCTGCAGCAGCTGCCCTGGAGGAGCTGCTCGGTGTGGTGCCGAGCAGGACGCGCTGCCGGCTGCGTGCCAGGGAGTTGCCATAGAGATGTCGGTGCCGGCTGCCGCAGCCGTGCTGCAGAACCTGGGGCAGCCTCAGCCCGGAGCCCGAGGCGTGGGGCAGGCGGCTCCTCTCCTCTGAGATGTGCCCCTGCCGTGCTGGGCCAGCAGCAACACCGAAGGGGCAGTACTGAGCTCCGGGATGCAGCCGGGAGAGGAGGGGGCACCCCCTGCAGCTGTGAGCTGCTCGCAAGCCCACCGGGCACCCAGCAGTGCTGCAGAGGATGCGACTGGTTTGGAGGACGACCTCTGATGCTGCAGGGCTTTGGCTTTTGGCAGTGGGAAGCCCTGTGCTCAGTCAGGGCTGGGGCTGAGGATGCCCTCGGGGAAGTGATGTGCAGCTCCTGCAGCAGGGCAGGGCTGGGAGGCTCGGACGTGTCCCCGAGCAGATGTTTGGGTGGCTGGGTTGCCATTTGTCCCCCATAAGGGGATGTTCTGAGGGTGGCTCAAGGCTCTCTGCATTGCAGTAACTTCATGGGAGAAGGGAAGGGTACCGTGACCTAGTTCGGACGTGTCTGGTCGTTGGGCTCTTTCCTCAGACTGTCGGCAGGTCTAATGAGAGCCCCTGCTCCTACACGTGTACGCCCTGTTACACCACCACGTCCTGGTTTATGCAGAGCTCCGTGGGCTCTGCCCGACTCCCACCTCTTTAAGATCTCATATAAATGTCCTTTTGGTGTGCCCCAGCTCTCGCTGGACTGCAGACACTTGGTATGCGGGTCAGGCCCGAGGGCGCTGCTGTGCCAGAGCTGATGGTTTTGTTTCTGTTTTTCTTTACAGATTCCCTGGAAGCTGCCAAAGCCAGCAAACTGGTGAGTGCTGAGCCCGTAACGCTGCAGGCTGCTGAAATACATTCACTTTGCAGCACGTGATCAGTGGGAGAGGCAGACTCACACATTCCCCTCCAGTGTTTTTCCTTCCGCTAACTTTTATCACCTCTCGAAAAGCTCCATTTTTCAACCCTGCAGGAAAAGTGCACGGAGCTGCACACACAACGTGCCAAAAGGGCAGGCTTTCCAGCCTGTCTCCTATTAGCCCTTTTCCATTTTTTGCTGTAAAAGTGCCAGTGACAGAGTGCATTTCTCCTGAAACCCATGGGAAATGAGGCTCTCTAAGAAGCAATTTCTCAACTAACCATGAGAAACCAGTAAGCTGTAGAGGAATACACTCCCAGCACAGTTGCTGATGTCACACACTTAAAGCTAAGTTCAATCAGCATTGCAACACGCACGTCCTGCACGCTTCTTGGCTGTGATCCTTAAAAAAAAAAAAAAAAAAAAAAAAACACAACAAAAACACAACAAACCAGACCAGAAAAGCACCCGTACACCCTGCAGGAAGTGTGCTCCTCAGGATATGGGAAATAAGCTCTGTGGCTTCTGTGGGGCTTGCAGAGGAACTGTGTGTTTACTTCTGAGCAGCCAGGAATCTCGATGGCTCTTGAGGCATTCACGGGTACGTGCTGTATGCAGACATGTGCCGTGTGCTCCATCAGGGACAGGAATTGGAGCAGGTACCTGTTCTACAAATGCTTCTGCCCCCCAGACAAGCTCAGACAGTTATTTAAGCGTGAAAGCACAAAAATGGCCACGCGTGCCTGCAGGTACTGAGAAAGCTGTGGTGGTGCTGGGGGGGACGGTGGCTTTGCTCTGAGCACACTTCAGAAGAAAGGTGGGACTCCCTGGGGCCCGGCTAGCCCCTCCTGCCGTGGGCAGCTGTGCAGGGAAAGCAGCTCCTCGATCTGAAAGCAGATCACGGGCTCTGTGGTACCCGTGACTGCCAGGAGCAGGAGGCATTTCCCCACGGTGGGCAGAGCCGTGCTCCAGGTCGGGGTCAGCCTGCACCACGGTGGGATGTGGGCACAGGATCCACGTGTGGAGGGGCTCCAGGGGCTCAGCACCCTCACGGGCCTGGGAGGCTGAGCCTCGCTCATGCTGAGTCAAACAGATCCCAGAGTAGAGGGTGGAGAGGAAATTCCCACCCCCCCGCCTCGTATTTAAGGGATTTGGGGGATTTTGTAGGGTTACCTCCTCTGCTGACCGGGGCTCCCCTTACCTGCTGGTGTGTCCTGGCGGATTGCTCCCTTCCGCTGCAGGGCCCTGCACTGGTGGCAACTTCTCCCCCTTGTGTCCTGTGCCTGTGATGACATCCCAGTCCCTGGGTTAATTATGTGCTGCAATTAGTGTGAGGGTTGCTAGGTGAAGCTGTGTGCTGTAAAGGTCAGCCCAGACTGTGGTTCCTCAGAATAAAGGCTGCGAGAGGGAGTTGTGGGGTGCTGGAAGAGAGGTTTTAAAATTGTTTCAGAGCGTTTGTAATAAGAGACAGATATAATATTTACAAATGGGGGAAAAATGTAGCATTCATGAAATCAGGATGCTAAAATAGTAATTGTCTTGCAACTGCTCTGCCTAAGAAGGCTGCAGGAAAGGAGCTGAACTGACAGGGTTTGCTCCCAGGCTTGCTCCCCCTCCGATTAGATGCCTACTGGTGCCCCCTGCTTTAAGCATCTGTTTTTTTTCTATGTAAGAGAGAATTTGGTGCTGGCTGTGTTGGAGGCAGGGCGCTCAGGTAGGTGGAGCTCTGTGCTGTTGGGGGCTGCAGGTGCTGCTGTGCCGTGGGGCAGCCGGCCGAGCTTTTTGGTGTGGAAAAACTCTTCTAAATAACTCCCTGCTGCCTTTGAGGTGCTGCCCTGGTGCAGCAGGCTCCCAGCATAACCCAAATGATGTCCTGGAGAGGTGGAGAGGAGGAGCACCCCCAGCACGCTGCCCCTGCACCCCGATGTCCTTGTAGTGAGGGCCCCAACGCTGGGTGCCGGTCCCAAGGCACAGGAGTGCTTCCCATTTCACCGTCCCTTCCTGGTGCAGCTGGGTTCTCCCCTCCCTTGTTCACGTTCCAGCTCCGCTCCTGAGGGCAGGCAGCAGGATGCGTGCACCTTCTGTCCCCGACCCAGCCCCCGGTGAGCTCAGCAATGCGCTGAGTGTGCTCAGGTCGCCTTGGCGGTGCCTTGAGCAGCGCTTTGGTGTCCAGGCCCTGGTGTTAGATACTCAGTGAGGCTGGGAGCAGCGTCAGCAGAAAAACAAACAAGGCTGGGAGGGCTTTGCTGGGCTGGGAGCTGGCCACAAAGGGTGGCTAGCAGATGAGGCTGGCCCTTGCTGCAGGGCAGCCCCCACAGTGCCACGGACACAGAAGCAATGTAAAAAAAAAAGATAAATTCTAGCATTTGTGAGACAGCGCAGGGATCCACCGAGCTCGAACCCAGTTCGCCTGATCTCGTGGCATCGCTTCGGAGCTCTCCTCACCACGGCAAAGCACTGCAGTGGAGCGGGGCACAGCACGGCCTCGGGGGGGCTCTGCCAGCAGGGCTCAGTGCAGGCTGGGTGCCTGCAGGAGGGCGATGCTGGGGACCCCGCTGCACTCCCACTGCTGCCCCCGTGCCTTCTGTCCCGCAGGGCCTGCTCCCCTCTCCTAATTCGCTCCGGCACGTCCCGCATCAAAAGCCCGGTGGCATCAAAACCTGGTGACACCGAAATCCCGGCGCTCTGTGCTCACAGCACTGCCCGAGCAGCGGTTCCAGCCGTGCTGTGCGGCTGCAGTGCTGTGAATTTTGGATGGAGCACGCGGAGGGGGCCCTGACCTGTGGGGACGGGGCAGCCGGAGCAGCCCCCGGCACTGGGCAGCACGCTGCCTGAGCACTGCCAACAGGGGAACTTGTCTGTGGGGGCAGCAGCCCAGGGGGGCTTTGCCTCTGTGTGATTGAGCTGTGCTTTAACACAAAGCGCTGTGTTACAGTAAATTGTAAGCGTGTCCCGAGGCGTAGTTGCTGGGTTTAGTTCCTCTTCAATAGCTGCAAATGTACCCAAAAAAGTGAGCAGAAAGCAGCCGGGCACAGCACCACCTGCCCTCTGCAGGGGCTGATCCAAGGTGGGCCAGAGCAGGAGGCGAGCATCGAGCATCGCAGGAGCTGGGTTTGGGGTGGGCTGTCCCCGGCGTTAGCTCTTTGCAAGTGCTGCCGGCTGCCATCAAGTGAATGAACTTTTCTTCCTTTGTGCCCTGGCACTTAGAAAGACTTTGTGCTGGAGGGATCTGGAGGCTGGACCAGTGAGTGGAGTGAAGGCAGTGAGTCAGTAAATCGGGTGGCTGAGAACAAGCCCTGGTGTCTACGTCCCTGTTAAGCCACCTCACGTTTGTTTAAATGTCTGAATGTATTTCCCTCCTTTCTGACAGTACGTGTTTTTGCAGCCTGGTGAATTCATTGGGAAATGTACTCTTTTGTGAAGAACTAGCTCTAAAACTTGTGGTACTTGAGCAGAGAGCAAACCGTTCTTATCGGGGCTGTCTGTGTGATGTGAGCTCTAACTTTCTAACCTTTTGTTTCCTCTTCATGCAGCGTGGAGTGAAACCTAAAAAGGTGGTGCGTTTTTTTGCCAATTAGCCTGCATGTTGCAGTCTCCTGGCCGCATGAAACGCCCTCTGGTGCATCCCAGTCCATCGTCACTCATTGCTGTGCCCCCATCGTCCACTTGCATGTTTGCTCATTGCATGCGCTCCCCTCTCCAGCCCCCAGCCTACCCAGAGGGTACGAGGTAAATGCAGCGACTGCCTCTGAACTGGATCACTGCGTGGTGGGGGAGTTCACGTTACCGTGTCTCTGCCCCATCGCCGCCCCAGGGAGGCGCAGAGGTCAGAAGCCAAGCTTTTAGCTTTAAGCACAGTTGTGAGCACTTTCTGCTAATGAGTTAATTGCAGCTGGGCCTTCAAGGCAGCACGTGGTGCCGGTCGCTGGTACCTGTGGGCTGTGCCCAGAATCGCTCCCGACGTGTCTGTGCCTAGGTTTTACATCAAGGGATGTTAAATTTTAGGCAATGAAGTGAGCACACACATTGCTGCTCCCTTGTGAACGATGGCTGACACTCACCTTGGCTTTTGCTTTCTTCTGCCTTCTCTTTCCTCTAAGTGGCATTGTAACGTGGGGTATGTTCCCCTGCGTACGGGGGCTGTCAGCACCAGCTGCATGCCAAGTGCTCTGTGCGCTGTGGGGAGCGTGAGCTGTGCTCCCTGGTGCTTACTGTCTTCAGTGGGAACATTTAAAACATGACAGATGAATTTTGGTAACCCGCTGCGTTATCACAGGGCCATCGTGTGGCCCTTTTCTGATCAATACATAGCAGCACGGGGTGATGCTGCACTCCTGGGCAGGTCTGACGTGTAGCTGGGCGCTGGTGAAGCAAGGAGCTCCCACGGGAGTTTGGAAGAGGTACCATACTGCCATGAAATATGTTTGGGGACTTGCAGACAAGTCACCGTTTTGCTTAGCTGTGTTACTGCCTTCCCCTTGGGACGTGGCTCCCCGTGCTGCCTCCAGGTAAGAGCACCCCACGCCCCGTGTGCCTATAGCACAAACCAGAGCAAAAAGCCTTTGGGATCCCTTATGGCCAAAACGACCTACAGCTACACAGGCCTTGGCAGAGAGCGGCCCTTTCCCAGGGGCTGCTTGGGGAATATTTTCTTTTGCCAAGGAAATCTGACTGAGCAAAAGCAGCGCTCAGGGACCTGGGTGAGCAGCAGCGAGGGGATGCTGGAACCATACCTGCTTAGTCCTCTGCGTGCAGGACGCCCGTCAGGGGTCTCGGCCATGGATCTTTAGTTCCCAGCCGCTTCCATTCAGATTTTGGGGTGCAGAGGTGATCCAAACTGCAGCACTGCTCCTCCTTCGGAAGGTCCATGGATGAGGGGCAGCGCAGAGGTGCAGGGAGGAGCCGCAGGGGGGTGGCTGGGAGGGATGGCTGCTGGGTGGCCTTCCTCTCTGACCCTTTCCACGGCCTCTGTCCAAATCCCCTGCCCGTATCGGGGCTGGGCAGGCGTGCACGCACTCCTCCTGCTCGTCCAGTCCCGCTGCCTCTGACCCTTGCTGGTTTGCACACAGCTTGTGCTCGTACCCAGCTCTTTTCCGTGCCTCTGCCGATGGGAAGGACTCGTCTGGGAAGGACTCGTCTGGAATGCTTTGTTTCTTTATTTTCCAGCCCCCCTTTCCCTGGGTTTTCCGGGCAGTTGGGCTGCTTGTGGGTTGTCGTACGTACGCTGCCATCTGCTCAGAGCTTTGGCTGTGCTGCCTTTAGAAGTGGTTGTGTGCTAGCAGCTGTCCGGAGAGCTCTCCTGGTTAGCGTTGCGAGGAGGTGGGCTCAGGCAGGTACGTCGCAGCTTTCTGCAGAGGGACAGACCCGTGCCGTGTTTTTTCCGATGTCACCTGAGAACTTAATTTTTTCAGACAAAAGCCTCTAATAAACTTGTCAGCTCTCCACCCCCCTCCCCTGCAGCTCTTGACATTGCACAACTGCATGAAAACTGTGGTCCAGTTGGTATGATCGCAAAATAACTAACGTTATTAGCAGGTAAATCCTTAGTCATGAGATTAAGGTAGCTCTTTGCATGTTAAATATAGACTTAATCGTATTAAAAGCTGCTGCTTGCTGCTTTGTTGTGCCAGATGGTCCTCATCCTCCGAGCTACTGTCCCCCTCTCTGTGTGTTCCCTTTGCCTTGGTCTTGCTGCTCTTTCGGTGTCTGTCGGGGGGATTCTTGTCCCTGGGGTGCTGCGAAGGCGCCGGGGAGCTCCCCCCTCGCATGGGCAGCAGCCACACATCCCTCGCTCGAGCTGCTGGGGCTGTTCCTGGCATCCCCTCCGCATCCTCAGCAGGGATTGCTCTGCCAAAACCGCCGCTGTGCTGGGCGGGAGGAGCCCCCCGGTGCCTGCTTTGGAAGCAGTACAAGTGTTCCTCTCCTGATTCTCAGAGTGAAGTGAATTTGGTGCTACCCCAGCTGGCGTTTCGCTGAGCATGCGGTCAGGTCAGCGGAGTTGTTCCCCCTCTTGCCGAAATGCCAGGCGTCACTGCTGGGTCACCTTCCAGCAGCCGGCAGCTCTGGGTCCTGCGGCGTGATGCAGGTGGGGCGCTCCTGCCCGGGGCAGCGGTGTGATGAGGGCGCTTAGGGCTGCACGGAAGGGCTGGGCAGATCCTCTCCCTGAAGATAAATCTTAAGGAGTACGAAGTGCACATGAATCGTGTTTTACTCAGGGGTGCACGAGCTGCTGGTGTGTGGGAGCACAGCTGGGTGCTGCCCTCCCTGCGTGCCCATCCCTGGGCCTCTGCTCTGCCCTTTGCTCCTGTGCACTGTGGCCATTCCGCTGCACAGGTAGGGTTCCAGCACAGCCCCAGGTCCTGCCCTGCAGCTGCCCTGGGGCTGGGAGCAGGAATCTGGAGGCCCCTTTCCCTGCTTGGTGTTAATGCTGCTGCTGATGGGGTGCCCCAAGGATGCTGCTGCGTTCCTCCGTTCATGGCTTTACGCCATGGGCTCGGCCATGCTCGTGAGGATATTGTGGTAGGGTGGCAGTGTCCGAACACAACACGCTGCTGCCTTCTCTGCTGGCTGAGTCCTGGCTGTTGTGTGTCCTACCTGCTCACATGCAGTCCGTCTGCTTTCTGCTCCCTGTCCCCGTCACAGCCAGTGCTGCAGTGCCGGCTGCGTGGTGGTGGCTGAGCTGTGCCCCCGCTGGCAGCAGGACAAGCCAAGTACACATTCTGGGCTCAACGGGCAGCAGCTCCTGGGTGAAACACTCCAAAAGGTGTGCCCAACGCTGCTGGGTCTGGGCCCTGCAGAGCACCGGGCACAGAGTTCCCAGGTCAGGCAGAGCAGGGAGCAAGTTCTCAGCTGGTCCCATGGGCGCGCTGCTGGTGGCGACTGCTGCAGGCGTGGATGAAGCCAGCCCTTCCCTGCAGTGGGAGCGTGCTCGGTGCTGTGCCCTGTACACCTTGGCCAGGTGCTGCTGATGATAGCTATTTTCCATCATGCCGTCTAGCCGCAGCTCACCCATCCTGTACCAGCGTGATGCCTGCTTTTCAGCCAGGCGTTGTTCCCATTCTGGTAGCACTCCTGTCCCCTTCATCATTCCAGGTGGCATTCGGTGTGCTGGAGCTGGATTTTAAGTGTTTTGTTCTGAGCCGAGTACAACAGATCTGCAGAGAGCTTCATCTCCTGCTCTGCTGCGTGCTTGCTCTGGTTCCGCTGCCCCCTGTGCTCCTGCATCAGCTCACAGCCCCCGGTGCTCGCAGCCGCCGGTGCTCGCAGCCCCCGGTGCTCGCAGCCACCTCTCCGCTGGGGCAGCAGATGGCTGCTGCCAGCCTGGAGAGGGCACGGGGCGCTCCGCTTCCAGATGGCTTCTTTTTAAAGAAGAGGGGCCAGCCCAAGCCCTGTTAATCCTTTAAAGGAAAGAGTAATCCGATTACCTCATAAAGCGTGCCTCACATCTGAGCTGCTGGGAACGTGTCCTACAAAAGGGTCTCGGCGGAGCTGGTGCCGGTGCCTGCACCGCTCCTGCCCAGGAGCCCTGCCGGGGTCGTTCACGGGGACGTGTGAGGCCCATGGGGTGCCGGGTCGGTTATTTGGCTGCTAGCAAAGGAAGGGCCAGCGCACAGAGCTGAGCAGCGTCTGGCGCCACAAGCTGGTCACACCACGGAAAGGAGCTGAAGGTAGCACGAGCTGGGCCGGCTCCAGAACCGAGATAAGAGTCAGCAATCTTCTTATCTGCGGTGGTGCGAGGAGCTCCCTGCTAATCTGCACGGCTCTCGTCTAAATAACTGCTCTGGGATATTGCTGAGTGGTTTCTAAAGGGCAGCTCTGAGGCATCGAGCATCGTTCTTTTCAGCTGTGAAGTTGTGTTTTATTACCTCCTCCTCCTGCTTATGAGGGCAGCTGTGGAAGGTGTGGCCAGCTCCATGCTGGATGGAGAAGAAATGTATGGAGTCTGGGATTTGTATTAGGAGAGGGGCTGATTCATGAGAGCAGCTCCTGCCTCCCCCCCTCACTGTAACTCCTTAATTCTCTGAAGGTTAAATCTGCGTAAGCTTTCATGTGACTCCGATAGCAATGTATATGGCACTTTGTTCACCAAGGGGCTTACAGCCACGAATGAAGGATGCTTTTGTCTGAGAACACTTAGCGGGTGTTTGGGCCCCCTGCCTGGAGGCAAACAGTTGGTGGGGACTGCGAGATGGAGGAGATGGAGGCAGCCTCTGGCCTCTGTCCCCCTGGGGCACCCGGCGAGGGGCTGCCCTGGAGCAGCTGCTTCGTGCCTCCCCGTAACTTAAAAGCCATCTCTGTACAAAATCAACTCCTGACCCAAAGCAAATTTTGCTGTGACACGCTCAAGCTAATGGAACTCTGTGGTTCTCCATGAACACGTGCTGTCAGTGCTTTGAGAGCTGCCTCGAGCTGCTGCCTGCACCCGCTGGGAGCCCGGCCCTGGCTCTGCAAGGTGTCCGTGCTGTTTGCTACCTGTTACCCTCTGCAGGAGCTCCACGGCCAGATAGAGGGAACCCAAAGGCCCTTTGCCTTGGGTGCTGGGTGTGTCCCATCCCGAGAATGGTTTCTGTAGACACTGAAGTGTCTGATTTGGCGGCTCATAGAATGGTTTGGGCCAGAAGGGACCTTTAAAGATAAGCAGCTCACTCTGTGGACTGGTGGGCTGACTGTGCTGACCCAGGATGAGCTGTTTTGGTTGGCCCTGAAGAGTTGTCATCAAAACTGAAGAGGAGGGAGGTGGCAGGGCAGGCGCTCCAGCCTCGTACTGGGGGCTGGGAGGCCGGTGACCTGCCTCATCCTCAGCACCGCTTGGAGCTTGGAGACCCCCACCTGCCGAGGACGGAGCCCAGCCCCGAGCCTGTGACCTTCCCCGGTGGAGGAGAGACGCTGCCTGAAGGGGAAATGCCAAGGAGGGCGCATCCAGACTGGCCAGGAACCCCAAAATTGCTGACGTTTATCTTACCGAGGAGTTGCAGCTCAACTGCCTGGGGGCTGGTGAAAGCCCACCTGTGCTCGGGGGAGGTTAAATGATGCAGAAGGAGAAGTAACTCGCAGACGGACCACAGCTTGCAGGTGCTTGTCCCTGAGCTGCCAGGGTAGCTGCCCGCTCCCTTGGGAAGCTCCGCAGCAGAGACTGAAGGCCCCTCACCCTGCCCAGCCGCTCCCAGCAGTGAGCTCAAGGACCCAGGGCTGCTCCGGCAGAAGGACACAACAACCACGAGTGCTACAGAACATCAGGGCTGTGAAATGTGGGCAGCTGGGCTCCTGGGACCAGGCGTTGCAGAGGGTCCGTAAGTCGAGAGCAGATGTACTGCTGCAGACAGCTGTGACCACAGCTGCTGGACGAGGAGGCGTTTGGAGCATCACGACAAAGCGACAGGCTTTGATTCCTGCGTTAATTGCCTTCCTCACTCTTCATGGGATATCTTTATGGGATATCTGCATTTGCTCTGTAACTGAATCCGGTGGCGTGATCCTGCATCCTGCGGGAGCATCTCAGGAGCTGCAGCCGTGCTCTGCACTGAGGCCACGTGCTGTTCGCTCGGCTGCTCAAGTGATGATTACGTCTCTGGGAGGATTTCTCTGGTTTCAGAAACCAAACCAAACCAACCAGCAACCATCCAAAACCCAGGACGTGGAAGGCTTTAGAGGTGCTAAGGGCCGAGTCCTGCACCCCCAGGGCCAGGGGGGTCGCTGCCCACCCCCAGCACGGAGGAGCTGGGTTCCTGCGCTGCGGTCATTAACCAAAGCCTTGCACCTTGTGTTGTTTTAGGCCTTGGACAGCATTGCCCTGTGAGGGAGAAGAACAAAACGAGATGGAATCAGGCCTGGGGTTAGCAGTTCCCATGCAGGGAGTTGTCCCCGTCCTTGCAGCGGGTGAGCTGCAGCAGGGGCAGCCTGCGCCAGCCCCAGGGGCTCTGTGGGGATGGGGGGTGCTGGTGTGGGGATCAGGGGGTGCTGGTGTGGGGATCAGGCGTGCTGGTGTGGGGATCAGGGGTGCTGGTGTGGGGATCAGGGGTGCTGGTGTGGGGATCAGGGGTGCTGGTGTGGGGATCAGGCGTGCTGGTGTGGGGATCAGGGGTGCTGGTGTGCGGCTCGTCCCTGACACTCATCAGCCTCGGTGTAATGAAATCCAGACCGTCCCTTGAGGACCATCGATCGGGGTGTGTAACCTGAGCGCGGCACTAAGTGCTTTTAAGGTACCCGAGGGCTGGGCTGAGGCTGATGGAAGAGGAGGGTGCAGAGCAGGGCATGATTCAGCTTTGGGCCGCGCCGGGTGCCGCTGCCAGGCTCCTTTGTTGGTCTGCAGGGCGTTACGGAGCGGCGGGGCCGGGATATTTGGGGCTAATAGATGGTAGCCCCAAGGCTGCCTTTAGTGCCTGATGTTTTCGTAGACTTTGAGTCTACACCAATGTGATTTGTGCAGCACAGTGAGTGCGCTGGGACACTGCAGGACCCCAGACGGGTGTCTGCTAGGGGCTGCCGTAGGGTCTGGGTCTGCTGCCTTGCTGGTAAATATTTCAGAAGCTTTCAGCTGGAGCTCTGAGACTTCCCAGCGTGGCACCAAGCAGGGGACGCGGTTGCAGGGGTGATTGCTGCAGGGCAGGAGGTCCCACACGGATGGGGTCCCCGGGAGCTGAGGCTGAGCCCCGTGGAGCAGAACGGGGCGGGCACGGGGCTGGCGGGCAGGGGGCCCGGGCGCTGCTGGGTGCCGGCAGCCGGGCTCCGGTCCTGCCCGAGGGAGCGGGGCTGCGGCCTGAGCTCGGTCCCGTTATCCGAGGGGGTCCCGAGGGGCCGGTTGAGGCGGGGGCACGGCTCGGTGCCCACCCGCAGCGCTGCGCTGCCCCGGTCGGGGCCTCGGGTGCCTCGGGGCCCCCAGCCCAGCTCCCTCCGGTGCCGCCCGCAGCGCCCAGCGTCCCCTCCTGGGCCTGCGGCTCCGGTAACCGGGCGCTGCCAGCCGGGGAGCCGGGCACCGGGGGGGGCACGGGGGCTGCCCGGAGGAGCCCGGAGCGGCGGCGGTGCCCGGGACCGGCGGGGAGGGGAGGGGGGGGGGGAAGGGGGGAGGGCACGGGGAGGGGGCTCCGCCCGCAGCTCCCGGTTGGGGGCGGGGCCCGGTGGCGGCGGCGATGACGTCAGGGGGCGGGGCCGGGGCGGGGCGCGCGGCCATTTGCAGGCAGCGCCGGGCGGGCTCCGGGCGGCTCCGCTCCCCCCGCTCCGCTCCGCTCCCCGCCGGCCCCGCTCCGCTCCGCTCCCCTTCCCCGGCTCCTCTCTCCTCTGTCCGCTCCTCTCCTCTCCTGTCCTCCCGCCCCGTTCCGCAATGATGAGGCAGGCCCCGGCCGCACGGAAGGTACAGCCGCTCTCGTGCCTCCCCCCCCCGGTACCGCTCGGCGTCGGGGCCGGGGCCGGGGCCCGCTGCGGGCGGGGGGGGGCGCGGGGCGAGGCGGCGGCACCGGGCTCACGGCCTCACCCCCCCACCCCCCCCTCCTCCTCCTCCCGGTGCTGCCGGCCGCATCCCGGCCCGACCCGACCCCACCGGGAGCTCCGCGCCCCGCTCCGTGCCCGCGGGGACGGCCCCGGGCAGCACCGGGAGCCACGGAGCGAAGGCGGCGGCAGGGCCGTGCTGTACCGTGCCGTGCCATGCCGGGCACTGCGGTCTCACCGCCGTACAGCTGGTGCCCGGCTCTCCCGGTGCACCCCCAGCGGCGCCCGGTCCCTCCCGGTGCCTCCCGGTGCCCGTACAGCTCCCGCCCCGTCCCCTTCCCGACGCGGGGTCCCGCCGAGGCTCCGGGTGTCCCCGCGGCAGGGCTCAGCCCGTCTCCCCCGGCCTCTCCCCCAGCTTCGGAAGGTGTCGCTTTGGTTCGCCTCTGTCTGGGTTTTCCTCTTGCTTTGCCTCGGGTGCCGCAGGCAGGTCGGTGCCCGAGGCGTTGCCGGCTGCTCCCGTGTGCTGAAAGCCCAAGCAGAACGCCCCCAGCAGCACCGGGACCCCGGGGACAGCCGCCAGGATGGAGCTCGGCGATGGGGCAGCACCAACAGGTGGGATCTGACCCAGCACTCCCCAGAAGGGCTCGGCTTCTCCATCACTGGGTGATCATTGGGAAGGGAGTGCTGCCAGCAGCAGGAGCTGCACGCTGACCTCGGCTGCCAGAAGCCTCCCAGGGACGACGTGGGAAATGTCTGCAGCAGGGCCTGTGGTGTGAGGAAAGCTCTGCTCCGCTGCGCCTCGACCCCGCGAGCTGCATCCAGCAGAAGACCTCGGTGAGGTGGTACCGGCCCTGCCCGGAGCGAGGAGATGACGCCGGTGTGCTCGTCCCGAGGGCAGAGCTGCAGCACGCTCGGGATGGTGCCAGCACTCGGTGCCCTTGGCTGGCTCTGGGCTGTGACTCTCGTGCTCCGAGTGGAACCGACTGGGCAGCACCCCAGGACCTGCCACCCGCAGCCTCACAGCACGCGTGGGTGATGCTGGCTGCTGCTGGGGGCAGCTGGAGGTGGCCGGGAGTTGTGCCGGGCTGGATGCGGGGTTTGTATACGAGCGAGTCTGCTTCGAGCCCCGGCTGCTGCTCTTGCTCCTGAGCGTGGGGCTGCCCAGGGATCGAAGGCTGCGTAATAGTATCATCGAGTGTTTATGCAGCAACATTACGCAGCAGAGTTCAGAACCACCAAATAAAATATTAATAGCCACAACGGGCCGGTGCGGAGCATCCTGGGATCCAGGAGGACACAAAGTGTCTGCGTTAAGCGACGTCGTGGGGAGCCAGTTCTGGAGCCTGGCAGAAGCGTGAGGGCCTGAGCCCCACTCCTGAGCAGGGTTCCTCGATGATCCCTCAGTGGGAAGTCCTCCATCGGGGGAGCGGTGCTGCCTCCCTCCATCTCGGATGCGCTTTGGGGAGCGGGAGGTGAGAGCTGGAACCTACCTGATGGTAATGGCTGGGAAGGAGGAGCCAGCAGCCCAGCCCAGGCACCGCTCTGCAAGCTGCTTACAAGTGCTTTGGAGACCACAGATGGTGAATTGCTGCCTGAAAGCTCACCCCAGCTGCTCCCTGAGGAGGCACGAGGGTCTTGCCTTTATTCCAAGTGCCCTTCGCACTCAGCCCCAGGGGCTCCCCAGCGCCTTCACCCCCCTCCAGCAGGGAGCACTTCTGCCTTCACAGCACTGGTTCGGAGGAGCGGGGCGTGCTGTGGACAGCAACACAGCAGGAGCCTGGCTGCCCTCCTGAGCAGCAGACCTCCTCTGACCTCCCCTCAACAAGGGGTGCTTGCCCAGCACACCCCAGAGCTTCAGCTCCCGATAGCAGCATGGCATTACGTGGTCTGGAGCCAGAACGACCTTCTGCGTTATGCTAGACTGTGCTGGGAAAGGAGGCACGAGACCAGGATTGCTCTCTGTGTAACGTGGCCATCACCAGGAGGTCTCTTCGGCATTTGCAGTGGGGAAGATGCTCTGCCTCTGCCTGCCCCCATGGACCAGGAGCTGCCAGGCGAGGGCTGAGCGATGGGAGCGGGATCAGCGGTCACTGTGCGGTGTTCCTGCTGGCATTGCAGGGTCCGGGGCAGCTTTCAGGTCTCGGTGAGGATTGCTGGTGTCATGCCAAGTAATCCTCGGTTAGCAGGGCTTTCCAAAGAAGCCCTGCTTAGGAAAAGCTGGTGCTCCTAAATCAGCATGGTGTTTATCAGAGAGTTTTAAGCTTTTGCTGGTTTTGTTACATTTTTCCAGATAGTTTTGCAAATGGGAATATGATTTGGGAGATGTGCATCTTCCCCTCCGTGCTGACGGGGGCCGGCTGTTGAGTGCAGCCTTTTAGAGAACGCTGGCAGTGAGCAGGGTAGGGTTTAGCCTAAGCAATCCAATTGTTGGTCGGCTATTTTGAAGCGGCAATCTGCCCAGTCCTGATCTATATACAAATAGAAAAGTGGCTGCAGGATCTCCTGGGTGGCGTTTCCAGGCCCCTTGCTGCTGGCCAGGCGTTGCAGTGGGTGCGGGTGCCCGGTTTTGGTGGCTTCAGCGTCCCACCGTGAGCGGGGCCGTCCAGCTCTCCCCTGCGGTCACAGTGTTTGGTAACGGGACAATCCTCCTGCTGATGTGTGACCCTGCGAGGTGTGCTGAGACATCTCCGTGCAGGTGGTGGCTGTTCTGCCGTGCTGCGTGCCAAACAGCGTGTGTTGGGGACAGGGGGTCCTGCCCTGCACCTTACGGAGCCATTTGTTTCCAGAAATGAGAAGAAAATCTGGAGTGTTTGAGAAGAAGCTTCACGAGATGTTATGCCTGCAAATCTTACAAGTAAAGCAGAGCCCGGGGGCTCTGGCACCTCTGTGTGCAGCTGGCTTGGTGATGCTCTAGGTCCTTTGGAAACAAAGGGTGGGAGGGAAGAAATTTTGTCTCTCTATTTCTTTTAATAAAAAGTCAATCTCAGTTTCGTGACCTCTCTAGGAAAGACGTGCTGAGCGAGATCCCCCGGTTGGCAGCAGAACACCGGCGAGCCCTGAGCAGTGCTGCAGGAACGGGGCCGTTTCCAGGCTGACCCCAGGCAGCCCAGGTTTTGCCCGTGAAGCCGAAGCTCTTTTCGGAAGCAAGTGGAGCCTCTGCCCCTGGGCTGCCTGCTGGAGTCCTGGGGCTGGCTCTTGCAGGGATCTGCGGGTTTTGGGCTGCAGGCAGCCCTGTGGTCCCGCAGCGATGCTACGGGGGGAGAAACCGGGACGGGGCACGGCGAATTCCGGGCGGTCTGGGCCAGAAAACCTGAGCGGGAGGCTGGGCTGCTGCTGGGCTCTGTCTCCTTGGGGGCTCTGCTTGCAGGGTTTCACCTGGAGCTGTGCTGGGAGCGCGGGTTAATGAGCACCGACACCTGATGCCACGCACACTAATTGCAGTGATGTCTTTTGTTTCCTTTACCTGTTCTCTGCTGCATCTGCTGCTGTGCTGCTGCCGTCTGTCTCTCTGCTCCTGTCTTTCCCTGTATGAATGTCTCTCCTCCTCTGCCTTCTGCTCCTGTTGCCCTCCAGACCACCACCCGGCGGCCCAAGGTGAGAACCAGCAGCTGCGCGCGGGGGGCTGAGCACCCCCGGATTTGTAAATACGAACTCGCTGAGTGCTGACCCCAAAGCGCGTTTGTTTGCTGTTGTCCTTTGTGCAGAACCTGAAGGAGCTCACAAAACTGTGCTCCTCTGGAGTGAGTCTGAATCATGGTACAGCCTTCTGGGGCAAACTGTACTGAGAAATGTGGTGCTCTTAGCCAGAGCGCATCCAACAGCGGAGCTTACAGGCAGCGAACTAACGCCAAGCCTGGCTGGCAGAGCACGCTGCTTGGTGTCCCTCTTAATGTCCTTACTTGCTGCTCACTGACTCTTGCTAGCTCATGCAGGAGACTTTCCAGCAGCATCTTGAGTTTATCAGCGGGAGGAGAGAGGTAAGAGGTAGCTGCTAGGACTGCTCTGGTTCCAGCACAGTCACTCACGTGTCGAGGTCTGCCCCAGCAAGCAGGACCAGCAGAGGAGCACAGCACACGATAGATGAGAACAAACAAGGGAGATAAAACCTCAAAGAACTCTTCAGTAGCCAAGTTATGGTTTGTAAATGATCGTATCTCTTCTGTGGAGGGTGCTCTGCGGGGAGGGCTTGGTTTTCACTGGCATGTACAAGAAACACAAAGCAGGGCAGCAGCTGATCCATGGGTATTTACCTCATGGGTAAAAAAAAAAAAAAAAGTGAGAGCAGTGTATGAGCAGTCTGCAAGGGTAAAACCTGTAGGTCAAAATTTCCTCTAAAGTGCCAAGAAGTGTAAAACCCCACATGCCTCAGACAGGGCAGGGCTTTTGCTGCAGGCCTGTGCGTTTGCAGCGAGCCCCTCTCGAGCATCATACCCGGTTGTGGTCGGGCTCACAGCCACAGCAGATGGGGTCAGCAGGCAGCTCTCGCCCTGGGACACTGGTTTCAGTGGGAGCCACTGGTGAGGGTTGTGCCGTAGCTGTGCTCGGGGCTCTAGGGGTGCCAGGGCATGCTGCCCCGTGGTCCTGGCACCATCCTATCCCTGGGACCTTGTTCGACCCCAGCCACCAGGCTGTCAGCGGGCTCTGCACCACTAAGCCACACCAGGGGTGTCCCTGGGCCATGTTTCTCCCTGCCCACAGAAGCTTAAAGCTCACTCTGTGAAGTTTTAATCCCCAGAGCAGCACCTCTGAACTTCCTTGTTCTGAGTGTGACGTTTCTTGGGGATCCCGTGGGTGGCTTGGCACCACCGGGGCTGTGCTCAGCAGGGGGGCTGAGCCCGCCTGTCCGTGGGGCATTCAGCAACTGCAGCAGGGCTGGCTTGGCCAAAATGAGCGAGGAGTCTGCAGAAGACCCGGCTGCAGCGGGGCAGGTGATTGCCCTGTTTCCAGTGCTGCTTTGGCAGGCGGGAGCAGCGGTGCCTGTCCCGTGCCCGTCTCAGTGCCCGTGCACACCCAGCCTGGTGAGCAGTGTGCCTTGGGAGATGGCAGTGCACCAAAAAGCCAAGATTGAGGAGTAAAACAGTCAGGAAGATAATTTACAGGGTGTTAGGTGCCATGGAGATGAGTGCTTCAGCAGTGTAGGGCCATGAGGGGCCGATCGGGTGAACCCCAATCCTTGCTGCTGGCTTCCCAGCCTGCGGCTAGCAGCCCCGTAAGCACCGCTGAAGCGGCTCCGCTGCGCTGCTTCTTCAGGTTCCTCTGATTTCCCCTGAGCTCCGGTGAACCCACGCTACTCTTCGTTTTGTCCTCCTGCTGTCCTAGGATCCGTGCTGTGTGCCCACAGCCCAGTTGCAAGCAGAGGATGCAGGTTTGGGACCCTGCTGCGGTGTCCCCATGGCACTGCCGGCGGCATCCCCGTGCCCGAGCTGGGCGCACCGCGAGCCCCTTCCCGTGGCAGCCCGGTGCCCACAGCCCTCTGCATGGGGAGCAGGGGGGTGAGAGCTGCCCGGCCCCTGGTTCTGCACACTTTTGGGTTTTGCTGTCTCATCCTCTGCAGCTGGAACCCCGAAAGCCCTGGGCACGTGTCCCGTCTGCGGGCAGTGCTGAGGGCCCCCCTCAGCCCCTTCGCTGACCGCTCTGCACACTCACCTGATGGGTGTAGGCAGTGCCTGCTGCTGGGCTTAGCGTGAGGATCTCGGTGCTCAGCCTGACTGCAGCAGCAGGGTGGATGTGGCAGCACAAGGGAACAGTTTGTAGGGCAGCCTCGTACTGTCCCCGTCACCACGGGAGGGAGCAGAGGGACTGCTGCGTCTGACCCATAGCAGGGCTTGTGTGCACACAATTCTGTGGTTTTGTTTGCTTTTTAGCTATGGTAGTGGCGTAATAACCTTTTACCTTCCCTTCAGCAACCGAGTATCTATGAATTTTGCTCAAGTCAGACTCTGTAGCATAAAACCCACAGAATTTATTGCTGGGAAATCTCCGGAGTGCTGCTCATCCTCAGCACGCTGCAGGTCTCGGTAAAACCAGGTCATGGCTGTGCTCAGCGTAGCCAGAGGCGCTTTGCTGTCACCGTGCCCCTGTCACCGTGCCCTGCAGAGCCCCTTCTGCCATCCGGGCGAGCTGTGCCCGACCTCAGCCCTCTCCCAGGGCATCCCCCCTGCCTGGGTGGGACTGCAGTGCCCAAACTCCTGCTCCCTTCCTATCGCAGCCAGTAAGTATTCACACTGCGAGAGCCTCAAGCACCTCTGAAGTTTTATTCTGGGTTTCCTCTGTGCTGGAAGGGGTCTCAAGGACAGTGGTGGCGATGGGCCAACACCGTGGTGAAAGGAAGGCAGGACTGAAGGAGGTGTGAAGCCCCTCTCCCCCAGGACACGCTCCTCTGATGCTCCCCTCTGCCCGCGTTGTCTTGCAGCCCACCCGGACCCCCAGTTCTGCGGCATCCAGCGGCACGGCCGGGCCCTCGGGCTCAGCCTCTGCCTCTGGCGGGGAGATGAGCAGCAGCGAGCCCAGCACGCCCGCCCAGACACCACTGGTGGCCCCCGTCATCCCGTCTCCTTCCCTCACCTCGCCGGTGGCACCGATGGTTCCCTCGCCCACCAAGGTAAGGCACGGCGCCTGCGGTCGGTGCGGAGAGGAGCGGGGAAACCTCCCCGGCACTGGTAGGAGGGAAGGGGCTGGTGGTGGTCCCTGCACAGGGCTCGTGTGCCCACCCCGTGGGGACCTGCCAGGCTTCGTCCCGCAGGCAGCCGGGGCTGTGGGGGGAGCGGGGCCGGCTGGGGGGATGCAGAGGCTGCTGGCCCAGACCTGGGAAGGCACTGGAGAAATAAAGGGTGCCACAGCCTCACTAAGCTCCTGGTGCGTTCTCCCTTCCCGGGTCCCCGTGGGACACACGTGGCATCAGACCAACCCCAGGGAATGTGCTGAGGGGCTGAGGCAGTGCAGGGGGTGTCCCCGAGGGGTCCTCACAGGGCTGGGACACGGCCCCCGTCCCCCTGCTGCCACCAGCAGCCCGCAGCGGGCGGTGCGCCCCGGGTCACTGCTGCCTGCGGGGGCACAGACCCCGGGGAGGACCCCTCTGTCCCTGGCTTGGGTCTTTCTAACAGTTATATCTGCGCAGTCATTCCATTTTTGTTCTTTAAAATAGTTTTTCATTACTTCCGTCCTGCTTTGTAGTAATTAGTTAAAATGAGAGCTCGTGAAAGATTTAGGGCAGAAGGGTGAGGAATTAATTGCGTGAGAGGACAGAGAGCCTGCTCCGAGGCTGCGTGTCAGGGAGACGGCTGGAAGAGTTACAGCGGGTGGGGAGGAAGGAAGGAAGGAAGGCAAGAAAGAAAGAAAGAAAGAAGGAAGGATGGATATTGCCATTCCCTGAGCACTGCCTGGCCCAGAGGGTTTTGGTACCAGGCTTATGGAAACTCTGCAAAAGCTGTTTGTGTGGTAGCGCTGGTGACAGCAGCACGTCCAGGGCTGAGAAAGCAGCAGAGAAGCCCGGTCTTCCTGTGCTGTTTGACGTGGGATTTTTTCAAGGCCCGTTCCTTAATGTCACCCAGCTTTGTGACCCTTCAGCACCAGCCACGGGGCTGCTTTCAGCCTGGGCTCCTGCAGGGAGAGGAGGGCTGCGTCCCCTCCTGCTGCCCTTGCCCGCAGCCAGGTACCGCGTGCTGGTGCCAGCATTTACCTGCGGTGGGAGCTGCCCTGGCAGGTACAGGATGAGGTCTCCCTGCTGTGGGGTCGAGTGGGCAGCAGTGGGGAGCCCGGGACGTCCCCGCTGGTGGCAGGGCACAGGGTGGTGGCACGGGGTGAGGTGACAGCGATGAGCAGCAGCCGAGGAAACCCCGGTGGGTACCGGGAAGGGTGCTCAGGGTGAGGGTGCTCGGACGCTGGGATGGGTCTGGGGTGGCCGTGGGGACAGCCAGCCCTGGCCGGACAGCCCCGAGCAGCCTGACCGGGGGGCTCCACTCATCTCCTCCAGGACAGCCCGGCTAACTCAGGCCTTTCTCTGTCCCCAGAGCACCTCGGCACCACGCGTGGGCCCCGACAGCCAGGTGACCGCAGCCCCGCGGCTCTGGTTTGCTGAGCCTGCATGTGGGAGCCGTGTAATGGGGGGGGCCCTGCCTAGACCTAACTGGCTCTGCAGCAAAACCTCACGCGTGGCTGAATGCCGTCCTGGCTTGGTGCTGAGTGATGTTTTCCCTCCCCGTAGGCAGCTCCCCAGTGACAACCCGGCTGCGCTGGAAGCTCGGCGCTAACCCCGATGCTTTTTAGGGCAGTCACTGCCTTCCCCGGAGAACAGGAGGCTTGTCCAGGGAGATGCTGTAGCCGGGTGGGATGCGGCCCCCGAGGGGGCAGCTTTTGAGTCTTGTTGGAGACCTCGGGGCTGGGCCCTTCCATATGTACCAGCATTATTTTCAGCCCCTTTGGTCACAAAGCGAGGCTGCGGGCTCTGGCTGTGTCCCTGTGCAGCCCTTCCCAGCCCAGCGCTGACCAGGATCAGGCAGCACCTCCCGGGGCCGTGTCTTTCACTCAAGGGAAAGCCGGTTTTGTGATGTCCCAAATCCCCTGGGACAGGAGTGGATTCAGGCTGGGAGCTGGGGGACCCCTGGAGCTGCGCTGGGGCTCGCAGCACAGCCAGCTTTGGGCTGTGATGCCTCCAGGCAGCAGCGCTCCCGGCTTTAGGCTCGTGCCAGGCTCACCCCGGTAGCCTCGGTGGCCAGGACCCCCTTTTTTACAGAGGCCAGCCTCAGTCTGCAGCCTGGGTGCTGTGGGAGGGAGAAGGGAGCAGCTCCCACGGGGCACAGCAGGCGTGTGCATGAGCACGGTTTGCGGTGTGCCCACCGGTGCCTGCGCTTGGGTGGCACGCTAACAGCTGAAGCACGGGCTGCTCGGGAACCTTTCGGTCAGATCTGCTCCGTGGAAGTGTTTGCTGCGTGCCGTAACGCTGCTGCGACCCTAGGGGGAGGAGGAGAGCTACCGACGGGTGGGTTTGGGCGGGTTACTGCCTCGGGGGTTGTTTATTAATTTCTGTTAAAAGATTCGGGCGTCCTTCGTTCCCTGCGAGGTCAGTGGCGAGGTGCTCAGCATCACCTGCGAGCCAGCCTCTGCCAGCAACAAGGAGCACTGATCACACACGGGGTCTTGTAGAAAGGATCAGCAGGTTTCATGGATTCACTCCAGCCCCAAGTACGCAGTGATGCGCTCTGCTGGCAGTGCCCTGGCCACGATGCCAAGTTACAGGCGGGTGCCTGGGCCAGGTTCTGAGGTTTGCTCCCTGCGGGGTAAATCAACGTCTTTGGAGGTCTCTCCAAACAATGCTCCTGTTCCCTCTGGTAATTCTTTGTTTGACTTTGTAGGAGGAGGAAAATTTGCGTTCTCAAGTCAGGGACCTGGAGGAAAAATTGGAGACTCTGAAGATAAAGCGGAATGAAGACAAAGCAAAGCTTAAAGAGCTCGAGAAGTACAAGATCCAGCTGGAGCAGGTGCAGGAATGGAAGAGCAAAATGCAAGAGCAACAGGCTGATCTCCAGAAACGGTTAAAGGAGGCCAAAAAGGTGGGCAGCCCCGGGGAGCCGCGCAGCCACGGTGCTGGGGCTGGCACAAGGGGGGGAATGATCCCAGGGCTAATTCAATTGCTGAGAATGATTTGTTTGTTTTGGGTGGGAGTTGTGTGCTTTGTCCTGTGTTGTTTTTTTTTTTTAATATCCCAGCGTTAAACTGTGGACTGTCCTGGCTCTTGGCCTTCTGAATACGTGCAGGGTTGTGAAATGGCCTCTGACCTCACCTATCGCTGTTCTCTCCATCGTAAATATTGGTCCAGGTATTGAGCTGCCCGTGCAAACGCCGAGCACAGGCTGCACGGCACGTGTAACGCACCGCACGCGCGTGGGTGCCGGCTGCCCCTGGCGCGTCGAGGCAGCAGTGTCTGCAGCCTGTCCTGGAGCTGGAGCCGTAGCCTCCTCCTTTCCCCACGCTAGCTGTGAGAGCAGACAGCCCTTGGGCGGACCCTGCACAGGCCTGTCAAGGTATCAGATGTTGTGCACCCTGGGGATTGCTTTGCTTTCTGCTGCCTGCCGGACCCGTCTGTCAGACAGCTTGAGGCAGGAGCGTCTGCGCTCTCCACAGATCGATTCCTGTCAGCCTTGTGCAGGGTAAGACAAGGCAGAGTCAGGGGCGGTTTCCTTTAACAGCTGGGAATGGAGAGCAGTGGCTGAGGAGCAGGTCGTGCATCTCACCCTGCAGGGGAGGTGTCCCCGTGTGGCAGCAGCCGCCTTTCTCCGGTTTAATCTGCTGCTGCAGCCCTGCCAGAGCTGTGGGAATGGCACTGTTAAGATTCCAGACCTGCTGATAAGCTGCTGTTCTCCTCCAAAGTCTGAGGGAGAGTTCCTGGAGGTCTTGGAGCTCCTACAGTAGGAGCAGACCCATGGGTAACAGTGCAGGACCTGCTCATCTCCCCCGATGCTGACTGCAGGCTTAGGCATCCCTGATGTCCCAGTGCCTGGGTGTCTTGACAGATTTCTTGAAACTGCCATGCTGCTTTTCATTTCCTCCGTGAAGGATTTCTTTTTGCCCTGCACGCTTGTCTTTGACTCCCTGATGTGCGTGAGGAGTCCTGTCCTTCCTCTTGCTTGTCCCTGCGCTGTGCTGGGGGATTCCCCTCGAGTGGGCAGCGTGTCCTTGCACAGTGCTCGTCGCTCACAGCAGCTCCATCCCAGCGTTATAAATACAGCAGTGACACGAGCTGCTCTTTGTTGTGCTGAGTCAGTGATCGGCACAGGTTCCACGTGGGAGCTGGGCGTCCCAGGAGCTGGTCTTGCACAGCACTTGGCTGATCCAGTGCTCTGCAGCCGTGTTGGAGCCGAGCGCATCTTGACGGTGTGAGGGAAGGCTTAGGGCTGGGGGGTTATCAGCGTGTTTAATTAAAGGGGGGAACAAGACAGAGCCAGGCTCTTAGCGATGCCCACTGGGAGTGCAAGAGGAAAGGGGCACGAACTGAAATACAGGAAATCTGGTTTAAACAGGAAGAAAAACTTCTAGTGTGGAAGTGATCAAACCCCGGAGCAGGCTGCCCGGAGACGCTGCAGAGTCCCCACCGTGGGGATGTGTGAAGCACAGACAGACACAGACAGACACACACACACAGACACACACACACAGACACAGACACACGTCTCTGCCGTTCCTTTCCATACGTGCTCTGGCTCAATTTCTCCCTCCAGCGGGCTCCCAGTCTGTTGTGGACTTTTACTTTGTTAAACTTCTTCTCCCTTTAGCTAAAATTCTGTATCTTGAGCTCCTGCCCTGCAGGGTAGCTTGGTGAGAGTCGCTGCCAGCGAATGCCCCAGGGCTGGGAGCTGATGGCCCTGGGCGTTGCTCCTTATGGAGAAATGTTTCTCCATCGGGCTCTGCTGCTGCTGCCGTGGCTCAGCAGGGGAAGGTGCTGAGCTGCTGGGGTTTGCACCGTGCCCACGAGCCCTGTGCCGGCTCCTGGGGTGTGGTGTCCTTATCCCCAAGGTGTTCCTGGGTCCCTCCCTTCTTCTGAAGGCTTGTCGTCCTTGTAGCAATGGCTCTAGGCTGCCTTCTCTCAGCTGCCTTTTGTGCTGTCCTCACCCGAGGTATGAAGCAGGGCTCCCTGCCCGCAGTGTCACCGGGTGTCTGCCGTTCGGTGTCAGTGCCCTGCGCTCCCCAGGGACAGGCGATGTGCTCCTCCAGCATGCTCCTCGTGCTGCAGCTTGGTGCTCTCGGGCAGGCAGCAGCACTCAGCACTGAGAAATGAGCTTCTCCTCTCTGCTCTTTGCCCTGTTTTGTCCCGGGGGCTCCTTCCTGTGCTTCCCCAGCGATCTGTTCGTGTGGTCCTGCACCAGCGCTGCAGGTCCGGGTCTCTCCTTCCCTCACACCCCCCTCCCCTCGCCTGCAGGGTGGTTGCTGGGGGTGCTCCTGCCGGGCTCTTCTGATGGAGGGGAGAGGGGAGATGGATGCTGGGGGGAAGGCGATGGGCCTGCCTTCTCCTCTCAGCTCTGACACCCTTTGTCAGTTGGACTCGTTCCCTTTGGAGGAGCTGTGAGAGTTGTGATGGTCTGAGGCTCGTGGTTTTGGGATAGGGCTCTCCTCACCGGCCCTGGGCACCCCAGGCACGGCCCCAGCTGCGTGTGCTCGCCCGCAGGAAGCCAAAGATGCCCTGGAAGCCAAGGAGCGCTACATGGAGGAGATGTCAGACACCGCCGACGCGATTGAGATGGCAACGCTGGACAAGGAGATGGCGGAGGAGCGGGCAGAGTCCCTGCAGCAGGAGGTGGACTCCCTGAAGGAGAAGGTGGAATATCTCACCATGGACCTGGAGATCCTAAAGCACGAGATCGAAGAGAAAGGTGGGAGAGGAGCTGGGAAGGCGGCTCTGGGTGGCAGCCTTGCTGCTGCTCTCTGAGCATGGGGACAGGCGTTCTTGTCCTGGGCCTGGGGGAGCTCGGGTTTAATGCCAGAGGCTGAGCTTTAGTGCTCGTGACTGTTGCTGGGGGCAGCGGATCCCACCCCAAAAGGTGTTGTGACACATCCTTCACGCGACAGGTACCGTAGCTGCTGCTGCTCACTGATTTTAGATCCAGCTTGCCGGCTTTGCACTGAGCATAGCTTCAAAACCAGTGCACTGCCCTTGATTTGATTCCCTTGTGGCCTCGTAGCTCTTTGTATTCAAGGTGAGCTTTAAAAATTACACACAGCAGGGAACGAGCCAGCCGTTGAGCACTTATGCACGTATAAATACTTGTATTTATACCTGCAATAAATCAAACCTGTGGAAGATATGGCATGCAGGCAGAGGGATGTGACAGAAAGATGGACATGTTGAGGGAATTGGAAGAATGTGGAGAGGACAAAGACAGCCTGCAGGGACGGGTGGACGTTGCTGAAGGGAGCGATATTGTTTTGTCTGAGTTTGGTTTTGCTGAACCCCGGGGGCCAGGAGGGCTGAGAGCTGAGATGTTTCCTTTCCACTCCAGGCTCGGATGGAGCAGCATCCAGTTACCAAGTCAAACAGCTGGAAGAGCAAAATGCAAGACTCAAGGAAGCTCTCGTAAGGTAGGAGACCCAAAAGGCTGGGAGGCTGCTGCTGGAGTTGCTCCCTGGGAGAGCCCGTGCCCTCTTGGTCTTTACTCCCTTGGTTCTTCCCTTCCGAGCTTTAGCCCATCCCATGTGTAGTTGTTCCTTCCTCCCTGTCCCTCCTGTGCTCTGTTTGTTTCCCATTCTGCCTTTGCTCCCTCCAGCCCCTGTAGCTCTGATTTTTTTTCCAAAAGTGCTGGCCCAGGCACTGGTTGGGCATCACAAGCGTCCTTGGGAGAGCTTAAAAAACTCCCCTCTGTGCCCAGCTGGTCCGTGCAGGCTGGCAGGGCTCTTCAGCAGCTCACTGCCAGCGGGCAGCCAGCACCAACGGGGGGTGGGGGTGTCTTGAAGCCCACCAGGAGCGGCGTATTGCGAGGGGACGGCTTCTTGGCCTCTGCTGGGCTTGTGCTGAGTCTGGTCGCTCTCTTGAAGGATGCGGGACTTGTCTGCCTCGGAGAAGCAGGAGCACGTGAAGCTTCAGAAACAAATGGAGAAGAAGAACACCGAGCTGGAGTCCCTGCGCCAGCAGAGGGAGAAGCTTCAGGAAGAGGTGAAGCAGGCAGAGAAAACGGTCGATGAGCTGAAGGAGCAGGTGAGTCCACCGACAGAGGGTGGGTGGGGAGAGAAAGCTTAGGGCTGGTTTTGGGCACCGAGCAGCCGCTGCCAGGCAGCTCTGGGTCACCTCTTGGCACGCAGCTCTTTCTGTCCATCTCCCAGTTGGTGATACTGCTGCAGGGACTTTAATTTCTGGTCTGAACTCATAACCAAACGCTGTTCCAGCCCTGGAGCTGTGCAGGGCTCTGCTGGGTGTGAGGGTGGCTCCGGGGCGTGGGGCGCAGGCGGCTGCTTGTGCCTCCCAGCAGCTCCCTGAGGTCTGGTCCCTGTAACCTCCCTACCTGGCCATCGTTGTGGGGTGTTCCCCAGGCTGAGATGTGGGTGTGGGTGTGGGGCCGCCCTGAGGAAGCCCCCAGGATGGATCTGTGCTCCCTGCAGAGCTGCCTGGGCCCTCCTCTGAGCTGCTCCCCCCAGGGACCTGGCCCCGCGCTACCTGAGCACTGCCGGGGTTGTGTGGACGTGGGCTGCTGGCAGAGGTGCTGCCTCTTAGGGCAAGGACTGTGACACCCGTTCTCTGTTAAGTGTCTGTGTGTAAGCACCACCAGGCCCTCGGGGAGCTTGGTTAGGGCCGTGTCAGGAGTCTACAGACCCAGCCCAAAGGTCGGCAGCATTTACGCTGACCTGAAGCTGTTCGACATCGTGCCCTGGGGCTGCAGCTGAAGAGCCAGTAACAACCCTAAGAGCCACAGCCAGGCCTTGCTTTTCCTGTGCCCTTCCTGTTGGGGCTACAGGACTGCCTGTGGGCTGTTCTGGTTTGAGGTGTTTGCTGTCCTGGTGTTCCCTGTCACTGGGGGGGGGGACGCACCAGCCATGTCCCACGGGACGACCCCACTGTGGTGTGAAGTGACCTGAAACTGCTGGGTTGTACTGTGATGGGTGTGTGCTTCCAGGTGGATGCTGCTTTGGGCGCTGAAGAGATGGTGGAGACCCTGACAGAGAGAAACCTGGACCTGGAGGAGAAGGTCCGGGAGCTGCGTGAGACTGTCGGGGACCTGGTAAGAGAAACTCCTCCGGGACAAGGGGCAGTGCTCGCGCTGCCTCCTCCACAGCGGCCGTGTGGCTGGGCAGTGAGGCTGCCCGAGGTGCTGGGAGCTGCCTGGCAGCAGTGCCAGAGGGGTCTGGGAGCCTCCTCAGGCATCGTGCTCGGTGCCACTTGGAGCAGTGTGCACGTGTGGTACGCAGGGCACGGCCTTTGCACCCCAGGGTGCCCCCCAGCTCTGCTCCAAAAACACTGGGCTGCGGGGTAACTGCGTCCCCTGCCACCCCTTGCCAGGAAGCCATGAACGAGATGAATGATGAGCTGCAGGAAAACGCCCGGGAGACGGAGCTGGAGCTCCGGGAGCAGCTGGACATGGCGACGGCGCGGGTCCGCGAGGCCGAGAAGCGCGTGGAGGCTGCGCAGGAGACCGTGGCCGACTACCAGCAGACCATCAAGAAGTACAGAGAGCTGACTGCTCACCTCCAGGTAGGGCGTTCGGTGCTGCAGGGGGCTGGGTTGGGGAGCAGGCGCTGCCAGCCAGGAGTGCTTCCCCCTGGAGCTGAGGGCCTTCGGGAGCAGACCTCAGTGACAGGGAGGCAGCACATGTGGGCCCCTGGGGATGGGCTGGTGGGAACAGGTATTTCTCCTCTCATCAGATGGCTGCTGGCCTGCAGAGAGGGCTGCGAAGGGAGCTTCCCTGAGCCTCCAGCAGTGCCAGGCTGCATGGGCTTGGTGTGACCTCTGACAGGCCTGGCCCTCTGGCCTCCACCCCGAGGGGGAGTTCACTGGCAGGGCCCCTGCCTGAGGCTGCTGAAGTCAGCGCTGACCACATGGGGGTTTTGGCCTTTTGCTCTGCTGAGCTGCTCCTGCTCCAGGCTTGGAACTGAGTCCTGGAGAGGTCGGGATAGCGTGGGGTTGTTCCAGCACTGCTCTTGGCCCTCGGCTTTGGCGGTGCAGAGGAGAGGGGTGATGAGTCCGTGTGGAGTCCTTGGCTGTCACACAGCTTGGAGTCAATGGAGCATTTGTGCTCGTGTTCCTCCTCCTGACGTTCATCCATCACTGCGTGTGTTGCACAATGAGCCCCCAGAGCTCTCCCCACCCTACCCGAGAAGGGGGCACGTGGAGGTTGGGCGTGGGTGTGCTGCAGAGCTGTGGGGTTGCAGGGTTGCAGACCTCTCCCGTGGTGGTTTTCTCTGTCTGACAGCAGCTTCTTTCTGTGCTCAGGACGTGAACCGAGAACTCATGAGTCAGCAAGAAGCATCTGCTGAGAAGCAGCAGCAGCCTCCTCCCGAGATGTTTGACTTCAAGATTAAGTTTGCAGAGACAAAAGCCCACGCGAAGGTAGGGGCAGCAGGAGAGCTGTGTGCCAGGCTCACCCACTGGGCGCGGGGCACTTCTGTGCGCCAGGCCCCTGAACTGTGCAGATGCTGGGCTCAGGGCAGGTTTGTGTCCGCCATGTGGTGGGGCTGGCCCTGGGGCAGCTCTCAGAGCCGGGCTGTGGTGCTCCTGCCAGCAGTGGAAACACCGAGGCAGCTGCTGGGAGCTGCAGGGAACACAGGGCACGTTGTGGGGGAGCAGGATACCAGCACGGGGGACACTGGCTGACACTGGTGTGAGGGTGAACACAGGCAGGAGAGGCTTAATGGGGCAGAGCAGTTCAATCAAGAGAAAAACCATCCCTGGTTCTGTGTGCTTTGTGTGCCCGTGGGTTGGCACAGGCTGGTGCAGGCTGTCCTGCTCTGCTCCTGGCTGTGCTGCACCCAAAAAGCCCCGAGATATTTTCATTGCCTCTGCTGCCCAGCAGTGGGGCTGGGGGAGATGGTGTGAGATAAATCATCCATCCCTGCTGGGGAAAGCGGGTGCCCCTCTCCCAACAGAAACATCAAACTGCTCCAAGCTCACCGCTGTGCAAAAAGGGAAGTTTTCTTCTGAAAGTGCACTCAGAGCTGGCACTATTAGCACTGCTCTTTATCCCACTGTGAATGCTGGCCGGGAAGGGAAAACGCTCGTGAGCACAGCGATGTGGTGTACCCCGACTCCTCTGGGGCCAGAGCTCCAGAGCAGCCCCCGGGCAGTGACAGGGGGGTATCAGGGAGGGCGGTGGTGGCTGCAGGAGGAGGGGGGCTCTGTGTCCCTGCGGCGCTGAGCCGGCCCCTGTGCTGTGTGCTGCAGGCCATCGAGATGGAGCTGCGGCAGATGGAGGTGCAGCAGGCCAACCGGCACGTCTCCCTGCTCACCTCCTTCATGCCGGACAGCTTCCTGCGCCACGGCGGCGACCACGACTGCATCCTGGTGCTGCTGCTCATCCCTCGGCTCATCTGCAAGGTGGGGTGGCTTCTGCCTGCCCTGGGGGGGGGTTAGGCTTCATCAAGAGCTCGTGTTAATTCATGCACCGAGGCTCTGGGCTGGGCTGATGAGGCTTGGACTGTCTGCAAGCCCACTGGGCCTAACCAGGAGGTGGTGGCTGTGATTTTCTTCCTGTCCCATGTAAATTTGGGATTTTGAACATTTACTTCTTTGAGAACTTTCAAAATTGCCTGGGAGGAGGAGGGAGCGAAATTCCTGCCCCGAGGCAGTGATAGCTCAGTGGAGCACTCATCCACGGTACCAGTGGCTCAGGTCTGTCAGTGCAGGGCGGGCTGTCAGCCCTGGTGCCTTGCAGTGCTGACCGGGCTGCTCGGCTCTCTGCTGTCCCTCTTGTTCTCCCTCTGGACTCGAATCTTCCCCAGGAAGCTTGTTTTTCTGGGGGTAGGGGTGCAGGGGGGAGTTGGTCAGGTCCGTGACTAAGTGGGACAGATCAGGGTGGGCGCAGGGGGATTCTCCAAGGTTGTCCTCCCCAACAGGCCGAGCTGATCAGCAAACAAGCTCAGGAGAAGTTTGATCTGAACGAGAACTGCGCGGAGCGGACTGGCCTCCGGGGCGCTCCGGGAGAGCAGCTGAGCTTTGCTGCAGGGCTGGTGTATTCCCTCAGCCTCCTGCAGGCCACGCTGCACAAATACGAGCAGTGAGTACCCAGCCCCAATTCCCACCCCCTTCACCCTCTGGAAGCACGGAGCTCACAGCTCCGCAGCAGGGCCCGGACGCTGCTGGAGCTGAAATTTGGGCAGCGAGGCTGGAACAAAGCTGAGGGGCCCTTGGTGTTGCCCTGTGATGGGGTGGTTGCTTCTCTTCTGTCCCCTTACTCATTTTCTTCCCAAGAACTAACACACGGGGGACTCAAATCTCTACCGTACATGGCTGGTTCTTCAGCTGTGTCTGCGTGTCTTTAGCTCAGGGTTAGCCTTGGTGTGTTGATTTTTATTTTTATTTTTATTTTTGTTTTCCATCTGTCCCACACCACAGCCTTTTCCTTGCTGAGCTGAATTGTGCCTGGGATTCGCTCTGGGCTTCAGGCTCCCAGCCCTGTCTGTCCCCCTGCAGCCCAGTCCCCCCTCCCACAGGTGCCCCGTGCTCAGTTCCCTGGGAGAGCTTCCCCAGCACGTCACTGAGCGCTGTACGGGGCATTGCTGGTGCTGGCAGGCAGACCTCGTGTCTCCCTGGACTGACCTGCTGTGCTCTGGGGCTCCCTTTCCCTGGGGCTCCCTGGCAGCCTGTCTCATGCCCTGTTTTTTTTACAGATGTTTTGTCCTCCCACAGCCTCTCCCTAGCTCCCGTGCTGCTCAGCCTGCAGGCTGAGGCTGGCACCTCAAGTGCTCCGGGGTCAGCACCAGAAGCACAGCCCGTGTGGGTGCTGTGTGTGGTGTGTGCCTGTCCCAGAGCTGCTGACTGCCTGCGCTCCCTCCCCAGGGCCCTGAACAAGTGCAGCGTGGAGGTGTATAAGAAGGTGGGGATGCTGTACCCCGAGATGAGCGTCCACGAGCGCTCCCTGGACTTCCTGATCGAGCTGCTGCACAAGGACCAACTGGACGAGACGGTCAACGTGGAGCCGCTGACCAAAGCCATCAAGTACTATCAGGTAGGTGGCTGTGGTGTGGGTGAGCTGCAGATAAACCCGCTGGCAGCAACTCCCCTTTGGGTGCTTTTCACCCTCGGAGCGTGCAGGACGTGAGCCTGAGGCACTGGCACCTGGGGGCTGAGTCCTCTGTCCCTGGGAGGACGCGGGCAGCAGGGACATGGTTCCCCTGTCCCAGGCTCGTGCAGCTCTGTGGGCAGGGCAGGGTGCTGACCCGTCTGAGTTAAAGGCCATCGGTCGGGGGGCAGTGTTGACAGGGACCTGGCGGGGTCATTGCGGGAGGTTGCACATCAGTTGGAAGTTGGGCCAAAAATTCGGTGTTTGTTTTTGTTCTGGATTCCCTCATTGGGTTTATTTGCTTGTGTGTGTGCAAACCTTGGAGGGGTGATGATCTCTGCTGTGCTGATCTGTTTTCCCCCAGCACCTGTACAGCATCCACCTGGCTGAGCAGGCTGAGGACTGCACGATGCAGCTGGCTGACCACATCAAGGTGAAGTGGTGCCAAATAACCCAAGTGTCCTTGTCGCGTGCTGTCTGCCTCTGTCCCCCCAATCCTTTTAGATCATTCTGTGAGTTGAGGTGCCCCTCTGCCCCCTCCTCCCCTCGCAGCACAGCCACGCTGCAGGCTCCCAGCTCGGGGAGAGGGGAGGGAAACCCAGGCCCTTTGCCCTGCAGACATCCCTGGGAGAGGAGAGCAGCGAGGGGGGTGCAGGGAGCCCTGTGTCTGGGGGGGACGTTGTGCTTCCCGAGCCGCTGCAC